>NC_143222.1:8012024-8324104 GCF_030267445.1 Bombyx mandarina | reverse complement strand
TCGACTAATAATGCGTTAAATGTTTTTTTTTTTTACGTACTTAACAATTGTTCACGATTGCCTTCCAAGGTGAAGGAATAACATCGTGTTATAAAAATCAAACCCGAAAAATTATAATTTGAGTAATTACTGGTGGTTGGACATCTTGTGAGTCCGCACGGGTAGGTACCACCGCCCTGCCTATTTCTGCCGTGAAGCAGTAATGCGTTTCGGTTTGAAGGGTGGGGGGGGAATGTTTTACTGTAAAAACTAAGACCTTGAACTCATATCTCAAAGTAGGTGGCGGCATTTACTTTGTAGATATCTATGGGTTCCAGTAACCACTTAACACCAGGTGGGCTGTGAGCTCGTCCACCTATCTTAGCAATAAAAAAAAATACATTAAATGTAACTAGTAAATTAAATTACGTCCGCAATTAAATTATTAAGATAAGGCACCGTATCTAGACAATTTGTAACAGTTAATTCTTAAAATAATACAATTATGTACATATTTTGCAGATCTCAATTTTAAATATACCGAACCGAATTTATAAGCACAAATTAAAATTTATTCGTTGTATAGCATCACTAAATTATGTTTTCAAACGTGGAATAATTGTGAAAGTGGTTTTATATTAACTAAAATGGACAAGATCACGGCCCACCTGATGTCAAATGTTTACCAGGGTCCCTAAACATCAACCATGATAATGCTGTCACTCACTTTGAGATGTGATTTCTAAGTCCAGTTTTTACACTACAATGGCTGTGAGCTCGACACAGCTACGGTTTCCTCTTATGCGGGGTTAAATCGACGGGGAACTTCTGGAAAGCTAACACTCATGCGTTGTTGCTTACTTGGCTCTGGGATGCGATGCGCCATCCGAGGGGCCCCTATTCAAGCCGTTAGGGAATCATGTGTTGCCTTATAAGATCAAGGCTAAACCGGCACTGTATTTATGGGGTTAGAGCAGACCAATCAACCTCATCACAACTGCTTCCCTGTGGAGAAACGGACTTCCCACAGTACAACGGCTGCCCTAACTCTGCTCTTCAAACCCAAAAGGCATTAAAGCTTCGTGGCAGAAACAGGCAGGGTGTTGGTGTCGCTCGATACAAATGCAACGGGTACCTTATATTTTAGGCCACAACGACTTTCTTATAACGTTTGCTTTCCAAAAAAAAACTTTGAATTCGCGTAGGTCGTATTTCGGCTATGTACATTTTCGTAAAATTCCACATTTCGGGTCTACCGATCCAGTCTCGGTGATATTACGCATTCTAAGCACCGATTTTGAACACGAAAACCAACCTAACCTACAAACACAACAGCCCAGTGAGTTTCTCGCCGGTATTCTCAGCGGGTCGCGATTCCGATCCGATGGTAGATTCAGCGAAGCACTGCTTTTGCTAGGGCAGATGTTAGCAAATTCCGACTGAGCCCCGTGAGCTCACTAGGCACGGTGAAGCCAGAATAGTCCTTTGAGGATACTGACAGTTAGGCAGGCAAAAAAAAAATTAGTTTCAAAATAAATCCGAATTCGCTTCCATTATAATAGTTTCCGAACACCACGCGCCGGGTACTCAATGTAAATAGCCATAATAACCGTGTCCTACACAAAGAGCCCCCGTGGTCCGACGACAGGAGACCCAAAACTATAGTTTTTAATTATAATATCACCCACGCTATATATTTTTTTCTTTTTCGTAACAAAAAATACAATGCGCACGGTAAGCTATTGGGCTTTGTAAATTTCGAGGATCGTGTGTGTGTGTGTTTTTTTTGAGCTTTTTGTGTGATTAATATTGTATGGGCGATAAATGACGTTCAAAGCGGTGTAGCGTTGATAAAATTTGCTAGTTCTTCTGTTTTTTTTTATTACATTAAAACAATATTTTAATACAATTACACTCATAATATTGTTTGTTAATGTTTTAGTGTAATCACATCCTAATTTTAATCTAATTAAAACTTAAAATTTGTTGAGCATATTTGTTGCAGTCCCACGTCTAATCAACTTTGGTCTTGTAAATGATAAACTTAGCACCAGCCTGATGTGAAATTCTGAAAGTGAAATTAGCTGATTTCGTTGGCGTCAATTTCGACTTTGCAACTTAAAATAGGCACCGGCTATTTAGCTATCATGGAAGCATGAATTCGGAAGACTGGACTTTAATTACTTTTACTCTGAGTACAATTATTACGTACTAGTATTAACGGCCGTCTGGTGTAGTGGTAAGTGACATGGTCACTACACAAGGGGGTCGCGGGTTCGAATCCCGCCAAGGGAAGATATTTGTATGATAAATATAGATGTATTTTCCAGGGTTATGGATGTATATTAAATATATGTATGTGTATATTAAAAATCTTACATTTATATCCGTTATCTGGTACCTGTAACACAAGTTCTTTACGAACTTAGCACGGAAGCAGTTAACGTGGCGTGATTGTTAGTAAAGAAAAAAGAAAAATTTTTTTGGGTGGTTGACAGTGTAAATTGCAGAGTCCTAATCAAATTTTAGCAGCACTCATTAAGTAAAATGAATCAGTACTCACGAAACCGTGCTTGTCGCTTATGTTGTTCGTCAGCTTGAGCTTATGGAAGGAGACGACCTTCTGCATCCACTGCTCTCCAGTGGACGGCGAGTCGGGATGTATGTACATTCTTTTCGGCATCTCCGGATCCGCTTTGCCGGCGACCATCCACCGACTCCGAGAACAAACGAGACGATTAGGTTTCTTGATGGCGTAAATGAAAAAAAAGAACTAATAGGGTTGTACACAAATATCATTAATTAAATTTTAGAAGCAGTGTTCGAATTAGTAATTTTTTTAAATTAATATTCTTCGTTTTTCATTATCATTATAAAACTGTAAAAAGTTATAAAAGTACTTTTCATTATTACAGTATTTTTTTTCTGTTCCCATACATCTTTGTTATATTATTATGAAGTGTTGTGATACGAAGAACTTTAATAACTAATCAGGGAAGTTGATGTTTGCACACGTAAAATGTGCTCTCAAATATAATATTTAATTATAGAAAGAATGGAGCCGCAGACAATGTAGTAGTTGAATTAGTGAAATAATCTCAAACAATCGAAACTTGTGACTAGGTTTTGACACCTATTCTAATTTAGCTGTAAGACCGTATTGCAATTCTAAATGAAGTTTTACAACCACTCAATGCGTATTTTGAAAATGACCTGTGACCGCTTTTATAAAGGGAATTTTGAAAACATGCCGAGTTACAAGTATCGATTTTTTTAGATTATTTCAAGAATTCAACTACTAAATTTGTCTACGGCTCGATTCTTGTTATAATTAAAATATTATATCATATTTGGGAGCTCATTTTACGATGGCCAACCGGTTTGCAGGGAAAGTTAAATTTTTATTTTATTTATGGCTCCCGTCATAATTATCAAAGTATTTTTATATAATGCGAGTTGTCTGAACTTGTTCATCAAAAAGACACTGAGTTCGATGGAATATGATTATTTTCTGATGTTTTAACGTAGAATTACACAAACAGATGGACAAACAAAAATGGCGAATTTGAACCAAACTTCATTGATCTATTTTTAATACACTTTATTGTGTACTTATAATAGGATAGTCTATACATGGATGGAAGAACAGAAAATAACAACAAAAACAAAAAGGAATGTCTCGTTAATATAACAACTTATATTAATTTGTCTGGACAAACACTACATTTGTATTTTGTACCTACATGAATTCAACCAAACAACATGCAGATATTAAAGTCTATATCCAATGAATTATCTTCATTAAAGTTTCGATAAATAAATAAGAAATGTATTTAAAATTGAAATTACTATTCGTTTATACAAAAATCCACCCAAACATGCAAACACTGAAGCCATTCCAACAGCAAAACAAACGCAGAGAATACTTAAGATGCTAAAAACAAGCGAAAAAGAAAAAAATCCGTACTAAAAGTGTTTTATTGCTCACGATTACAATGTTATTGTGAAACCATTAGTCTTGATAAAATATCGGCTGGCGGAAGAACTCAATAATATTTGGGAAGCACGCAACGAACAATCTTTTTTTGTTAATGAACGATTAGAACGCGCAGTTCCCGATACAAATTGTAACGATGCTAATCTACTCGTAGTACCAGATTCATTTCTCGTTCTCAAATTTAACAAGCGAGGTATGGGGACAAGCTTTATTTATTTTTGTTAAAGCCAAAATAGGTTTATTAAAGCATGTGTGTGCCCTAAGAGTGTGGCGGACTTTCAATTCGCGGCAAAAGCTACCGTTGAAGATACAGATTAGATCGATCGTGTGCTGTTTGTGGTGCAAGATCTTTATAACGCTTCGTTTTTGATGGCAGCGGATTGAAAGTCACGTTTAGTGAGTACGCTACAATTACGCATGCTTCTTGCCTTTTCGTCACTTAACGAATTACATTAAAATAAGTTTGTTGAATTATATGAGGGCCGTCAACGCTACTACGTGTTTACGCTTATTTTAATTTAATTCCTTTGCACGCCTCTGTGTTTTATACCTGTTGTGGAATTTGTATCTGCAATCGTCGGCAGCTACGATGTCCATTAGCAAAATGTACTTTGCTTTTTTATCAAGACCAGAAACGCGGACTTTGTAGGCAGGAAACATACGTCTGCAAGCAATACGAGAGAAAAACATGGATTGGGACTTGTTCTTTGCGACAACGATTTGACATCGCGTCGATTGTGAGACGTGCAGCTGAACTAGTTTCGCTTTTACGTATCTCGTGTACGTGGAACCGGCCGCTTTAGCTTGTGATCTTCTGACGGGCTATTAACATTAATCTTATCAGACTGACAGCACTAAACATTTCTAGAATTGTATTCATTTTCATATGTTTATGTTCATCGAATTATTTGCGCGGTTTTCCGTTTTCCAATCAAAGAGAAGTCAAATTGGATTTAACCGAATATTTTCGTTCCGAATGAATTTCCGTCGTGGATAGCCTAAAATGGCGAATGACACGTCGATTCCGTGGTTTTGTGGAGCGCGCGACAACGACAAAAGACGTGAAGAAATGCGATGTTTCACGAAAAGTTGACGCACATCCCGAACATTCTCGGGGAGGACAAAAACGCCAGCGGACAAGTTTGATCGATTTCAGAAAGAGCTGAACCGGCAATTGATTAGTAATTTGTGTACGAATCATTTGTGATAATTAATTACCATATTAAAGGCGATAGTCGTCCGGTGCCTTTGTCGGCGCTTAAGGCTGAGTCACAATCGCATTTTCGACCGGAATGCTCGGCTCGTATTAATTAACGGATATAAAATCGAAGTTTATCGGATGCATCTCGACGTTGCCAAACCCGTGCGTCGGCGGTTTATTATTGATCGTCAATCAATGGACATTAAGCGAGGAGCAATTCTTATCGGCGCTTGTCATCGGGGATCGGATAATGTACGCGATCAAATACGATGTTCAGTGGACGAGCCCCCGGGGGATGGTACAGACGGCTCGATATTTTTGTATATCGACACAGATCTTTATCGAGATTCTGACCACTAGTTAAACTTCTAATTTAGGTTAATTTGACAGAACTATGAGCCGCACAAGTATTTCTCACCTCTGCTCTTGCCACGTTTAAGCTTTTTACTTTCCCGCTGCGGCGTTTGAAACAAAGACATTTTAATGACATTACCCATCGGATGTGTGTTGAATCCGTAATCATCGGATGGTTTGTTGGCGGTGGTCACATGTCCTGCGATGCCGTTGCCCTAAATGAACCGAGTTTTATACAAATTGTTGAGACGCAATTAACGCATCGACCGATGACGGGAACTAGTGCATCGCGTGGATAGAATCACAAGCTAAATGAAGATAAGCGTGTAACGAAACACAGTTACGAATCGAATGAGAATCTCCAATCAACGGCGAAATCAAATGACGGACCGACAATTTGGCGCCATACGATGCCAAATTCTCGGTTACAAAATGAGTGAGCGAATATGCGTTGACTCGGGTGAAGTGTTCCGGCGGGCAATGAGTGGATGTCTACCTGTTGTGGAACTTATATCTGTAGTCATCAGCGGCGACGATGTCCAACAGGAGGATGTATTTGGCTTTCGCGTCCAATCCGGAGACGCGGAACTTCATTTGTGGGAACATTTGTCTGCAAATCGGAATCCACATCAAAGTCGATCGTCTCGACGACCTCAGTGCGAATCTAAGGTACACTAGATGAACTTATACAATATTACACACAAAAAAAAAACCTCCAATAGCCAACCCTAACTCATTACTGTGATAGACGTCTAAGTTATTTCACTATTTAATTATACTTGAACGTGATCAGATTGAGATCCATAATTTATATTTAAATATATATTTCGTCCACTACATACGGTTCAAAATTATAAACACTAATAATTTAGTGGGTACGGTCGCGTATCAAACAAATTCCTTCATGCGCTTTCGCGATTTCATAAAGCAGCCAGCAATCTTGGCACCGCTATTACGTCTGATAAAGTCAAGTCTGTAGACGGAGTCTCGTAACTTGGAGCTTTAATCAGTCGTCAATGTGCGGCGATTCTAATGCTCATTAGCCATTTTATTTATAGCAATTACGTGATGTACACACCGAACGATTTGCCGTACCGGCCGACAACTCTGATGGATGTCGTGTCACGTTAAGATCACGTGGAGAATACGAAATAGTGTATTTTAAAGTAAACTCGATGTTTCTTGTTCTTTGTTGGGTCTAAATATCCTGCTAGGTTAACGGTCGATTCTTAATCTCTTTTGGCCACATCCGGGTTTGTTGGTTTTGTGGCTCAATCGGTTCAAGCGGTTCGTGTTTCTGTATCGGGAACGAATTGATGCCAGCGAATTATTGTACAAAAGTCATGCCCAATTAGGTTTCGCTGTGACGGTATTTTTTTTATGAAAAAAAGGAAAAAATATAGTCGCGCTCCGTGTGTTATTCGCTAGTTATACTGCACTGTTTGCTTATTTTTTTATTTTTTTGTAACTTTATATAGTTGACAGTATAAAGGCGGACTTAATGCCATAGGAATTCTCTGACAGTCTAGCTTAGGGGAGTGCAGAGATGAATATTGTTAGGTGTAGTGTGATAGTGATATTACTTAAACGTACGCATATATATAACATGCATAGCATTTATAGATACAAAAAGTCGTACTTAAATAAATACATATCGACGCTTGAAAGGCAAACGTGACTAAGCGACAATAACTGATTTGTACATAAATGATAGGCAATAACCGTATTCGATGCGCAAAAAATATATATTTCTAGGCCTATTAAAATCATTTCAATCCTACAGCTACTAGCTAGATTCTACTACAGCTGGATTCGTTAAAATAAATTTTGTTTTCAGGTATTTCAACTTTAAATTAGTCTACTGTAAAGTTCACGCATCGTCGCTTAGTCACGTTTGCCTTTCAAGCGTCGATATACATAAATATATACATAAATAAATATCAATTAATTTATGTGCTATTCTAATAAATAGACTATGTAATACAATGGGAAGTTTCATCAAAATCCGTCCAGTAATTATGGAGTGACAAAGTAACAAAGATCTTTAGATTTTTTTTCCGTTCTGATTTTTGGAACTTTTCGTAATTATTTATCCGTGGGTAGAAGATCATTCTCCGTGTACTATTAATGTATATTGCTTCTGTAGGCAGACGAGCATAGTGACCACCTGGTGGTGAATGGTTACCGTCTCTCAGTAACGTCAGCAATGCCAGGGGCACAGCCAAGCCGTTGCTTACCGCTATCTTTTATTATTTTTCGGGTCCCATGCCAAGGAACTAGGATTCCTTGTTCAGAGCCAACGAAGGATGAATAGGTTTTAATACTGGTTAATACAAAATCATTTTACGTTTTTTTTAAGGCAGTACAAACAAAGAGAATGTGATTTATACGAAACGCCTCTCCAAGATTACTCGGTTTTATTGCGACTGGAACTGCAGTAATCCTGATTTATACAGCTTCAATTCTCGATGCGTTTTTATAACGATTCGTCTCTTGAGTTAAATTTGTTTATTTAACACGATATAATCAATTTTATTTGCAGAACTAAGTGATGGTCATTATCTAGATGTGGTTTATTGCTTCGATCGCTAAATAGGCTATAAAGCACTTTTTTAGATTTATTACCGAAGGAACAATAAAAAGTCCATTGCATTTATAGCTAGATTCTCGAGTTGATCGTCTGATGGTTGGCTTATTCGAGCAAAGAATATCCGATTTATAATTAGAGTAAATTTTAACGTATTGTATTTTAGTTTTGTTCATGATATTGTTATTAGTCGGCTGATTTCTAAAACGTTTGACCTTTTGAATATTATTTTTGGAACAAAGTTTTTTTATTGCCTTGTGATAAATAGTGACCGTCGCTCATGGACAGCAGCAATGGCGGGGCCAAATCCAAGTCTGCTACAGAGAAAGCGTTTGAAGAAGGACATATCATAGCACTCGGGGAACACCGTGGAGGGGTTCATTCCATTCCATAGTACGTGGAAAATCATCATCATCATCATAATCGGTTGCTCTTGGCAGAGCAGTCGTGGTCATGTGGAATTCTTGCTTATTAAAGCCTTGACATATGTCGTCAACAGTGCAATCCAGGATTCTTCGATATTTTGGACACGTATCGCGACGGCCAGCAGAGTCTATCGAGAAACTTGTCGTTCAAGGTAGGGTCAATGGTAAGAGATCTCGTGGACGAATCCCCATGCGCTGGAATGATCAGGTGAAAGACCCTACTGAACGAATGTGTGCGCCGGGTTTCGGTTCGCAAACTATGGAAAACGTGGGAAATAGGATCTCTGAAAACGTAGCGGTTCCAAATAGTATGAACGAAATCTGCTAAAGTGGCGGGAGGTAAAAAGAGATAAAGATTTTCGGATCAATTCTTCAGAGCACTTTACATAGAAAATACGGTACAAAAAACACAGAGAATCAAAGTCCCTCTTCATCAGCAGTCCCAGAGACTCCAAACGGTGAGATCGGTGAAAATTTATTTATTGACAGTCCGAAGGGCCCTCTTCTGTAATGTAAGTACGTGGCTGGTATATAGGGGCACATGTCCAGATATGGGGGTATGACTCATTAGTGCTTTTGTATTGTAAAGAAAAGAAATTCTCTTGTATTTTTTCACACAACACGATTACTGGTTTGCGTAACACTGTTTTGAGCATTTGTTTCATATCGTCCGGTGATTCAGCGAAGCAACGCTCTTGCTAGGGCTAGTGTTAATAAGTCCTCCCAGGTTGAGACCTGAGAGCTCATCTACCAAACCGGTCGTAACTCGTATAGCCTCTTACCGGCGATTGGTGTAGCAAAAAAAATATCGTTTGTTTCATGATCAAATCAGTATTAAAATTAATCCCAAGATATATCTCATTTTTGTGTCTGGAAACTTAAGATCGACACTCGGTAGCCGCAGTGAGTAGACGTAACGAAATACAACACCTATGTTATTATTATTATTACCGCAGCTACAGTTTAATTGTGTTTTGTTATTACCATAATGACTATTAAGTAGATTCACACGCGTGGATTCCGGTTTTTCTTTCACCATGTTGTTAAATTATGAAATCGTGTTTATTATCGCATTTAAACTATACATGTACACATACTAGCTGTTTACCGCGACTTCGCTCGCGTGGTCAACGAAAAATATCATGGGGGAAATTTTTTTTCCTCTTAAGCTCACTTTAAATACTGAAGAAAAGTTGAGAGCCGCTGGTCTAGAGCTTACGACCAGCGGCTCTCGACTTTTCTTAATCAGCGACGCAGCAAATAACATTTGTACAAATTCACGGTACCCGTATATATAAAATATTTAAATTGGCGGTAGGAGTAGGTACATTAATTCATTTATACATCGTTTATCTATACATTTTAGTAAATTTCGTGACACGCTTGTCAGAGTCTTGCGACACGTAAAAGAACCTTGGTTCTGGACGTTAAGGGCATGTCATGGCATTATAATCATCTATGATTTCAACTTAAAGAATTAAACATTTCAAATTCTTCTAATGTACATATAATCTATTTATACATAATTCTTAGGAAAACGTTTTTTTTAAGTATCTCTGAAGTTCTGAAGCTTGAAATTCGAGTCAGGAAATTAAATAAAAAAAACTACTGATTTTTAGACGCACAGCGAATTTCAAGATCCTGCATAATGATAAAGAATGTGCAAAGAAATGAAAAATAAATAGCTTGGTAGACATTTAACCACTCGAACGTCATTGTCAGTGAAACCATTTAATGCTTTTGTTTTTACTATCAATTATATTTGAACTTTAACTAAAAATGCCCATCTCAAAAAGTGACGTGTCAAAAAATGTCACCTTTTAAAAAACCATTAATTAACCGACGCGTTTTCAATTAACTTTTCGTATCGTTAATTGGGGTGGGGGGTGCCGTGGAAATTCTGTTTAATGTTTACCGCTCACCAAGGAGAAACGGTACTGACACTCACAGTAAGCAATGTTATTATCATCATTTCAGAATCAAACTACTCTTTAGTTTCTAGAACAATCCAATTGAAGGTGCGTATCAATTATTAGCGTGATATTTTGTTCAATAAACTCTTGAACTGCATAAACTCAACAAAACCTAACAAATTACTTTACACTTAACGATTACCAAAGGAATGGTTTAAGACGATCGTTCAATCTACTTTTGAATGTTATCTAAATGTAAAATCTGGAGGTACGCTTAAAAAAAGGTTAATACGTGCGCTACGAATTTGCTCAATGGTTGTAAAAGCTAAAAGGCTTGACGCGGGAGTCCGGGGCGAGGGGGGACCGCATCTGCTCACACCCTGACGCATTCTTGCGGCTTCGAGTGGCGATGAGTTGCACTGAGCAATGTTAAATCATGATAACCTATAAAACATATAAAGTTAGTTTGTTAGTTTCTAATTATTTATCACCTATGAAAATATTTGGGTTTTTAATCATTCAAATCGTCAATATGGTAATTGCAAGTAGAAAATCAAAAAGAGTAAGCATTTTGAGGTTATCTTTGTTCATGGCGCTAAAACGTCATTGACGAGTCGAAAAAGTATTTTTAATTTACGAGTATAATAGTTCATCGGTTTTCACGTGTCGTAGACATAATTAAAACAATTTTTATGGTATTATTTCGATTTTTTTTAACTGTCATTAGGTATATAATTTCCGACTTTTCGAATACTTCAGTTTTCGTCGTCACGACAGGCTGTGCTTAATTATTACAATCGTTTTCCTAACGATTGATTTATAATTGTGTCACAACATAATACCGGCTAATGAATTTCGGATAATTTCATTTAATCATTGATTTAATTTTAATCATTGATTGATGAACTATTATACAACCGACCCCGACTGTCTCAGCTTGCCTTTCACGCACATTATACGACACCGCACGCTGCACGTGTGTACTTGCATTATCTATGCACAAATCAATACCTATACCGAGTGCGTGTTTTACAATTACCAAGTTTCGCTCAGGGGACTTCGGTATATTGCTTTCCGGTATAATGCTGGTATAATTTACTGGTGGTAGGACATCTTGTGAGTCCGCACGGGTAGGTACCACCACCCGGCCTATTTCTACCGTGAAGCAGTAATGCGTTTCGGTTTGAAGGGTGGGGCAGCCGTTTAACTATACTGAGACCTTAGAACTTATATGTCAAGGTGGGTGGCGCATTTATATCGTTTTTACCATCGCACCGCCCGCCACCGGAGTAGAGTTCATCGATACTACCTGGAGCCACCGCAGTCATCCACAGTGCGTTTCCAGAGGTCTTTTTTGCCACGTACCATCCGGCTATGGAATGAGCTCCCCTCCACGGTGTTTCCCGAGCGCTATGACATGTCCTTCGTCAAACGAGGCTAGTGGAGAGTATTAAGCGGTAGGCAGCGGCTTGGCTCTGCCCCTGGCATTGCTGAAGTCCATGGGCGACGGTAACCACTCCCCATCAGGTGGGCCGTATGCTCGTCTGCCTACAAGTGCAATAAAAAAAAAAAGATGTCTATGGGCTCCAGTAACCACTTAACACCAGGTGGGCTGTGAGCTAGTCCACCCATCTAAACTGTAAATAAACAAATGCATTCCGGTATATTGCATTCAGTACAGCCGGTACAGTATCTACACTCGGTATTTTTAATGTTTGATCACGTTTCAGATTATCTATTAGATACTTACTTTAAATGTTGGAACGTAGTTTCAGCTCGTTAAATATGTATTTAAAACAATATGTTATGTTACATATGAATTTTAAATGATAAATTATAATTTTTATTAACAATTTTTAATAGCTCTTTAAGATCTTCGAACGTTTTGAAAAGACTTAAGCGACTAAAAGCAGAACAACCACATTATTATGCTGTTGATGTCTAAGAGAGTCCTATTACTGTGATTTATTAAATATAGCGCGACTAGAATATTCACTAGTACATCGCCATGTGGCATTATGCTGACGCTTTGGCTCCTAAGGTGACATGAATCGGAAATTTTTTGCCAAATGCCAAGTACGAACAGAGTGAATTCTTAACATATATTTATTTACACTAGAATTCTCGCAATAGTTGAAATTCGACTATAATTAATTGGAATTGTAAGTTTGTACACTATTATGATTGTATTTTATACTTCTTCTATAATCACAAATTTCGCCAAGACTACACTATAAAAAATATTAAAAAGACAAACAATATTTAATCTATTATCAATTTGACAACAGACGTCAAGAACAAAAGTTTGACAATAAATAGTATGCATGCGTGTGCGTCAAATACATGGTATTGTCAAATACATGTAGTGTGTGTAATGTTTTCTTTATTGGTTTAATGTATCTTTTATGCATTATTTAAAAAAAATATTAGCATTGTGCACTTCTTCTCTATATTCTCTATAAGTGTGGAAAATTTCATACTCCTCCGTCCCCGCAATTTTCGTAAAAAGAGATACAAAGTTTTTGCTTCACGTATTAATTTATTTACATTCTATTTTTTGTCGACATAAAAAAAAACAATCTCCTAATTGCCAACTACATGGTCTGTTTTCGATTTTAAAAACTAAACTAAAAGCCGTGATTCTGAAATTTTTAATTGATTGAAAAAACAAAAAATCTGAACCTATTTTCATTTTAATCTTGAATCTAAGAAAAACAAACAATTCTTCACTAGCAAGTAGAATATGCGATTTTATCTTCTTTTTTCGCTACATATTGGCTGGTAGCCTAAGGGACTATTCCAGCTACCCCCCGGACGGGTAGGTGAGCTCACGGGCCCAATCTGAGCGAATTCGCTAAGACAAGCCCTAGCAAGAGCAGTGCTTCACAGAATTTACCACCGGATCGGAATCACGACTCGCTGAGAAGATCCGACATAGAAACTCAGTGGGCTCATTTTATCTCTAAAGGTGTTGCGTTCCAAATATTCAAATTTGAAAATAAAAGACGCAAGTTAATGATGAGTTATTTGAATTATTTAAATAATCTTATTTAATAGTAATAATAATTTTTGATGTTATGTAACAGTCTAGACCCGCTAGAAGTCATTGTCATAACACCAAGTAAGCCTCGCCTGAGCCTCAACTGTGTTTTGATCGAAGTAGAACGTCAGTCTACGTGAGCACACGATTTTATTACAATGTCCGACCATTATTATTAATATACCTGACGCTTCAAACACTTCGAAATTATGAAAATATTACAATTGTATTTGTTTTTATGTTTTCAACTAATTTATGTTCATAATTTTCGAGTCGAATAATATATAAATAAATCACTATTACGCGCACAAACAAAGCTCCAGAACAACGGTAGGTATTGCAATTAAAATAATTAAAATATTATCGTTACACCGTAAGCTCGGAAATTAAAATGCCACACTAAAAAATGTATGGAGCGTGTTAGTTACAACGGTGTACGCGTGGGTTCGATGCATGACTTTAGAATTTATAGAGGTGACAAAATATTGTAGAAAGACAATAACGATTTTCGATGGAACTTTCTAGAGCATTAAATTAGAATATTTTTGCTAAGAAAAACCTTTCCATAGTAAACGTTTACTAAAATCAAAATGATGGTGAAGTTGCCATAATCGATCTTCAAGAATGACTGAATATTTTTCGCGGGTTCTTTTTTTTTTAATATGGTCACAATAATCGAGACAAATATGAGGCGGTCAGCGCAAAAGTGGCCTAGCCCACAATTTTTCATATTCGGATTTATAAATTGCAATTTATTCAAAACATAAGAAGTTTTGATGCAAAACTGGCCTATCCGTAGTTTCACTCATAGATAACAGATGCCTTTGTAAACATTATTTTTGCGGGTATTGTTTTTTCAGAAATCTCATGATCTCCATTTTAACTAAGGTAAGCCACCTTTGCGCTGACGGCCTCATATATTTATGAATTTCCTAGTATAATTTATTTTGGCGACATCTTTATTTGGCAGTGCTTAAAGAAAAACCAATCGAAATAATCATCATACTCTTTCTAGTTTTAACCTAAATTCACGACACATCATGTGGGGTAGATCCTACGCCGTATAACGTACAGTCCCGATCGGCTATAAAGATAAACCGAATTCCGCTACCGAACACCATCTAGCTAATTAATAAAATAAATAAAATATATATAATTAAAGAATTTGAATAAAACCTCGCTTTCGAACGATTCCGTTGAATTGTATCAAGACACCTTTTCTGGTTTAATGCTATTTTATTGCGTTAATAACGATTCCAGTCACTTTGTTTCCGTGAAACGGGACTCGATTTTGTTTAGTACTTTGACATTCTTGGGTTTGCGACAAGGAAAACAATATTCATTACTTCACTGTGTGGTTTTATAAAAACCAACCAAAATCTATTCGATAATTCAAATGAAAAAAAAAAAACTAAACACATTCTCAAGTAAATCTTACAATAACATGTAAGTTGATTTCGATCGATCGATTCGAAAAATAATAAAAAAATATTAAAACTTCACAAAAAATGGCTGTGACCTTCAGGTAATGCGAATCATACCAATATTAAAATTCATATTATTCCCATAATAAAATTTTGAATAGTGATTACTGTATATGTAGTAATCACGTATATAACTATATAGTAAGTAGTTCGTAGACAATATCGTCTATAGAAGAAGAAAAAAAACTCCAAACGTGACGGTTCTGTTTACCGCCTAATGTGATTTAAGACAAACGTCGGCACATTAAAGTGAATGTAAAAAATACAATAAATAACGATTAAGAAAAACCGATGTCATCTCGCGTCCCTTATCGTGCCGACGGTAGCTCAGAGTCGCACAGAAATACCGTGGAGACGACGGCACATATAACTTTTGGTGCAATCGATTTTGACCGCTTTGACTGAGTTTCATGGTATGGTACCTATATGTTCCAAGCTCCCACTGGCGGAGCATGGTCTTGTCAAATTTTTATGGTCACCGTTACGAAAACCTTTTATTATTTCATATACATGCGGTTAAAATAATCATATTTTAAACTGTTTCATTGTTTTTTCAGACGACACACTCGTGAAACTATGTGAAAAAGCATTATGAAATCAGCAATTGTTAATCCTTTTACTGTACACTAGCTGACCCGGCAGACTTCGTAGTGCCTCAATCGATAAATAAAAAACCTAAACTTTTGTATAAAATAAACTTAAAGCAAACAAAAGGAATCCGTCCGACGGGGGACACATCAAAAACAAAATTTTATTTTTACTTAATTCCGAGCATTTTCATATTTATCTACCTTTTAAACCTTCTCCACCACAAATAATTCAAGACCAAAATTAGCCAAATTGGTCCAACCGTTCTCGAGTTTTAGCGAGACTAACGAACAACAATTCATTTATATACATATAGATTCCAATTTTATATCCATTTCAATTATTAACTAATTATTTGTAAGTTTATAACTCTTGTAATGATTTCGTTTCTAATTTATTTAGAGGACTACTAAGGATTATATTTTCTAATAGTAGTAAAAAAAAACATTTTTGGACGTTTCAATGTTGTCAGACCTTACATTTTGTACCAAATTATAGTTGAAAGCGACTCTATGGATGTTTCTGTTAGGATTGGATGGCCGCAACGTGACGTAACGGCGCTCTCACCGGCGCCACCTCGCGGGGTGGGCTTCTTACTATCCCACTATTATCTACACTATGCTAGTTAGGGCTGGCATTTAATTTAATTTATTTTATTTTGGGCACACCCTCGTACTGTCAGATAAAATACGTGATGCAATACGATTTAGTACTAAGAAGTCAATGTTTTGAGGAGAAATGTATTTTTAGGATAAAATGTAGGTTGTACAGGTAACATGTGATTAATACGGATAGCACTTGGGTAGTAACTCATTGGAGCGTCTCATTAACATCAGTATTCATTCATGAACTCTTGAGTTGTTAGGTCTCCCTTGGAGGCGCTGGGGTGGCTGTTAGCAAATCCCACCCCTCCTGGCTGAGCCTTTGCTCGATCACCCGCTCTGGTAAAACTGTAAAGGCCAACAGTAATCACTCAAACATAAAAACAAAATAAGTGACGTTTTAATTTAATAATAACGAGCGGTAAGTCACACACGGCTATAGCGTATGATCTGGCGAAAAACTAGGATTCTCTGTACTATGGCAACTGATTGATATACAAACCTATGTAACTTTTAAATAAAAACAAAACAACAGAGAGCCAACTAACCTGTTCATCACACGAATGTTTGCTTTATTTGGGAATTGAAATTACGACACTCGGCCCAATTGTCAGTTAACTACTACGCCACCGAGTCAGTCACTACATATTTTATTTACTTGCTGACAGGCTGACTTTGGTTTTGCTATAACACTTAAGTTAACTAATGATTAAAGATTAAATCTAACAAATGAAATAATTATGTAATGTAATGCAATTTACGAGACATTTACCTAAAGACGCAGGGTTAGTATAGATTGATTACTGGGTATATAGAGCTTGCTTTTCAGATTCACAAACATGATATTATCAAAAAGATGTCTATTTATGCTTCAATAATTAATTGTATTCAGTGTAGACAAAGGATATTGTTTATAGGTTAGAAGATGTTTGATCGTTTTTGTTGTTTGTTTTGTAATCATCATCACTCTCCTGCCCTTCTCCCAGTCACTTGGGCTCGACGTATTTTTTCCTTCTATACTCCTCTATCATATACTATTTCTTCGCTTGCTCTCCTTTTACACATATCGTCTTTCACGCAAACCATCCATTTTTTCTTAGGTCTACCTCTTCCTCTAAAGCCTTTTTACATGCATAGTTATAAGTCTCTTAACAACCTTATTGTCATTTCGTCTCATCACATGTCCATGCTATCTCAAGCGTAGACTTCGCATGCGCATTGTTTGTTTTATATTATATGTAAAATAATTTAGGATGTCAGCCCTGGGCGTTGCGATCATATCGTTCTGACTAGATCGCAAGCAACGCTTTGGACATCAGAGAATAGTATTTACAAAACGTTACATGTACCTCGTTTGTTCTTATTGTTCGTGATTGTATTTGATGAGAAAAAAGTGCATGAAAATGCACTGTTACTACAATATTAATTACTAACAAGTTCTTGTTTGGTTTGTTTGTACTTGATATCTTTTATTTCACTAGTCATTGTGAGTTCCTTCTTTTTCGATAATTTTTTAATATCCCGATACCCACTTTTACGATAAGCACTTTTTTGAGAAGAATTTACATTGTTCATGACGACGCGTATAAGACACATGCCAATCACTGCCAACGAGTTTTTATGTATTTGAAGTCGTCGTAGTTTAAAACATAAGACACGCGGTGTACTCATTCCGAGTGATGTGGCTTACTGGGGTTCAAATCTCGAGTATACTACCATACGTACCATTTGCCCACAATTTGCTCCCAGACACTTTGGTGATGGACTAAGATTGTGTACTAAAATCGAACCTGCAAAGCTGATAAATTTGAGTCATTAGTAGTAAGGCGTGTTATCGCAACGTATTGGTAGGTACCACCATATTTCTACTAGAAGCAATCAACCCATTGGGCCGCTAATAGATCTAAATAATTAATCTTGAGAGCTTACTATAGATGCATAGCCTTTATTTCAGTCGTTAACTAAATAATAAAAAACAGTCAATTCAGCTATTGCTTTTAGAACAATCTCGGAAGAAAAAAACGAAACAGAGAATTCAAGAAACCTTCAACAAAGTTATGAGCAGACGTTTTAATGAGGAGCTAACAATTAATTTTCTCGATTCTCAGGCCGTGAACGAACAAAAAATCGTCCCGTTCACCTGCCGAACTGTTTTTGTGTTCAGTGAAACAAACTTTGACGATGTGTTGATTATTGCATGGGCTTGCTTATGTAATTCGACCTTAGTTCGACAGATGTTGTCTACATCTAATTCTAGCAATCAATTGTATTGGTTTAAAGTATCGGATTATTATTTCAATTAGCATTTCGACAAATCTGAATTTGGCCGGACGTATTCTTTGGGTCCCGTCGATTGCCTAAAATTGTGGACAGAATATGGCTGTGGTATCGTCATTTATATAGGAAAGGGATATTCAACCCTCGGGATCATCAGTCATTTCACATATTAGAACTGTCAAAAAAACGTCTCTCAACTCGACTTCGGGCGTTGAAGTGTCAGAGAACCCGATTAGAATTGTGGGACCACAAAACGTCGCCATCGCGATGTCGCTGTCATGTCTCACAAGGTTTTACAGTTTACGATGTCATCGATAACGGATGACTAATTATTCAGATCTCATTCGCCGAGTGAGGAATTCTGGTGTTTTATTTTTTTAACATCCGACTTTCGTACTGAACTTCGCCAGCGAGTCTCTCAAAAAACAAACCTCGACAAAATGCTGTTGCCGTCAAGTCAATTTGATTTCCATTGTTTATTAAGTCTTAGTAAAACTTTAAATGTTTATAACAACTAGTGGTCCCGCAGTAGTCGAAATTCGACTATAATTAATTGAAATTATAAGTTTCAACATTATTATGGTCCTATTGTTACAGATTTCGCCAAGACTACACTATAGACAAATACTCGTAATATTAAATATAAACAATACTAACCTATTTTCAATTTGACTACAGACTTTAAGCAATAATAAAAGTTTGACGATACTTCAGTGCAATAAACAAACAGTATGTGTGTGTCAAATACATGGTAGTGTGTGTCAAATACATGGTAGTGTGTGTAATGTTTTCTTTATTGATTTAATGTATATTTTATGCATAATTAAAAAAAAAAAATAGTGTTGTGCACTTCTTCTCTATATTCTCTATAAGTGTGGAAAATTTCATACTCCTCCGTCCGCACAATTTTCGTAAAAAGGGATACAAAGTTTTTGCTTCACGTATTAATATATAGATAGTAATTCTCATTTATCTCTTGTTTGTATTTATTTTCGACTGATACATTTCATCCGACTCAAGAAATGAGACTTGTGAAATATACAAGAAAATGAAAAATGAAACAAATTCGCGTTGGAAAATTTTCAAATATTTATGCAAGTCACTTGTGCTCCTTAATAAATTATACTTGAATAAAAACGGATGGATAATGTCATTCCGTTGTACCCCAACATCAAATAAAGATGTTGTTTGAATACACATTCAGATAAATTCGCAGTTAAATTTATTACAACATAAACTTAAAATATCTCTTTTTATAATAAATTCTATTTAGGTATTATTGCCATATTAATTTGTAACCAAGAAATCGTTCAACAATACCACTAATTCCATACGCAATTACCATATTTAAAATGTAGCAAACCACTATTTAGTTAAAGTATCTGTGTTGAAAGTCCAATCGATCATACATATGATCACACACGTACCTCACATCAGCTTACAAACAAAGTGAAGGGTGAATTTCTAAGAGTAATTTCGTCAATCGCCCCAATTAGGTAACGACAATTAATTACAAGACGAAAGTAAACATTTAAGGTAACACGGCGATACGCATTCGGCTAAAGAACGCTCCATATACGTGACAAGACTACCCCGTTAGGAACATGTGAGTGAGAATTTTAATACTACGTGACGGAATTAAGAATGGTCGTGCGGACATACACATATTATAGAGTCCATGTTTTTTGCGATTTGCGTTTTACTACGCCACAAATTATGTTAATTTAAGAGGAGGATAAAAAAAAGAAGGGATTAACTGATGTTCTTAAAGTTGGAACGCACTATAGTTGAGCTGGCTACGCGCAGAATTAGCAATAAGATATTGAGGTCCAATATCCGGTTCAAGCAAAAACGGCTTCAACCGTGAACCATCTTTAACAGGTTATTATCAAAATGAAACTTAATTCGCTCAGTCCGATGAATATTATGTTATGGTGTCAGACAAAAGTTGTTAAAGTAATTAACAATTAAAATTAAAAATTATAATTTTTATAAGAGTTTCCCCTCGCATGTATTCTCGCTTATCAAGTAACAAGTCTAATGATAAATTCTGAACAAATTAACATTAACAAAGACGTTTTATATTCAACGTTAGTGAATTTTATTTACGTAATTATCAAACTGGCGCACACACACGGCAGCAGGCAGTTCTGTTTTGTACGCGAGTTGTAAAATTAAGTCGAAAAGTTTATCGACCGAATCGGGACAAACTCCTCGAACGTAATAAAGTTAAAAACGTTGATGCTATTGTAGTTTTGGCGAAACATAGAAACAGAATATGCGGGGTCGCGAGCCAAAAATAAAAAAAAGAAAATGGCGGCGTGTGTTCGGTACGAAGAAATGTCGGGAATGCATCCACGTGGAGAGGCTCCGACGGAGACAGGCCCGAATGTAAAGGCTGCCTTCCTTCTGCTTTATTTTGAATGTCTCCCATTTGTTATACATAATACATGTTGGGCCCGTATCACGCGGCATCGCGTCTGTCAGGGAATTTCGGGACGGCGCCACCGTTGGCCATCTCGACGAATACAGGCTGATACGATTTAGTGAACATAGAGTGTTGCTCCACTTTGCTTGTACTATAAAAGTTTTTTGAACTATTTTAATATATTATAGTAAGTATTTACCTATAAGATAAAAACAGGTAACGGTTTAAATGTTATTTTATTGTGTTTTATTTGGTTTTTGCGTAAACATAATTAACATTACTTTTACGGGTTTATCCACTTTTTTTTTAATAGTCCTTATATTATTTCTGTCGTTTCAAATACATACTTTATAATGTTTTTCTTCACGGATGATCGTGCTCGTCTTTAAAAGTATAATAGTTTTGATTAGTTTATTTTGTTTTATTACAATTTCCGACATCTCAAATGTTCCAAGCTTATGACGTGGTTTTTTTAAGGGATTTTATGACCTGGTTACTAAGACCTTTAAGTCATGTCTTATTTTAATTTATATAATCTTATTTTTATGAAAAATTATAATATGGAGTGAAATGAAATGAGATGAAATGAAGATGATTAATTTGAGACATTTATCAACTGGGATGAAATTAAATGAAATGAGATTAGATGGTATGCGTCGTGGTCACAGCGTATAAAATTAGTACCCACATTTTTGTTTTATTTTCTTTTATTTTATAGACGGGCTCGCACCCATTGTTTGTTTTTTGGATTTTGTTTGGATATTCATTTAAATAAATTAATGTACAAACTTTTTTTATTACCTATAATCAAAGGTAAGGATTCTCAGATGTACTTATTAAGGTAACTCAATCTCTAAATATCGGATAGCTGAAAGTTGACGTTGCCAGTAGAATTTCATAACCCACTGTTTCTGGCCGAATCTTCTCGTGGTTCCGATCCGGTGTTAAATTCTGCAAAGCATTGGTCTTGATAAAGCTAGTGTTAGCAAATTCTCTCAGGTTGAGCCCGTGAACTCAGCTACTTGTCTGCGCGTAGTTGGAATAGGTCCTTAGGCTACCTATGGACGAGTAAGATAAAAGTAGAATTTCGTCTCATGAACTTATACAGTTAACATTGTATTTACATAGTCTATTGATGAAATCGCGTAGTCCGTTATCACTTTTTGAATTACCCATTATTTTTATATAATTTTTTTATTATTATTGACTAGCATTTGGCCGCGACTTCGTCCGCGTGGAACAGTTTACAAATAATGCTTTATTTTAGAACAAATTTGGTTAGCATAAAAACTTTATAGTGAGCCAACCTTAACATATAGCCATATGCTGTCGCAGACTTTATTTTGGATCTTTTTAGATCTTTTAAAGGGGAACAATTCTGTCATACATTATTTTAACGAAACTTTAACCGTTTCTGCAGCGCACGCGGCAGAAGCTCTCAAAAGGAAAAAAAAACACGATTTTGAGACATTCTTTATTGGTGCTCCGCTTGTATTGGTCTTGGCGTAATGTTATATAGCCTATATATAGCCTTCCTATATATAGCCTTCCTCGGTAAATGGGCTATCTAACACTGAAAGAATTTTTCATATCGGATTTCAGTAGTTCCTGAGATTAGCGCGCTCAACTCAACAAACAAACTCTTCAGCTTTATAATATTAGTATAGATTTAATTTATTTTAATTAGATGTGTAGTTGTCATTTTTTTAAATTCCAATATTGTTCAAATTTTTTTACATTTTTTTAAAGCAAATCAGAAGGACGTACAAAACTATTGCCTCTTCAAGATTTTAACGTTTTTGTACGCTACTCATTTTCCGAACTCATAATATATTTAAGCGATCGAACGACATTACTGGTACCGAATGCAAAACAGAACGTGAATACCTCGAAGCGTCCAACAAAAAAAAAAAAACGTTTGACAATTAAATCAGTCTATTTAGCAGAAGTCCTTGGGTCCATCGCAGCCGAATTCGTCTAGTTTGGTCTCGAAAAACCGCCGGTTCGGTTTCTAGTAAACTGTAACGAACCATTCCACGTATAGCGTCAAGATGGGGAACTCGGTACTGGTGCCGTGAATACAAAACGATCAGGTAGCGTGTGAGAAAAACACGAAAAAACGTTATAAGGTATTCAAGGCACGAACGTTTGCACCAAGGCAAGATTGGGGAAATTAGCTTAAGATCACTACTACATATTCGCTTTGATATAATCTCGGCTGCTGTGTTAATGATCGCGAAGCTTATAGTTGTATCCTCAGAGTTCTTTAATTCGTTTTGTCATGGTTTATTAATTCGGTTAGCCTTTTGATGCCAAATGCTGTCTTGATGCACGAGTTCAAAGTCTTAATTGCATTGGAATAAAAACTGTACCCTAAGCCGCTGTTTTAAGGAATGGATCGAAAGGAAAATCGGTTGTCTGTAAAGTCGGTTTACTGACGATAGTTGAACGTGACAACGTCATAAGAAAATACTGATGGAATGGTTTAATTTTTCAAAAGAAAATTTTAATTTTATTTGTTTGATAGATATTTTGTATGGACAATTGACACCACATTCACTTTTCACTGAACTTCATACTTGCCGAAAACATGTAAATGTATTATTGTATAGCAGCTGTCCACGCGTATGCATCGCTCACTCAAGTAGGAGAGAGACAGATATCGAACGCTGCCGAACGCGGAGGCCGATTATGCCTCTTTGTCGCTCGTTGCGCGCTCTCGCTTGCACTTCAAGCCTTAAATGGAACGCCTCAATGAGTCATATTTTTTCGTGCGTGCAGCCGGCTCCATCGAATTATAAGACGTTGTCACGTCAAAAATCAGCTCGTGCTAGCTCTGAATACTGTTTAACTTCAGCAATTTTGCAAAATATCGTCAGGCTTTGATTGTATTCACGAAAACTTAGGATCGAGTAACATGATCGATATAGCCACGAATCGAGAATACGACATGCCCCTTTTATTACCAAGTGAAGCAGTAATGCGTTTCGGTTTGAAGGGTGGGGCATGAGTTGTACTATAAGGCTGACACTGAGATCCTGTGTCTCAATGTAAGTGGTGGCATTTACCTTGCTGATGTCTATAGGCTTTGGTGATTATTTAAAACCTGATCTGTGAGCTCGTGAACCCATTAAACCGACAATTATCAGCGGGTCTACTAATTGATCGTTACTGTATACACCATAGAGAACAAGGGGCTGTTTGTTATTAATCCTGGGAAAATACAACGCCTTACATTAATTCTGAATTACATATTTAATGCGAGTGTAACATCTATAATGCAATAAAGAAAACGTACTAATGTTTTTGTTAATAATCGTAATTGTTTTATTCTTTAATTGGAACAGACAGGATTGCCGCACCGTTGCTCCGAAGGTGGTCTGAAAACAAGTCCGATTTAATTTGCTAAAATTAACATAATTAATTGGAGAATCGCGCGAAAACTATGATTTTCATCACGCAGACACAAACATATAAGAAGTGTAATAATAATTTAAAATTACAACGGCTACTTCCTCCGTCAATTGTATAGTATGCTTTTATGATCGTGTCTGGTTCTTAATTATCACTTTACTTTTAAAAGCCTAATAAAAGTTGCCGTTCCGAATATCTGATCCAAATCAGCTAGTTTTTCTCCGTAGATTAAGAAGATTTGGCTCTTTGCCTCTCGGTATGTGAATAGAAATTTATAAATACAAAGAAAACAAAATCAAAGAAACCAATAATGCGGTCGTGTTAAATTGATACCGTGGCAAGAATTGGCGTTAACAGTTGGGCGTGTCGGTAATGTTTATTTGCGGCAGTATTTAAGTGCACGCGATACGAAATGATTTGTTCGAATGCTTTGCAAAATGAAAGGTCTTTCGAATCTCGTTACTGCTCTTTTGAAGTTGAACTATAGTTATTGAAGTTTCGTTGCTAACGGTACTTTTGTTCGAACCAAGTTCCTGAGTTTACCGACTTTCAAATTAATGTTTTAGTTTTTATAGACAACCCGGGTTCTGTTTTAAAATTATTAAAACCCAAAGAATCACAGAAGTAGATTCCGAAATGATACGTTTTGTGTTTTATAGCTTTTGTTTAAGCTTCGTATATAAAAGATTATTCAAGGTTTGTTTTTGTGTTTGTTTTATTAAAAATGTAAAAAGTGTAGTGGTTTAATGCAAAATTCTTATTTTTTTGGTAAAAGCCAAAAATGTAATTGAAGAATTGACTGAAGACTGAAAGAGTAAGACTAGAGTAAGAGTAAAACTGAAAGAGTAAGTTTGTTTCATTCTGAAGTAAATGAGACTGTTTAATTCTAATAAACTCAAAGAATACATGTTCAGAGGTGTGTAATTTTTTTTATTTTTTTTTTTATTGCTTAGCTGTGTGGACGAACTCACAGCCCACCTGATGTTAAGTGGTTACTGGAGCCCATAGACATCTACAACGTAAATGCGCCACACACCTTGAGATATAGTTCTAAGGTCTCAGTATAGTCACAACGGCTGCCCCACCCTTCAAACCGAAACGCATTACTGCTTCACGGCAGAAATAGGCGGGGCGGTGGTACCTACCCGTGCGGACTCACAAGAGGTCCTACCACTAGTAATTCGAAGTATAAAACTCATATTCTTAAAATTTTTGGTTTAACCACATCAGTTCTAAAGGAGCGTAATGTGGACAATTTTTGGAAACGAAAACTAAATATTCGCTTAACATTGTATTATAACCAAAGAAGCTCATCAGTTTTACCTGAAATCACTTATTTAATACCAACATTGCACTATCAGCTATCATTGCCCCTAAAAAAATGTTTTAAAGAGATGGAGGATTTAAAGTCCGGTGACTTTAGCTACGGACATGAGACTACTCAGTCGAGTGTCTTGTGGTGGAGGACATGATAGAGGGTACAAGACCACGCGAAATCACCGTCACGATGGACCGATCAAATAAAGGCAACTAGCTCTAAAGGGTCCCGTCAACGAGTGCACAAGAAAGGCCGCGGTACGTGATTGATGGCGACATCTGGTAAAGAGTACCTCTTGTGAAGCGCACCACCCGAACTGATGACCACGACCACTCTGCCCAAGAGTGGAAACGACTGAGATTAAGACACTAGCTCAGAATTTTTCCCATTTTCCACTTCCCACTTCCCTTCAGCACGTCAATAAATATAACGTAATATGGCCAAAGAAATAAAAAAGAGAACAAAGTTGCTGTTTAGCGTACAATAGGTAATACGAATCCTGATACATGTGCGATGACCTCGCATACATCACCGAAACACAGACGAGCAGACGCACAGTCTCCTAGAACTAATAACAATTGCAAATAGCCACGAGGAAGCATAATATTAAAATTGAGACATTATATATTCTTGACGCGTATTTACTGTTCATTGCCGATTAGACATTGTCCGAAATAGCTGGTGAGATCTATGAGGCGTCGATGGATGAACTTTTAAGCAATCGTGAGTTGAATCAAATAAGCCTTAAATTAAGGGAAAACATTGGCCGGATAAGTTTGAGATGATCGCTTGTGGGTTTTGTGTGTAGATTAATTATTCGTAATAGCGGTCTTGTTTTTTTACTGCTTAGATTGATGGACGTGCACACGACCCACCTGGTGTTAAGTGGTTACCGGAGCTCAGAGACATCTACAGCGTAAATTCCGCCAACCACCTCGAGACATGAGTCTTAGGTTTCAGTATTAACAGTAGAACCAAACCGAAACGCATTATTGCATCACGGCTGAAATAGGCTGGGTGGTGGCACCTACCCGCGCGGACTCATACGACGTTCTACCACCAGTAAGAATCATGTATAGTTTCTTTATTTTCTTTTTTAATATTCTGCGATCAATCTGTAAACTGTAAACAAATAAGTTCATGTGAAAGGCAAAGGATGTACAGTTTTCTATGCAAAATATTTATTTTTTATTATATTATTTTATATATTATATACTACGTGTATACTATACAACGTTTTTTGTATTATACAATAATACAATTGCAATAAATAATACAAAAATAATAAAATTACAAATGGGTTTTGCCTTCACGCATCAACGGAGCCACCCGATTATGTATTTGACATTAACCTTTCATTACTTTTTAATGCGCTGTTATTATCCATGTTGGTTTGTATGTAACGGAATCTTTGAACGTCGTAGTATTCATTGACTTTGAAAAGATCGATTCACTTCAAAATCTGCACACGCATCTAGGACCGATGACAATACAATACTTTTAGAGCTTCCGTGTAATATCCTGGACAAGAAAAATAAAATGAATCATTTTTTAGTTTGGTTTCCTGTTTAAGCGTTGTTTTTTTAATTCTTAAATCACATTTATCATTGTCTTGATTTCGATTTAGAACTGAAAATTTCACGCGAGTGCACTCATAGGACATTTTGTATTAATAGACATCATTTAATTTGAATGTTAATTTGCTGTGAGAGATAAGGAGACAAACAGAGAAGCGCTCAGACATGAGGTGATAAATATGAGCAAGAAGAAATACCATTTCTGTTTGCTTATTTGGTATTTCATACTAAATGATCTTATGATAGCAATCTCTACGACTATTATCAGAAAATTCGAGTAACAATTATTGTGGCTCAGCCGTCTTCCGGTACACTAACTGATTCCCTATCTATCGCCCGTAATACCAACCTTAGGCTATTGCTTTCCTATTTGTTACCTAAAATTTACTATCCGGATTCTGAAGAATCATTCCATTGAGACAAATATTTAGTAAAATATGTATTTTTTTTATTGCTTAGATCGATGGACGAGCTCACAGCCCACCTGGTGTTAAGCGGTTACTGGTGCCCATAGACAGATCTACAACGTAAATGCGCCACCTACCTCGAGATATAAGTTCCAAGATCTCAGTATAGTTACAACGGCTACCCCACCCTTCGAACCGAAACGCATTACTGCTTCAGTAGCTGCTTCACGGTGGAAATAGGCGGGGCGGTGGTACCTACCCGTGCGGACTCCCAAGAGGTCCTACCACCAGTGATTGCGCAAATTATAATTTTGCGGGTTTGATTTTTATTACACGATGTTATTCCTTCACCGTGGAAGTCAATTGTGAACATTTGTTGAGTACGTATTTCATATATGTATATACTGTTACCTTGTTCACAATTGTTAAATTTGTTTTAAATTAGCAAGCACCGCAGTTTCATAAGCTGCTAATTGTAGCTAATGTGGAATTGTGGCCATATACTGTGCAGTCGCGTATGGTTGCGCTTGGTTGAGCTTTGCGCTAAAAGAAGTCGTGTTTCTATGTGTTTGTTCCACTTTGTTTTTATTGTTTAGTGCGAGCTCACGGCTCACCTGGTGTTAAGTGGTTTTTCGCAGCCCATAGACACCTACAACGTAAATGCCGCCACTTACCTCGAGACATAAATTCTAAGTCTCAGTATTAAGAGTAACGGCTGCCCTACCCTTCATTTACTGAAGTATTACTGTTCTAAATCTCATTTTTAACAGTACAGCAGTTTTAACAGTAACACCCGCCCTATCCTTCAAGCCGAAACGCATTACTGCTTTCCGGTAGTAAAAGGCAGGGTGATGATAACGGTAGGTACCCGTGTGGACTTAAGGTTATCATCACCCTGCCTTTACTATATCTTTACATTTTTACTATATCTTTACTATATCTTTATCTATACATTTATCATAATCTATACATTTATCACTGGTGGTAGGACCTCTAGTGGGTCCGCGCGAGTAGGTACCACCACCCTGCCTATTTCTGCCGTGAAGCAGTAATGTGTTTCGGTTTGAAGGGTGGGGCAGCCGTTGTAACTGTAACTATGCTTTAGACCTTAGAACTTATATCTCAAGGTGGGTGGCGCATTTACGTCGTAGATGTCTATGGGCTCCAGTAACCACTTAACACCAGGTAGCCTGTGAGCTCGTCCACCCATCTAACCAATAAAAAAAATACTTAGACCTCAACAGCAATACTTGTTGCTAGCATAGAATCCGGTACTAACACCAAGTTCACCTAACGCTTGGTTGGGCGTAATTTTATCTGTCCCTAAAGCAATAGGAAAAAGAGCTTACCACCCTCCTCCTACCACTGTAGGCGATATATCGTGAACAACGTCACCTATCTGGAGACATCAGGTACGCAGTCTCAATTATACCATAATTGCGTATATCTATAGATGAGAGATACAAGTAAAAGATGTTTGTTCATAGGAGGCCAATGTCCGTTGCGAAAATAATAAATTTTGCGGGTTTGACTCATCGTAAAGTCGTTAGAGAAATTACGTTTTATATAGGAAATGGGGACCTACCCCCAGTTTTTAACGGCATTTGATACGAATGCGTTATGTGTGTCAACCGTTTTTCCCTAGTTATTGGATGGTAGCTAAGGTGCTTTTAAAGTCACGCCCTGAGATAATTTGCTAACACTAGCCCCAGCAAACGTCCCAGAGGACGCAGTTCCACGAGATGGTCGGAGCAAATGCGATCTTCTCTAAACATCAACTTCCACAATAACCTTCATGAAGCTAAGGATTGCAGCAGATGGAGGTAAATCGTACGGGAGAAACCGATGCAGCGGGGGAGTCACGACCCTCAGTAATGAGGAAAACGACGCGAGGAGGAGGAGCCCCAACAAGAGCAGTGCTTCGGAGAATCTACCACCGGATCGGAATCGCGACTGAAAAGATCCGGCGAGGAACTCCGTGAGCTAGCCTCCACCATTATTAGGTAGACGTTCACTTTATAATCAGTCGTATTATCATTGCTATTTAAACAAGGACGTCTTTGTGAAGGATGATAGGAATTATCGCGTATGTTTCAAAGACAGATTTGTTATTATTTCAATGGCAGTATTATGTGTCGTATCGTCGTAATGAACTTTAAATCTTGAGGTTCGTGCTATCAACGAGAAGCATTCTTTCCCCCCGGCGCCATATCTCCCGACCTTTGCGATTACTCTCGTGAAGGAACCGACCAAAAGGAGTCTTTGTATCGGAACAGATAGTAACCACTTAAAACGTAGTAAAATCATATGATTTATCTCGGTGATAGCTTGTTTTTCAACTGCGCCGAATATAATTTATTAGGTTTACGGGTCGCGACCTTAGAGTATTCCTTTTGGGTGTTTGTTTCTCGGAAATTCGAACAAAGGAGCTGCTGTTTCTGTGTTGGTTCATTTTTTAGTTTATTCCACGAATGAATTACATCAATCGATTTATCTACACAACGGATTTATTCAAATATTGTATGAAATAGACTGTGTTTCTTTGTTGATCGTTCGGAAACTCTGGGCGAGCGAAGAGAGTTCGGTTCTCTCTACTTTTTGATTTTATAGCTTAGACCACGAGGTAGAGGCCCGACACGTTGGACTGACCAGATCTGCACTACCCTCGACACCACAGTTCACGATGCTCTACACTCGGCGGCAGATAGTGGCAAATGTCGTGGAATGGTCCGTAATAAACTCCCGTTGCGAGGAGGTGGTCACGACCCTCAGTATTGAGGAAACCGAAGCAAAAAGAAGAAGAATATGGATGGACAGCCCACCTGGTGTTAAGTGGTTAGTGGACCCCTTAGACATCTACAACGTAAATGCGCCACCCCTCTTGAGATATAAGTTCTAAGATCTCAGTATAGTTACAACGGCTGCCCCACCCTTCAAACCGAAACGCATTACTGCTTCACGGCAGAAATAGGCAGGATGGTGGTACCCACCCGCGCGGACTCTCAAGTGGTCCTACCACCAGTAAAAGCTCCTCAAAAATGTTATGCAGCACTGCTATGAAGATCTTGGGGGAAAGTGGGTCTCCTTGTCTCACTCCTCTTAGAATAGGTATTTCAGGTCCTCGGTTCTCTAGTTTCACACAACTGGTGCTCTTGTCGTAAATGTTTTTCAAGACGTTTTTGTACTTGTCGTGGACACATGGCAGTCAAAGGGTTATACGAGGTTTGAAAATTAGTTCAGATCGGTTTACAGTGGTTCGCCTGTGCCTCTTGCATTCGTGATGTTCACGACCGGCATTGCCTACATACTCAACATCATGTGGAACGTAAGTTAGTCTCAATTAATTCAATTAAAAATCTTATATGTATATAGACGGTACTGAAATGAGGTGCTTTTAGGTACCTCAAGCACCGGTCATCGTTCTTGTCGAACCCGTCGCTTTCGACGAAGGGCTCGACGAGTAAATTAACCCTCAGACACAGCCCACTGAGTTTCTCGTCGGATCTTCTCAGTGAGTCGCGTTTCCGATCCGGTGGTAGATTCTGCGAAGCACGGCTATTGCTAGGGTTTGTGTTAGCAGCGTCGTCAGGTTTGAGCCCCGTGAGTTCACCTACTAGTTAAGGTTACGGTGAAATGGCCTCTCAAGGGACTCAGGTTAGGTGGAAAAAAAAGAAAAAAAAACTGAAATGAGATACCATTAAGTGCCAGACACGACGTCGTCCGATCTCGCCCTTCGAGGCTGGAATCCAGAAATTTCACGGTAAAAATAGTACACGTAAGATTTTTTGTGGCATCGTCAACGATACGTCTCGCAATCCATAACTTGCATTAAATGCCGCAAATTGCTTTGGGCCTATTAAAAACGAACCAGAGCCTATAGGAATTAACGATTCAGGACGCAGCACATTGGCTCGTGTAAAAAAAATCGCATCGCCGCTGATCCGGTGCGTCCATTAACGCACGAGACAGGCGATCTGGTTTTGTGGAAATGAGGCGGTCGTGTCGCACTAATTAAAGCTCTCGTAAAATGCAAGGGTCCACCGTCAATCAATGTTAAGGACGGGCGTGAGTTATCGGCGGCGTCACCGCGCTCCAGACTCGGAAGGCAGACGCTCTGCGCACCCAGCAATTTTTATTTTCATTCCTATCATGAAAACGAAAAATAAATAAAAAGTGTTTTTTTTTATTACTGCTTAGATGGGTGGACGAGCTCACAGCCCACCTGATGTTAAGTGGTTACTGGAGCCCATCCACAACGTTAATGCGCAACCCACCTTGAGATATAAGTTCTAAGGTCTCAAGTATAGTTACAACGGCTGCCCCACCCTTCAAACCGAAACGCATTACTGCTTCACGGCAGAAATAGGCAGGGTGGTGGTACCCACCCGTGCGCGCTCACAAGAGGTCATACCACCAGTATCAGTAGCAAGTTGTACCAGTAAAATACATCATAGTTAAAAATTAACGAATTTAAACTAATTTAGTTAAGCCTAATTGTTATTTAATTCGAAAAAAGCAGCAATTCATTTATGCTGACAACCAGTTTAGTTTAAAAGTATAAAACTAAATAATTATTTAGTTTAATTTCGTTGTAATTCAAATCGTATGCCACATCCAAATTCAGAAAACTTTCACACATCCGTGTGACTCTTCGCTAGAGCGTGGGACTAGAGTTTTTACAATCCACAATTCTGCTAAAATATATAATAATATATCCATGTGTAACATGTCATCGAACTTGCTCGAAGGTTAAATGAATTGTCTTTCAATTCAAATCGGCAAAGGGTAAAAATTACAAATTTATTTGGCAGTCTGTAGTTTAATTTATATGATATTGAAATTGTTCTGTCGTGTTTTGTTTTCATGAGAAACGACTGCAATGTCGAAATGTTTGCAATTCTATATTTAAGTATACGAAAAATATTCGAAATATCTATTTTCGATATATACAGGTTTTGACGTGACAACGTCTTATAATTCGATGGAGCCGGCTGCACGCACGAAAAAGCATGACTTATGCGGCGTTACCTCGCTCTGAGGCGTTCCATTTAAGGCTGAAGTGCAAGCGAGAGCGCGCAACGAGCGACAAAGAGGCACAATCGGCCTCCGCGTTCGGCAGTGTTCGACATCTGTCTCTCTCCTACTTGAGTGAACGATGCATCCGCGTGGACCGCTGCTATACCTACAATAATACATTTACATGTTTTCGTGAAGTATGAAGTTCAGTGAAAAGTGAATGTGGTGTCAATCGTTTATAGCAACGATAATTGCGGCGATAAAGGTAATGATTCTTTCGATATTTTTTTATTTTATTTCTATATTGTTATATTTTGAGGAAGTAAAAAGTTTCAAAATTCTATTGTATCGTTTAAATTTAAAATAACAGGCAACGTGTGGTTTCCCGTGACATATTTTCAGAGCACCCATTCGCTTGTATTAGAGTCTAGAATCGGATAAAATATTCGGAAAGAGGGACGTACCAATCGATAGAGTTGCGACGTGAACGGGATGACGATGCGCTTGTAAACCGCATTACATTTTTTATTCTAAATTTAGGTTGCTAGTGAAAACGTACGGAAACTTTTATGATTCCTATGTAGTCCACATAAGGTTGTAAATCATTGAAAATTAATTATAGGACATTCACGATCCAGGTTAAGATAAGAACATGATTTTACTATAAAATTGGAAGGTTTTTTTTAGTAGGCATCACAGTATTAAGATTGATAAGTTATACTTGCGAAAAGCAATAGAAAATAGAATGGTTGAAAAAAAAACTTAAAATAATTTACAGGTTATAAGAACGGAATGATAGAACACTTTAGATTACATGAAATGTGTACAGTACAATATGTGGTGTTTTTTTATTATTATTTTTTTATTGATATGTGGGTGGACGAGCTCACAGCTCACCTGGTGTTAAGTGGTTACTGGAACCCATAGACATCTACAACTTAAATGCGCCACCCACCTTGAGATATAAGTTCTAAGGTCTCAGTATAGTTACAACGGCTGCCCCACCCTTCAAACCGAAATGCATTACTGCTTCACGGCAGAAATAGGCAGGGTGGTGGTACCTACCCGCGCGGACTCACAAGAGGTCCTACCACCAGTAAATTAATTAAAATCGTAAAATAAATTATCAATCAAAAACAAAATTTTCCAGGACTCCAGCAACAATAACAACAAATCAATTGTTTTATTCTAAAGTTTGTAGACGATAGTTTAATTAATCAGTGAACGTCGGTATCATTCCTCCCTCCGCCCTCGCGGTCTCACCCTTCAAGACGAAAGAGGGGATCTAAGGATTCAGTAATCCGTTTATGGGACTGCTAAATCAATTTGAGTATGCAATGTTTCCGCAATTAATTGTCGGTACCGTCAATAATTAATTGGGTTTATCATATTTTTTTTTACGATTTTAAATCTGTTCACAGTGCACAGAAAGACTCATCAGGTACTTTTACGTGTGTTTAAGGGGTATGACAAAAAAAAAAATCAGTTTCTATATTTTTCATATAGGTAATTTTATTAGCAAATTTCGACTTAAAAGGAAATAATTAATAAATCGATTTGAAACGAACCTTTTTGTTCGTAAAAACTAATAAAAAAATATTTTAATGTAAACCATATTGAATATCGAATCGTGACAGCCCCTAGTTAATCGGTAAATTTTCGTTCAGAATTCGAGACAATTGATCGGATTCTTTTATGTGATCATAGACGCAATAGGTGCAAAGAACTGTATATTAAATTATAAGTACATACATAACATACATAGGTGTAAATATATACGAGTATACACAAATACATAATATACACATATTATTATACATACGAGATCACAATCATCTCATGATTGGTTATCGAATCTCATCAACATCATCTTGCGACACGACGTTGATATCTGAATAGCTTTGTACAAACGCCTTCTCAGCCTTCAGAAGAACATGATGGCTGATACAGGGTAGAAATAAGAGGCATTAAAATACGCCCAAACACTATTTAAATCCCCGCTAAAATTGCGTTCAAATATAATAACAGAAGTCGATTGGTGGTATCCAAAAAAAAAAAAAAAAAAGCATCATCTTTCTCGACATCCATCGACTCGGTGGTGCAGTTGTTAGCGCCCCTGACTGTGGCGCTGAGGGTTCTGGATTCGATTCTCACAGCGGGCAAACATTCGTGTGATGAACAGATTTGTTTGCTTTTCATCTGGGTATTTATTATGTATATGTCGGCGCAAATTCACTATTTAGTTAACTAAAAATAGTTAAAGTTAACTGTTTGCTTAATGTTAGGCATGTCAACAACCGTTTAAGACGGTATTCGAGAGAATTCATGATTAAGCTATCCCCACTTTCTACTATAAATACGAGTGAATATTGTCGCACAAAGCTTTCAGACTCGAGCAGCCGAGCAGAGCGGAGCTCTCTGTTGTTATCGCTACACTTGAAATGTAATTAATGGAATTCATTGGAAAAGTTAGTCTTAATTACTGTCACTATGGAAGGCAATGATACTTATGAAGGAAATGGTGTCAACGACGCTAACGTCATCATTTTAAAAACACCATGGAACCAACCGTTTCCGTCACATATATTTAAACGTATATAAGTATGAATGTCTAGTCTTTGATACCCATAACACAGGGAATCCTAATTTGGGACGGATGAGCGTGCGTGATTGATTACCAGTTATTTATTATTATTTAATGATAAAAATCGTGTCCGTAACTGTTTAAAAGAACTGAAAAATACAATTTACCCGTTACGCGTTTTATGATCGAGTTTTATGACAACTAAAATACGGTACAAGTAGTTAAGTGAAAACGTTGCGATATCACAAAATCATAAAACGATAACTTTGAATAATTAAGATTAGGTAGTTGTAAACCGAAATAAATTTGGGCTTCATAGATAAGTTATTTTACGTACAACAGTTTATTTTTAGATTTACTATCATAATCATGTTAAAGATTTGGTGGTGGATAGGGTGGTTTGAGGCGTTAAGTGGATGGACCTCTGCTGTCTTCGACCATCGAGCCCATTCCAATGAGCACAAGTCGTCGTGGTTCAAAGGATAAGACGCCCGGTGCATTCGTTACAAGCGATGCAGCGGTGTTCGAATCCCGTAGGTGGGTACCAATTTTTCTAATCAAACAAGTACTTAACAAATGTTCACGATTGACTTTCACGGTGAAGGGTTAACATCAAGTGTAATAAAAATCAAACCCGCAAAATTATAATTTGCGTAATTACTGGTGGTAGGACCTCTTGTGAGTCCGCACGGATAGGTACCACCGCCCTGCCTATTCCTGCCGTGAAGCAGTAATGCGATTCGTTTTGAAGGTGGGGGGGAGGAGGGGGGCAGCCGTTCTGCTGTAAAAACTGAGACCTTAGACCTGATTGATTGATTGATTAACCACTGAACACTAGCTGGGTCGTGAGCTAATCCACCCATTTAAACAATTAAAAAATAGTTAAAAAAAGTTCATAATATATTTTACGCGGCCGCTTAGACGGGCAAACCTCATAGGAGGTTCGGCTCCGGAAAGGGGAAAACGAATGCTTTGAGTCTGCGCGAATGTGACATCATCTGACTTACTTAAGCCTCGCAACGGTCATGTTTGAAGACAGTCACTATTACTGTCGTAAAGCAATATATACCCATCATTCAAAGTAAGTGGTATAATTTGCTATGTCAATGGACATCGGTAAGAACCTGGCACTGTTTGTTGTTATTAAATTATGTATTTGTTATTGCTTAGGCTGGGGCAGCCGTTGTATACTGAGTAGTTACAACGGTTGCCCCAGCCTTCAAACCGAAACGCATTACTGCTTCACGTTAGCATTAATGTTAGCTCGTCGACACATTTAGGTAATGTAATGAGTCTCATTCAATTCAGTTGTGGTTTTTCGTGATACCGAAACAAACAAATACGCATTAGTAGCGCTTTTGTTTTTAAACACAATGTACATACTTATGGTAGCATGTCTCATAAAATGGATGGGATACACTAAAACGTATTCAACGAAGTGTCAAAGCACGCTAATATTAGACTCTACCATATTACGTACCAGATCTCTATCAACAGCTCTGGGCACATCGATGAACCAAGACTGTGGCTCTCGCATTAGATCATATAACATATATAAAATACTAAGTACACCCACCCGCTTCGCTGGGCATTTAAAATTAACATTATTATTTATTGTCATTATTATTAGGGAGTCAAACACTCATATAAATATTAGCCTATCCAGTACATGTATTTTCTACAAGGATACCAAGTTTCAAGTCAATCGGATGCACGGTTCAATAGTTATAACGGAACATCCGTAAAAACCACTGTAGATTTATATATTAGTATAGATTACGCATTTGCCGAATTAAATTTATATCTTAATTCTGAGTAATAAGGTTATTGTTGTAATGATGCAAACGCCAAAGTATATTCTTAGAATGGAATCGTTCCTTCGTTTTTTCTTTATTTTTTATTTTTTTTTCATCACTTCACTTCGTGACAAATCTATCCCCCTTAGGAATGAGCCTGCTTACCTATTCCCCTTGAGAGGGTCCGCACGGGACGGTTTTTGAGTTCAACGAATATATACTTGCTTGTAATGTGTAAGTGAATTAGGGGTTCATGTCTTCTGCCCGAATTATTGAGAATTTCTACGTTTTTTTTTTGATGTTATGTAACACGTGCGTCCGTCAACCATTTTTTTTTCTTTACTACTACTATTTGTTGCTACTACTTACATACTCACTTTCCAATCCAAAGCTGACCTTAATTGTATCATGAGTGCTGGTTGTATCTCCAGCAAGTTTTGAGCTCTCATTGATTGTAATTATCGCCTTATCTATCTATGCAACGGTACTTAATTTCCTTACAGTGAAGTATCTAGCAGCGTATCTTGATTTGCAATAGTTATTCTATTGCGTAGTAAGAATGTGAGGTGGCCACTGTTTTCTTACACATTTATAATTGCTTCAAGTCACGCGGGCAGTTCGGAGTCCAGGATTGGCCGACGATTGAATTATAAATAACACAATAGGCTATGCGTTTAATAAGATAAGTTTTTATTATAAGGTTTAATAAAAATGTAGTTTTAAAACAAGCAAAAAAACACGCTAATTTAAGCTATGTAGCAAACCAAACTAAAAATTAATCTAGTCCCTTTCTTTCTATGATCTTGATCTTTATATTAAGGCGAAGTTATAAAATAATGGCTCTTGATGCGTGTACAAATTTTGAAGTTAATCAAAAATGCATTCAAAGATGCCGTTACTTAAAAACAAATACACATAGGTACATACCGAGCTAATAAGAGAGTGTTAAAAAGAGAAATTGTGTTTTCCCCCCCTGATATGTACAGAATTTTAAAATGTTTTTTTTAAACATAAAAACAATATTTCGAGCTTAAACACACATTGAGCTGACTCGCGTTCTTTGAATTTACAATATCTCGTTGGCTTACACCGTTTATTTGCAGTTACAATGTTACGATTTTATTGAACATTATTGAGTATAATACTGCGTCCAGACGAGTGTAATTGTACTGGTTTTTGTTCGTCCGAATTTACTGTATATTAATATTGTTGTGTTTCAAAATTTATACTAACGTATCTTTTGAGTTTGACCGATTTTAGGACGTAAGATTAAAACGAACATGGAGTATAGTAAACGTTTATTACTTTATTACTTTTTGAAGTCGTCGTGGCCTAACGGATAAGATGTCCGGTGCATTCGTGTTGAAGCGATGTACCGGTGTTCGAATCCCGCAGGCGGGTAACAATTTTTCTAATGAAATACGTACTCAACAAATGTTCACGATTGACTTCCACGGTGAAGGAATAACATCGTGTAATAAAAGTGAAACCCGCAAAATTATTATTTGCGTAATTACTGGTGGTAGGACCTGTTGTGAGTCCGCGCGGATAGGTACCACCGCCCTGCCTATTTCTACCGTGAAGCAGTAACGCGTTTCGGTTTGAAGTTTGAGGCAGCCGTTGTAACTATACTGAGACCTTACAACTTATATCTCAAGGTGGGTGGCGCATTTACGTTGTAGATGTCTATGGGCTCCAGTAACCACTTAACACCAGGTGGGCTGTGAGCTCGTCCACCCATCTAAGCAATAAAAAAATAAAAATTTAGTTCTATAATTAACAAGTACTTTAAATACTTATTTCCTTTCGGTATCCTTGAATTTTATTTCCATTGATCAACATGATCGGTATATCGAGAGGTGAAAAGCTATTCGGTTTAAGCGCCATTTCGTTTAATACGCGACCTTTATCTTTGTAACTAAAGATGCGTTTTATTCGGTATTAGCATCAACAGTTCGATGTTTTTGATTGAACTTTAATTAAGTTTACTCCATTTAAATAGCTGAAATTTTTTTTGTGATGATATTTTTTCCAAATTTTAGAATTGAAATGGCTCCCCTGTAAAGTTGTAAAAATGGTCTTTCACCACCCTAAATGATATCATCTTGCGAGTTTAATTAGCAAACAGCTAGTAGTGATATCTAGAGAGTTCCACAGGGTCTAATGACCGGTCCATTTCAGTGTATATATCAAACATAAGCCCACCGAGTTTTCGCCAGGTCTTCTCAGTGGGTCGCGTTTCCGATCCGGTGGTAGATTCTGCGAAGCACTGCTCTTGCTAGGGTCAGTGTTAGCAGCACTCCGGTTTGAGCCCCGTGAACTCACCTACCCATCCGGGCGTAGCTAGAATAACCTCTTAGGCTACCAGCGAATAGGTTGGAAAATATATATACCTATATCAACGACTATCCTTAAGTACCTATACATGTTTTTACGCTGAGGTATCTGCACAGCTACTACATACTTTTTTTTATTGCCCTTGTAGGCAGACGAGCATACGATGGTGAGTGGTTACCGTCGCCCATGGACTGCAGCAATGCCAGGGGCAGAGCCAAGCGGCTGCCTACTGCTTAATGCTCTCCACAAGCCTCGTTTGAAGAAGGACAGGAGTACTTCGATACAGGAATGGATGTCGTTCAACGAAGTGAATAAAAAAAAAATACATAGAAATAGATCAATTTTCTATTTCCATTGAAACATATTAACGTTCACTAAGTACCATGTATAGACAATTTTTTTTCTCTCTCTCTATTACATCTGAATACAATTGCGTGCTGCATTACTACAATGGATAGACACGACACGATTAATCGGATCGCATGTGAGTCTTGTGAGGGCTGTCATGTTCCACAGTAATTAATTAGTTCATATTATTAAAGATAGACTTCACTTGTAGAATCGGGGAGGTTAAGACAACCTTTATTCGTGTCTCTAGGTGGCGCTCAATATGTTATGTCCACGTGTGCACTAACAACGTGAACTTGTCTACATATATAGACAGAGGTTAGTTGTTTTTAACCGACAACACAAACAAATGAGGATTTTCTAGGTGGGCCGATTTTGGTGATTGTTTTTCTGTTTAAACGTTGTACTTCTCGTGAGGTCCCATTTAAAATTTTATTATGATATGATCAGTAGTTCTTTTAGTTATGTATATTCAATAATGCATATTTGTCTTTGAGCACATTAGTGATTTCCCCATTTTATTTTCTCGAAGTCGGCCTTCTGTTTTGTTAATAAATTGTATCATTTAGAATTGGACCACTCGAAAAAAATTACACATAATAATATGTAAGTAAGTATGAGATTTAAAATAGATGTTATCCAGTTTCACTATATGATTTATGACTCAGAAAAACTACACAGTTTGCACCTACCAAGTTTCTCGAATCTAAGACAAATCGTTTAAGTTGCACCCTTGAGATAGGTGAACTATGAACAGGTTCAAAATAAAATATTCAAGAAATTCTCATAATAATTCTAATTCCGTATTCTACGTAGCAATCTTTGGAAGAGGTTATCATCTCAGAGGTGTGTTACTCTTGATTGTTTATTAGCAGCAGAAAATCAGCACTGTATTTTACATTTTCCGAAGTTTGGAATAGTCCACAGTTTTCGTGGTCGCGAATGGAGAATATGTCCATTTGAAATTCGAAATGTGGATTAACAATTAACTATGTACTACTAATATTAATTACAATTGTCATTTACGTCACTTCGAATAAAATTAGAACGAACCGTATCTTTAGTGACTTATTTAAGTTGCTGTTTCATTTCTAGATTAATAGGACCCAAAAAGAAACCCCAGCGCCAATGAAATTTGTGGGTTTTTCATTTCTATCCTGTAATAAACCACAAGTGAATATTTTTGAATTTATACTTCTTTAGGCGCGTTGTGAAAAATTGATGAGAGTGAAATTTTACGATGCGCGCGCACCGTGACACAAAATTAACAGAAATGAAGTTGCCCACTAAATCGCTCATTACAATACGACCGACGTAACTTGGCGAGTCTGAATATAGCCGCAGGTGAACTTTCGCGCATGTACACTCGTAAAAAAAGTGTTATTAGCATTCATTTTTTAACGTTAAATAATTATTATTAATTATTTAATATTAAAAAAAAAAGAAATAAATAAAATAAAATATAACTACTTACGCGCGTACATAAGTACACGCACCCTTTTTTATTTTGTTCAGCGTTTATTTAGATTCTGTGAAAGCTGTCCCAATCACGGCTTGGTTGACGTATAATGATATGACTTGTGAGGCAATTTAATGTAAATTCGAGAAGGAATAGTTCATAATTAATGACGTGCAACTTCAGAAATATCAATCGGATAAGTTGGTAAAATGACGTAACATTTTTACTAGCTTACACGCTTTTATTTAAGGTTGAAAATCCCATATCTAATTATGCGCCTTAAGTGCTATTTATTATTTTGAAGGTTGTTATCGACTTTAATGAAATACTTTATCAATTTAAAATTAACTTATTATAATATAATCTAATTTAATCCAAAAGAATTGTCAACAGTTACCCGTTAATTTATATTTTAAACATAGTGCTACACTAAATTACCTAACTATATAAGTATTATAAAAATTTATTCTTATCAAGAGCAGTAAAGCTTTGGCAATTATAATATTATGTTCTAATTCAATAATTCATTTTCTTCTCTGCCTTATTTTATTTAGTAATTAATTGTGTAATTTTGTAATATAGATAGAGATAAAAAGCGTGATATTTCCCATTCAGTGATTGAATAGCGCCATATTAGAGAGATAGTAAAAAATATACATAAGATATTTTTTATTGTTTTCAACAAGTTTTTAAAATTACAATCGACCTATTTTAATTTTAACAAATTTTGAAACCGCCCATAGACAATCGTCTGCATTGAACGTTGTTGTTGTGGAGGCGAACGACCGTGAGCACCCGTGAACACATCTCACTTCACTACACTACACATACCCTTTGCTAATATGAGTAAAGACTAATTATGCCATGTTAAACTTTTGCCGAAGTATACCACTTTCGCTTCTATTCTTGCGGTCAGGTACCAGATGGAGAGACCGCGGAAAGGTTGCTTTTTTCTTAAGCCGTTACAAATTACCATAAATCAGCATTATTAAAATTTTTATTTTTATTTATTGCTTAGATGAGTGGAAAAGCTCATCTGATGTTAAATGGTTACCGGAGCCCATAGACATCTACAACACAAATGCCGCCACCCACCTTGAGATATGAGTTCTAAGGTCTTAGTATAGTTACAACGGCTGGCCCACCCTTCAAACCGAAACGCATCACTGCTTTACGGCAGAAATAGGCACGGTGGTGGTACCTACCCGTGCGGACTCACAACCCACCACTAGTAAATATAATCAAATAATATAAGAACTCATTATATAACGCCAAAATGGACATAAGCTAATTGAACGAATAACATCGGTTGATATATTAATACGTGAAGCAAAAACTTTGTACTCCTTTTTACGAAAATTGCGCGGACGGAGGAGTATGAAATTTCCCACACATATAGAGAATATACAGGAGGAGTGCAGAATGTTAATATTTTTTTTATATTATGCATAAAAAATACATTAAATCAATAAAATAAAAACATTACACACACAAACCACGTATTTGACACACACACACGCATGCATAATATTGGTTTACTGTCAAACTTTCGTTATTCCTTAAAGTCTGTGGTCAAATTGACAATAGATTAATATTTATTGTTGTTTGTCTTTATTAATATTTGTCTAAAATGTAGCCTTGGTGAAATCTCGAAGTATAGTATAATAGTCTTTGACAATAGAACCATAATAATGTAAAAAAGGGTGCGTATACTTATGTACGCGCGTGAAGTTATACTTTATTTTTATTAAATATATTTCTTTTTTTTATTTATTTAAATTTTAATCAATTTGAATAAAAATCGATTAAACAACATCCTCAAACACGCATATTGGACATCCCTTTTCTTGACATCGTATAAATTCGGTAATTATCGGTGCGGTTCGGAAAGTTCACCTGCGGCTATATTCAGACTCGCCAAGTTACGTCGGTCGTATTGTAATCAGCGATTTAGTGGGCAACTTCATTCTGTTAATTTCGTGTCACGGTGCGCGCGCATCGTAAAATTTCACTCTCATCAATTTTTCATAACGCGCCTAAAGAAGTATAACTTCAAAACTTATGATTTCAATTAATTATAGTCGAATTTCGACTACCAAGGGACCACTAGTAAATAAAATTACATCCTCATAACGAAATGTGGTTGCACTTTAAGCGTCACATCGCAATAAAATTATACGCGCCGATATGTGTTCGCTTTTTCTGTTCATAGAAACGTTATGTTCGCTTTTCAGAGTGCACACGACATGTACAATAATTTGTAGCCGCGTTCAGCAATTACATTTTTAACGCCTTTACAACGGATAATAACAGTTTGAGCTGCTCAATATATATATTTTTTTTAATCGATCAACGATTATCTTTATGTTAGCGTATTTATTAATCGATGTGTTTTTTGCCAAGTGACATTTTGAAGACGGCTGTTGAACATAGAGGTGACAAGAAATTCACGGAAGAAATTACATCATAGAGTTTTATTGCAATAAAACAAGAAAGGAAAATGTTAATGCAGATAGAAAGTAAAAATGTCACCATTAAATACCTTGAAACAGCATTGGCAGGGGCTCGGTTTTGGCTGTTTTTTGCTGTGCTTTGATTGGTGGACGAGCTCACAGCCCGCCTGGTGGTTAAGTGGTTACTGGAGCCCATAAACATCTACAGCGTAAATGCGCCACCCACCTTGAGACATAAGTTCTAAGGTCTCAATGTAGTTACAACGGCTGCCCCGCATTTCAAACCGAAACGCATTACTGCTTCACGGCAGAAATAGGCAGGGCGGTGGTACCTACCCTTGCGGACTCACAAGAGGTTCTACCAACAGTAATTACGCAAATTATAATTTTGCAGGTTTGATTTTTATTACACGATGTTATTCCTTTACCGTGGAAGTCAATCGTGAACATCTGTTAAGTACGTAAGTACTTCATTAGTAAAATTGGTACCCGCCTGCGGGATTCGAACGCCGGTGCATCGCTAGATACAAATGCACCTGACGTCTTATCCTTTAGGTCACGATGACTTAGACTGGCTCCGGCATTGCTGATGTTAATAGGCGAAGATGACTATATAGATGGTGATTAGTTGGTGGTTACTCTTGGCTAACATAATCATCAGCTTACAGACCTAGGTAGGCCTAGGTTCTCCACAAAGACCACTCTTAAACTGCCCACATTCAGTGGATTCCCATAGCCTTCGCCAGGCACTGCTTATCGCAACATAATCTACAACACTATTAACTAATTATTCAACTGGTTCTTACCAAGATTTTCACATTGAATAGGTTCCCGATATTTCGTAATGTACATACATAAATATTGAACATAATTACATATCTGTTACGGATCTTTTTAATTAAACACACCATATAATCAATCACTGATACGTCAAAACTTAGTTCATTTCAATCAAATTTACTTTCTTGTTTTGTTATTGAAATACGATAAAAAACTGACAGTAATCACTAAAATGTATTTTTTTTTAAACTGTAACACAAAAGATCGTGTAAATAATAAAAATCAGTTGACGAATAGTTACAAAACAGACCTAGCTGTGCCGCCTTCACATATTTATACAAAGCTATATGTATCTATAGATTGGAGCTCTATAATTAACACGACCATTATTTATCAATGTGACTATAAATAATTAGTGAGATAATTTCTCAGTTATTTCCACGATTGATTTTAATGACGAAAACATTACTTCCAACAAGATTTATATTATTACTTATAGCGGCCCGCTCCGGCTCCGCTCGGGTCTTTAACAAAATTTTCAAAAGAACACTTATTGCGGCATAACGATAGTAGTTAGACATATGCTGTCCCGAGACTTTTTGTAAATAATAATGTGTTCTATAAAGTCGTATTACACTCTTTTATTCTATCATCAATAGTTTTTGCAGAGCAGGCGATGTAATTTTTTTTTAATTTATTTATTTATTTAGGTAATATTTTTACACTTTGGGTTACATTATTGGAGTTTTAATAAGGACAACTAATTTTAAAAAAAAAAAATTGTAGCCTATGTCACTCGGGAATAGTGTAGCTTCCAAACAGTGAAAGAATTTTTCAAATCGGTTGTTTCGGAGCCTATTCAATAGAAACAAACAAATCTTTCCTCTTTATAATATTAGTATAGACTAGCGACCCGCCCTCGCTTCGCTTCGGAAACATTAAATTTTATTATTGATAGGCGAGTCCCGCCATGTTGCGCGCGGTACGACAATAACTGCGGGTGAAGCCGCAGGGCGAAGCTAGTCTAAAAAAAGTAACCTAAGTTACTCCTTATATCATCAGCTACCTATTAGTGAAAGTCTCATCAAAATCGGTCCCGCCGTTCCAGAGATTAGCCGGAACAAACAGACAGACAGACAGACAGACAAAAATTGTAAAAAAAACTATTTTGGTGTATGTACAGTATATATATTCATATGCATGTAGTAAAAAAGGGTTATTTTAATATTACAAACAGACACTCTAATTTTATTTATATGTATAGATTCTGTTTTCGAATGTTTTGTTCGCAAAATGGCCGCTTCCGAACGATAAGTGTTTACGATTTACAAGGAAACATTTTGAATTGACTCTGTATCGTATGCGAGTGCTAATTTATTTCCCAGACATTGTTTCAACGGATAATCAGGAGTAATTATTACTTGTTATGAAGTACCTACTGTTTTTTAGTGCACTTGTTCTTTTTATAGTAGCCTAAAGGGATATTTCTACTTCGCGCAGACCGGTAGGAGAGCTCACGGGCTCAGCCTGGGAGAATTGCTAACACTAGCCCTAGCAAAATCAGTGCTTTGCTGAAGCTACTACCGGATCAGAATCGCGACCCACTGAGAAGATCCGGCGAGAAACTCAGTGGGCTGTGTCTATGGGTTAGGCGTGACGACATTAGCAATTAAGCAATATGTGCATCAAAATTTCCAAATGCTCAAGGTATTGCTCTGTCGGGTCTTCTCAGCGGACAATAATGAAAGTTTTAAATATCACAGATTTGATTGAATTTACTTGGCTTATTTATACTAATTGCTACTGTAATTAATAGAAATCGAGAATTTGACACAATTACGCATTAAGTGGCGATAATATTTTCAATTCACACCTGACTCTACCCTGAGTTTGCCTACATCAAAAAGAAAATAGAACTGTACTTAGATTAATGTTCAATGCACAACTGTATATAATGCTAGATAACAAATTACTCTACAAGCATTTAATCAAATATAGTTTTGAACGTAAATAAAATGATATAGCAAATCGATTCCTATCAAGTACTTGGTGTGGCTAATGCACCCGTCTACACGATCCGTCTTACCTGCCCTAATTTCTGTACAACCCATTTCTTTTATAAGCCACACCGTCTATAACGGAGACGCGGTTTTTCCCCCTACATTTTCCCTTACGACCTTTGGAATCTGTTCTATACAAGTTATATATTAATACGTGAAGCAAAAACTTTGTATCCCTTTTTACGAAAATTGCGCGGACGGAGGAGTATGAAATTTTTCACACTTATAGAGAATATAGAGAAAAAGTGCACAATGCTAATTTTTTTTTTAAATAATGCATAAAAGTTACATTAAATCAGTAAACATAACATAACATTACACCCACTACATACCATATATTTGACGCACACACGCATGCATACTATTTATTGTCAAACTTTTCTTCTTGACGTCTGTCGTCAAATTGAGAAGAGATTAAATATTGTTTGTCTTTGTTAATATTTTTTATAGTGTAGTCTTGGCGAAATTTGTGATTATAGAAGTATAAAATACAATCATAATAGTGTACAAACTTACAATTCCAATTAATTATAGTCGAATTTCGACTACTGCGGGACCTCTAGTTCAAGTTAAAACTGTGCGACTCTGACTACGTAGCCAAGGCGAGACGTGTAGACGAAGCATATCGGCATAATTTTATTGGCATAGCTCACGTAGTAATTTGTTTGAGCTTTGTAATTTACCACGAATGTGCAAGTCATTTAGTTTTCAAACGTAAACCAGTATACAAATTGATAAAAAGCTTAATCTATAGTTCTCTATGCAATGAACTATTTAAATATAAACAATTATAAATTAAAATTCGACTATTTTTCGTGATTTCGTAAAAGACATATTTTCACGGTGAAGGAATAACATCGTGTAATAAAAATCAAACCCGCAAAATTATAATTTGCGTAATTACTGGTGGTAGGACCTCTTGTGAGTCCGCGCGGGTAGGTGCCGCCGCCCTGCCTATTTATGCCGTGAAGCAGTAATGCGTTTCGGTTTGAAGGGTGGGGCAGCCGTTGTAACTATACTTGAGACCTTAGAACTTATATCTCAGGGTAGTTGGCGCATTTACGTTATAGATGTCTATTTGCTCCAGTGACCACTTAACACCAGGTGGGCGGTGAGCTCGTCCACCCATCAAAAACTTATAGTATTCTTTCTTCGGTTCTAGCTAGTTTTTAAAACAATTAAAATAATTCTTACGGTTTAATCTCGCCGTCTTGTAGCCGCGACCACGAAAATGACAATAAAAAACGGTTGACTAAAACCGTAAAAGTTCTTTTAATTACGTGATACACGTGTTTCGTGGCTACGTAACGAGAAGCAAGATCACATACCCAGCGCTGGTTGTGTATTCATTAAATAATAAATGCTTCCCTACGTTTGGTTGTGCTTATGTTATTTTATACGCAATTTTTTTGTAGCAGGCGTGTTGTCAGTCCTCGTCGGTAGTGATAAGTGACTAGTTTCTGAGTTTAGAATGTCTTTTATTGGCCCTTGGAGGCAGAAGAGCATTATTTTTTTATTGCTTAGATGGGTGGACGCGCTCACAACCAACCTGGTGTTAAGTGGTTACTGGAGCCCACCGCCCACCTTGATATATAAGTTCTAAGGTCTCAGTATAGTTACAACGGCTGCCCCACCCTTCAAACCGAAACGCAAATTACTGCTTCACGGCAGAAATAGGCAGGGTGGTGGTATCTACCCGCGCGGACTCACAAGACGTCCTACCACCAATATTTCAATATAGTTCATCGTCAGTTGAGTCAAAGGCCTATTTATGCTGTGTAATACATTGCGCTTTAACATAGACATATGATAAGAGTTTCTAGCATAAAGCTGCAGTCACACTGTTGGCTATAAGAAAATAGTTTTTAAGAGAAATGTACTAGTTGACAAATGATTCAAGAGTCAATTTGTTTTAGGTAACTAATCAATTGCTTGTATAGAATATTAGAAAAGTCTCGAAGATTATGTATAACTTCAGATACCTAATTACCTAAATTAGTTCTTAGAATTTACAAGTTTGATGTTTAAGTATCATGAATTATAACGACCAAAAGATTATTTTAATTTTAATTCACTTTATAAAATACTAGCGGCCCGCTCCGGCTCCGCTCGGGTCTTTAACAAAAATTGCACCGATATTTGTCGTAGTTTTATTTTTTAAAATTAAAGAACACTTATTGCGGCATAACTACAATAGTTAGACATATGCTGTCGTGACACTTTTTGTAATTAATGATGTGTTCTACAAAGTAGTAGTACATTATTTTATTCATCATCAATAGTTTTCGCAGGGCACGCGATGTAAAGAATACTTTAGGTAAAAAAAATTACACCTTGGGTGACATTATTGGAATTTTAGTAAGGATTCCTAATTTTTTCAAAAAAGATTATAGCCTATGTCACTCGGGAATAGTGTAGCTTCCAAAGAGTGAAAGAATTTTTCAAATCGGTTCAGTAGTTTCGGAGCCTATTCAAAAAAAAAACAACAAACAAAAAATCTTTCCTCTTTCTAATATTATTAGTTTTTTTTTTATTTATTGCTTAGATGGGTGGACGAGCTCACAGCCCACCTGGTGTTAAGTGGTTACTGGAGCCCATAGACATCCACAACGTAAATGCGCCACCCACCTTGAAATACAGAGTATAGATAGATAGATAGTATAGAAGTATAGATTGAAACGCTTAGACAAATTCTCTGCTACTCACATCACATCTAAAACCGTAGCTTCCAAATAAAATAGGTACTCATTAGCAATAATTCCATTCGAGTCGACACATGAAATCTAATGCTAATGTAGCTAGTATTAATAGTCAGGCACGCAACGTACACATTAATAACAAAATGACAATTCAGCTGGATTCAGCAAATGTTTATGCTGGTGGATATCAATTAAATGAACACGTTTTCATGTCATGCTATCACATAATGGCGAGTGTTTAATAATGCTACGTGTAAATAACATTTAAATACACATTTATGTACGCGTTGTTTGATTTATCAAGTGCCTTAGACTTGTAGTTTTTATAATAGTAGGGCATCTTGAGAGCTTGTAGAGGTAGGTACAACTACCCTGCCTATGTCTGTCGCGAATTAATTTGAAGGTTGTCCTTGTATTGCGGAACTCACACTTGTATCTCATATTACAAGACCGCATCCATTGTACATAGATGTATATAGAGTCTGGTAGCTACTTATCACTAGATGGACTGAGAGTTGACTTGTCCAAGCTTAAAAAAACTTTTGTTTCTTTTTTGTATCTGAATCAATCGTACAAATGACAAAAAAATATCTACTAAACAATTACTTTGGTCAACTTTGGTGCAGTATATACCTACGGGAGAGCCTTGTGAAAAAAACAATCTTAAATTCATAAATCGACTATGTTGCCGTTATGTAGTAACTTGGTCGCATTAAAACGCAAAAGACAGCGACGAAAACAAACGCTAGGAGCACTCACAGAATTATTTTAAGTCAAATTAAACATACTTAATAAAGTTGTGTCAGTCTATTATTCTAAATTAATACGTGAAGCAAAAACTTTGTATCCCTTTTTACGAAAATTGCGCGGACGGAGGAGTACGAAATTTTCCACACTTATAGAGAATATAGAGAAGAAGTGCACAATGCTAATATTTTTTTTAAATAATGCATAAAAGATACATTAAATCAATAAAGAAAACATTACACACACTACATACCATGTATTTGACGCACACACGCATGCATACTATTTATTGTCAAACTTTTGTTCTTGACGTCTGTTGTCAAATTGAAATTAAATATTGTTTGTCTTTGTTAATATTTTTTATAGTGTAGTCTTGACGAAATTTGTGATTATAGAAGTATAAAATACAATCATAATAGTGTACAAACTTACAATTCCAATTAATTATAGTCGAATTTCGACTACTGCGGGACCTCTAGTTATTCTAAATACGAACGAATCCTGCTCTGTAGTCTAATCTTTTAAAAATACATTTCATAATAGAGTTCGATGGCAGTGCTTGTAATAAATCTCACTCTTTCTCAAATCTTCGTGTTCCAAGTACCTACTTAGGTACGTTTTATTGTTAAATGTTACAATTAAATTACGTCAAAGTCGCATCGCAGAAAAAATACGTGTGGGACAGTACCCTTACACTAGACACAGTAGATATATCTTGGTTTGAGAGAAGTTGTATCAAACATTTATTAATACTTATACCAAGATTATGAGTTTGTTTTTATGTTATATTTTACACGTGTATCATTTTACACACGACTCTAATTCATACAGATTGAAAAAAAAAGATACATTGATATTATTAAAATGTTTAATTATAATATTTATTATTGAATGTACGATTTTGTACTATACTGTATTGTAACTTTATATTAATAAATTGAAAATAACTAAATCACTTTCCTCGGATCTTTTTGTTCATTTTACAATTTCCGATCTGTATTTGGCAGTAAGATAATTAAGCTGTGAAATGATTTTACCGGTAGATAGATTAGGTACTATTACCCTGCCTATCTCTGCCGCGAAGTAGAAATACGTTCCAGTTCATAGTTTAACGACCACTACATGAGACATGCTATTCAGATATGTCTCAAGACAGGTGGCAGCATTCATGTGCGCGAGTTCGTTATACCTCTCTTCTCTCTCTTCTTCAACCCATGTCCATCCAATGTTGAGTGTAGGTCTTTTCAAATGCACTCCATTCTTTTCGGTCTCTTGCCTTTCGCATCCAGTCTTTACTCGCTATTTAGACCAGGTCGTCTCTCCACCTCATTGGTCTACCCACACGACGTCCAGTACGAGTTCATTCACCTATGCAATAGAAATTACAAGCGCTGTCTTCTAAGTCAATTAAACAACAATTAATTTCCCTCGAAATAGCGCGCTATACGGAAGAGGAGCAGAACTTTGTTTTTGTTGTTTTTTTAGACTTTTCGCTTTGCATTTTTTCGAGAAAAGGTCGACCGACGCCTTCACAATAATGTTCGCCACTTTAACTTCCGAAAAAAAAAAAAAAAAACATCTTCGTTCTTTTTTTTTTCCTCCGTGGGCTCCTCTTTGAAGTTTCGTCAACCCTCTTCCAAAAGTTGTGGACGACTCGCAGATATTTTAGCCCTTCAAGTGTTCCCGTTCGAGTTAATTTTACTGTTTCAACTGTTGTAAAGCTGTTTTGATGGTTTCACTTTATGTTTCGTGAATGAACGATTTAGATCACTTTACAATCGTTATTTTACGGATCAATACGTATAATAATATGTGATTCGTTGTAATAAGCCAAAACGAATAGGCAGTTTCCAATATTTACAAAGGCAAAGACAATTGTTTGGCAAAACCTTGAGTGGTTATTAAGGAGATAAAATTAAAATTCCTGCATTTAAGCACACTTGACTTGCAGATTATTTCAAACAAGTATTGTCTATCTTATCTTATTGACTTCTATCAAGTTGGAAATATTAGTAATCTACTAAAATGCCGGTTGCGCGTGTCATTTGTTTATTCTGTCAATAAATCTATTGTGGAACAATAAATCGTGAAAACTAAGCTTTATTTAAATTCAGTTCAATACTTTTGTGATAGTGCAAGTCTATGGTCAAAATTTAGATAGTTATTATAACGTACCTAATAGGTATTATTAATGTGTATGCGATTCTCACGCATCATTATAGAGTGATTACTTTATTTATTATATTACTTTCAAATATAATTTTTTTTGTCGTACTGTTAACATATAAATTTAGGCTATTTTTCCGCTGTTTGTAAAATTGCTGTAACATGTCATAGTTTGTTATAAGAGATTGCTGTACATGCCTGTAACTGGCTTACATACCAGTACTCAATTATATACATGTTAATTTTAAGCTTGAATGTTTTGTGTGTATTGCTGTTGGTGTGTCTAAATAAATAAATAAATTACAATTCAAAATGAATCATTTCTCTTTATGCTTCCAGGTCAAACTACAAAGCGGTCCTAAATTTCAAATCACACCTTTCCAAAATTTATCATACTAACTGGCTGATTTGAGTATAAAAAAAAAAAAACATTCAAATCATTTGTTTATTCTGTCACTAAATCTATTGTGGAACAACGTCTAAATTGCAATGCAAACCTTCAGATTGTACTAAATGATTGGACTCAATTGGTTGTTTAAAATAAAACAATCAATAACATTACTGCAATGCGAGTTTGGTTAACAAAACGTCATTGAACATACAAAATAGTATACGTTGGATTTGTTTTTACGAAATTTAACATTTCAATGTCACACTTTTTATCCATGAGATTTATCGAATAAAAAATAATCAGTGAAATTCATGATTTTTCACTATTTGACATAATTATTGTCACCCAGTTGCAAGTAGAGCACGGGAGCGGCGGCCAGAAGCTTGATGAAAAAATGCGCCTATAAATCCTAAATACATCGCTTCGAATCACATCAGTGTTGTTCAGTAAACCAGAAATTATTTATTTTATAACCTGATAATATAATATCATTGTTGTAAGTAAGCAATATTTAATTACATGTTGCAGTTATGTTTTTTGCTTGTTAGCAATACACATTTCAACTACAATTTTAAGCCTATAATTTTGTGTGGATGAGTTTCGATTTTAATTTTATTAAAAGTTGTAATATTCTGTGCCAGTTTTTCCTTTTCGGTTATATGAATAAATTACTTTTTGCCGTGGCTTTTTTTAGTTATTAGTCTTTCGTTTTGAAATTGGCCTAAAGTAAACAAGTAATGTATTTGTAAACAATCGCACAGTGATGCTTATTTTTTTAGTTTTTGTTTTATTCGATATTCTACAGCCCTAGAGGTTCGTTACTTACCAGTCGTACCATCTATAATATAGGTATGCAGTGGACGATATCACTCACAACACTAATCACGTTAAAACATCTCGAGCACGCATCACAGTAATGAGCAAAGGCGGATCGCGTCACGGGGCCGTACTGACCTGCCACTCTTGGTGATCACCATCTCGGTGCCGAGCTTGTGAAACTTCTCCCAGAGGTCCTTTCCTTCAAGGGTGACCTTAGGATCGTCGACGACACCGTCGTCGTCAGGCGGTAGAGGCGCGTACGGCGGCGGCGGAGGCTTGAGCAGAGGACAGGGAGCGGACAGCGCGGCGGCAGCGGCCAACGCGGCCGGCAAGTATGGCGGCGGCGGCAGCGCGCCCGCCGTCAGCAGCGCCGACACCGAGAAGTCGCTCGGGCGCGGCGCCAGCAGCGGATGGAAGGCGACGGCGTCGCGCCGCTCCGCGCCCTCGAAGCGCATGCCCGCGCCGCCTGGGGCCCACGGCGCGCGCTCCACGACCGGCGTGCCCGGCGGCTCGCGCTCATGCAACGTCCATAACGCGCCGACCGGCGACTCGTTCGCGACACTTTTCGCTCGTCCCGTGGCGGCGACCGCTCTCGCGGCAGGCGTCAAACGACTGGCCGCCGGCGGCGCCGCGTCCGACACCCCTCCGCCGCGCGCCGCCCAATGGCGCTGGCGGGCGGGGCCGCGTTGTTTCCCGGCGGCGCGAGGTGTCCGCCACACCTCGCCGAGGGGCGCTCCGCTAATCTGGTTAATGCGGCGCGCGGGGGCGACACTCGCGCTCGCCGCCGCGCCCGCCGCCTCCTTCTAATTGGACACGTTTCCGTTCCTTCATCAATTGAGCTCGTTACGTTCTCGATGTATCTTTTGTGGTGCGATGCTAGACTCGGCCCTCCACAGTGCGACCTCATACTGAGAAACTCACGAGGTTCTCACAGGCGTTCTCGGCTTAAAAATGGTCTCAAATACGTACCTACATAAGAGAAAACAATAGTCGTGTGCTTGAACTTTTTAGTCGGTTCGTCCTTAAAAACTTTTATATTAACTTAACTTCTGGGGAGAAGTAAAATCGCCGTTGTCATTTCACTGTAATTATTAGAGTTTCTTTTGTTGTTTTTTAAACCATATTTACTTAAGATTGGTAAACTATAAATATCACTGAAATTATTTCTTAAACTGTAATTACGTAAATCAGTTTTTACCAATAAAGCTTAATAAAAAAATGTTTTTCTCGAATCCGTTTTTCATACAACGTACCTACCTATTTCGAATGCAAAATCTAGCTTTAGTGTACCTACTTACCAAATTAATTAAATAATATCAATTCAGAAGGCTTATTTTCTCGGGGCAATATCTTCAAATCGTGAAAACTAAACTTTATTTAAATTCAGTTCAATACTTTTGTTATAGTACCTACAAGTCTATGGTCAACATTTAGATAGTTATTATAACGTACCTATATAGGTATTAATGTGTATGCGACATTCTCACGCATCATTATAGAGTGATTACAATTCAAAACGAATCATTTCTCTTTATGCTTCCAGGTCAAACTAAATTTCAAATCACACCTTTCCAAAGTTTATCATACTAACTGGCTGATTTGAGTATAAAATAAAAAATAAAAAACAAAATATTTTTTTTGTATTACAGGAATCGTCAAAACGGACCAGAAGTTGCAATAATTTAACGTAGGTAAATCGCTTTGATCATGTAAAAAAACTATTTACAGAACGCAGAAACAATTTAAAAGTCCAGAAATAATATGGGAAATTATTAATTCAGATAGCCGTTTAAATTTTTTATGTAGATTTGTTTACGTGTTTTAAGAAAAATGCACAGTTTTATTAACTGTCTATAAAAATTGTTATTACTCTTAAGCTTATCCGTGTAGTATTTCGGTTTTTGATCTGAGGTAGGCAGCGGCTTGGCTCTGCCCCTGGCATTGCTGAAGTCCATGGGCGACGGTAACCACTCACCATCAGGTGGGCCGTATGCTCGTCCGCCTACAAGGGCAATAAAAAAAAAAAAAAAAAAAAAATATACACAAGTGAATTGTTCATTTTGAGTCAAATGTGGCACATTAACCCACATTCGATTCAAAATAATCCTCTTTATTTAGGAAGTCAGTGTACACCGTGGTTGTACGGTTCGGAACATATCATTACCGATATATTAATTAATACGTGAAGCAAAAACTTTTATCCCTTTTTGCGAAAATTGCGCTCACAGAGGAGTATGAAATTTTGAACACTTATAGAGAATATAGAGAAGAAGTGCACAATGCTAATATTTTTTAAATATAATGCATAAAAGATACATTAAATCAATAAAGAAAACATTACACACACTACATACCATGTATTTGACGCACACACGCATGCATACTATTTATTGTCAAACTTTTGTTCTTGACGTCTGTGGTCAAATTGAGAATAGATTAAATATTGTTAATATTAATATTTTAATATTATTATTTATTTGTCTTTATTAATATTTTTTTATAGTGTAGCCTTGGCGAAATTTGTGATTATAGAAGTATAAAATACAATCATAATAGTGTACAAACTTACAATTCCAATTAATTATAGTCGAATTTCGACTACTGCGGGACCTCTAGTAATTAATTAATGATCCTCTGAAATGTTATTCTGAATGTCCGAATAATTCGTTCGCGACAAAGACGCGCGACAGTAGTTATACATTCTAGAATTTTCTTCTAGACAATTAGCGATAGTGATTAGGGTAGATTAACTCGGAACCCCGATCCGATAACGGTGCTTTTAGGTACCACAAGCACCAGTAACCGTCCTCGTCGAATCCGTCAGCAAGACACAGCCCACTGAGTTTCTCGCCGGATCTTCTCAGTGGGTCGCGTTTCAGATCCGGTGGTAGATTCTGCGAAGCGCTGCTCTTGCTAGGGCCAGTGTTAGCAACACACCCGGCTTGAGCCCCGTGAGCTCACCTACACGTCAAGGAGAAGCTGATATAGCCTCTCAAGGCTATAAGCACAGGTAGAAAAAAAAACTCGGAACATTACATTAAATTTAGGTACATTTACGTTTTAATCTCCTGTTTTTTATTTTCATTATACATTTTATTAGTTGTTGTCTCCACTTTACCACTCCAAAGTGGAGACAACTTGTAAGGGCCCTATGTACCAGCGGGGTACCCTAGGACTACAACAACAACAACAACAACAACATATTATTATACCAAAGTTTAGAATATTTTACAGTTTTCGTGGTCGTGTTATTCGTCGATATAAACAGAAAACCATTAAGAAAATACTATAATATTACATATCTATATATTAATACGTGAAGCAAAAACTTTGTATCCCTTTTTACGAAAATTGCGCGGACGGAGGAGTATGAAATTTTCCACACTTATAGAAGAGAATAGAGAGAAGAAGTGCACAATGCTAATATTTTTTTAAAATAATGCATAAAAGATACATTAAATCAATAAAGAAAACATTACACACACTACATACCATGTATTTGACGCACACACGCATGCATACTATTTATTGTCAAACTTTTGTTCTTGACGTCTGTTGTCAAATTGAGAACAGATTAAATATTGTTTGCCTTTGTTAATATTTTTTATAGTGTAGTCTTGGCGAAATTTGTGATTATAGAAGTATAAAATACAATCATAATAGTGTACAAACTTACAAATCCAATTAATTATAGTCGAATTTCGACTACTGCGGGACCTCTAGTTGTAATAAACATGACATAACTTATTCTGTATGAAAAACTCAAGAACGATTTTCCACAATGGAGAGACGATAACGTGTGATGGAAATTAAATTCACACTTTTTGCATTTAATATTTATATTTGAGATGGACATACGGAAAAATTGGTAACTCGATGTTAAACACTAATAGCCCATAGTCGCCATAAAGCAAATACCATTGTTCAACTTTAAATATAACTTCGTAGACCGGATTTAAGACCGACAATCCTTCTTATGAATCGGAATGCCTCATGTTTTTGGGGTGAAAAAAATAATTGCAATAGTGTCGTGTGTCTGGTGAGCTGTTGAAGACAAATGTGGACTAAGCTATTTAAGTATCACCCTAGGGCTGGTGAGAGAAATAGTTAGTCTGTCCGGTGCATTCGTATCTAGCGATGAATGGGTGTTCGAATCCCGCCGGCGGGTACCAATTTTTCTAATGAAATACGTACTTAACAAATATTCACGATTGACTTCCACGGTGAAGGAATAACATCTTGTAATAAAAATCAAACCCGCAAAATTATAATTTGCGTAATTACTGGTGGTAAGGCCTCTTGTGAGTCCGGACGGGTAGGTACCACCGCCCCGCCTATTTCTGCCGTGAAGCAGTAATGCGTTTCGGTTTGAAGGGTGGGGCAGCCGTTGTGACTATACTGAGACCTTAGAACTATATCTCAAGGTGTGTGGCGCATTTACGTTGTAGATGCCTATGGGCTCCAGTAACCACTTAACACCAGGTGGGCTGTGAACTCGTCCACACATCCAAGCAATAAAATAAAAAAATCACAGTCCGTTATGAATATTCACCCTAATGCAAAATGCTAAATTTTGTCACCGCGATTTTAATTTTTTAATTATAATTTTATTCAAACCTTACCTATATTAATATATAACGTAATATAACCAACCGTAAAATGTATTACGTGTTAATGCAATTTTAATATGTGAGACGATAAGCATAAAGCTTGGTACGGTTGTAAAATTAATTAACTAAACAATTCGGTTTTAGCTCGTCATAAAGTGTAGCGTCAGAGAAAAAGAAAAAAAAAAAGAAAATCCGAAGCATCAAGATTTTTTTCGTTCCGTTTTGGGACGAAAGCTTCTCATTAAAGGTTTTATTAATCAATACTATTTTCGGAAACAAATTAGACTGTTTTTTATTTCTTGGATTGTCGCTCAGGAAATACCGATACCTACACAGTCTGTGTTTAGAGTTTTTTTTTAAATTTAGGTACTTTTTATTTTGCGCAAGACTGCAGTCAAATTAAATGTCCGAATTATATTAAATTGTGAAAGAACTGAATACAAAAATCGATTTTTTTTTTTAAAATGTAAACCACTAAAATACGGCTGCACTTAATTGCGTCACGCGTGACGTCACTCGAAGCCAACTAAACAAGGATAACTTATACAGTACTAAGAAACTCTAGATTAGCCACATAAGATATCACGTGTCGGTATTAGAATGTTCTTTTTTTTTTATTGCTTAGATGGGCGGACGAACTCACAGCCCACCTGGTGTTAAATAGTTACTGGAGCCCATAGACATCTACAACGTAAATGCGCCACCCACCTTGAAATGTAAGTTCTAAGATCTCAAGTATAGTTACAACAGCTGCCCCACCCTTCAAACCGAAACGCATAACTGCTTCAAGGCAGAAATAGGCGGGGCGGTGGTACCTACCCGCGCGGACTCACAAGTGGTCCTAACACCAGCATAAAATTATTTGTGTGTGTTTATTTTTGTTTTTTTCGAATAACATTAATTTTAGTTTAATGATTTTGAGTGTATATCATTAAATGTCTTGCTTAAACAGCGTCCTTTGGGTGATCGTTTCAGTTTAATTACGAGCCTTTATAAGGACGGAATCTTTATAGCGTTCGAATCGCGATATCTTTAATATACCAAATGCGATGCCCGATTAAGTTCCTCTAGAAGTTTCCAGAGCCGGTGCGATGATTGAAGCAAGCGACATTGTGTCTTCGAATTTAAAAATCGTCTTTATACATATTATGTAGGTACATCCATATTTTCTATTTTGTCGTTTAAGATTCTTATATTTTCTGTTTGGCATACTTAAATTCAGAAATTTATATGTTATTGTTATTTATTACACTATCTAATGTGTTTTAATTTCTTTATTTTAGTCATAAAACGCTAGAAAGTAAATTGCATAATTTACATCTTTATCGTATTTATTCGTTCAGTTGTTTTTTATTCTTCAAAATTAAATATTAATGAAACCTTAGAATTTTATGTAAAGTAAAACTTTATTCCTTTTGAAGTACGTTAAACTTTAAGAAAGCGCCATCTGTTACCGAGTAGCGTGAAACATTATTGATTAAAATCATCGTACTATTGTCAAACGATCAATACCTTATTACAATGGCTACGCTAAGTTTGATGTAATAAAAAATGTTTTTACCGTAGATAGGCGAACGAGCTGACGGTTCAGCTGATGTTAAGATTTGACCGTTGTAGCGTTCAGCGCATAGACATCACTCTTGAGACAAGTCGAACTCTTGATTATATTATTATTTTATTTTTTTCATTTTTTCATCTCTTGTAACGCACTATACCTATGTATGCCAGCCAGGTTGTTCTAGCTAAATGTTATTTCCGACGTTTCAAATACTTTACAGTTTTCGTAGTCACGATGACTGACAAAGAATAAATCGTAAAATGTAAATAATATGTCTACAATTTGCGAAAACCGAAAGAAATATTTATAATATTCTGTTATAAGCTGTAATAAACTGTTCAATTTGAAAACAACATTTTTAAAGAAGAGGTCACGAGATCAAAGAAAAGGTCAAGGTTGAAAACCTTTAACATGATTTTTCGTGACTTAACATTGAATTATTAGTTAATTCTAATATAGCTTGCCGCCCGCAGCTTCTCCTGCGTGGGCCATACCTTATATCGCGTCGACGGAAACCCTCAATCAGTAGTTGGACAAATGGTAACCTAACTCATTACCCAGTTTTCATTTCCTTTTTAATTTAGCGAAAAAATATATTACCGTACCGAGAGTGTCCATTTTACACCAGATAACATGTTTTTTATGTATATAATATAATATATATATGTATATATTTATGTATTTATTTAAGTACGAGTATTTGTATCTATAAATATTATATATGTTATATATACACATATGTTTAAGTAATATCACCTTCACACTAAACCTACCAAGGTTCATCTCTGCACTCCCCTAAGGTAGACTGTTAGAGAATGCCTATGGCATTAAGTCCGCCTTAATACTGTCTAGTATATGAAGCTATAAATAAATAAATAAATAACAAAAGATTTCTTATCTACAAAAACGGATGAATACTGAACACGCGAATAAAATTTTGATTTAACAATCCCAATACGAAAAGATTTAATTCACTTACCGCGACAAAGTCGTATCGATTCGGAGAGGGGTGGCGAAGACGGATAAAAAGCAAATGTATCGGGACACTGAATTCAAGCCGACTGCGCTACGTTTAAGGTGTCATTCAAAACTGGTAATTTATGTAACTTCAATTTTACGTTGACACCCCGTACCATCGGTTACCCGAGATGGCGAGTGTCTTGCGTAATTGGAGGATTTGCGGATAATAATTGATCCTCAAAGAGCTTCGTTGAGGAAATTCGGTTACAGAAAGATTGGGCACTCAATATCGAGGGTGTCTCTGGGGGTTTGAAATTTAAATTGTGGGATTTGTTTGGGATTGTTATGTCAAGTGGCGGTGGGGTGTAAACATCGGACGCGATCATACTCTGTGTTCGTTGAATCAACCGAACTATTGTACTTTGAATACTGGAAACGTCATGATATGAGTTTTTTAAAGGTGTATCTAGGCAGATTAAACCATTGGTAAATCATTGCTGGTTTACCGAAGAACTTTTATTATTGGTGGTAAGACCTCTTTAGTCCGCACGGGTAGGTACTTCCGCCCCGCCTATTCCTGCCGTGAAGCAGTAATGCGTTTCGGTTTGAAGGGTGGGGCAGCCGTTGTAACTATACTGTGGCGCATTTACGTTGTAGATGTCTATGAGCTCCAGTAACCACTTAACACCAGGTGGGCTGTGAGCTCGTCCACCCATCAAACTATAAAAAAATACCTAAGTATTATAACTAATACCAGCATAAAATGCACATGATGTATAAATCATTTGTATTGTGCATTCTTTTAAATGGGGACAAGCGTCTGGCTTGCCACAGCAAAATGGTGCTATATTTATATAAGGGCTCACAAATTCACAACCTTAACAAACATAGAAGTTGTTTTGATTTTAATACACATTGCTATCTATACCTTTAGAATTTATTCCTGGTAACAATTTTTTCAGGAGAGAGCTCACATTGGCATATTCCTAAATTGATTTTAATATTAATGGCATGTTTTTATTAGTTTACTATAAATATGTATGTTTGACCGACTCCGTAACGCCTCTGATTGTTGCATCGCCATTGCATGATGCAGGGCGGTGGTACTTATCCGTGTGAACTCACAAGAGGTCCTACCACCAGTCCTAGGGCCATCGTTAGCAAAACTCCGGTTTGAGCGCCGTGAGCTTACCTACACGTCAAGGAGACGCTGAAATAGCCTCTGAAGGCTATCAGAATAGGTAGGAGAGAAAAAAAAAACCGGGAGAATGATGAATGATGATTTATTTTATTAGTTATTTATTATCTTTGTTTTGTATGTAACGGAGTCTTTGAACGTGATTTTCATCGCTTTCTAGGCGTCCTATAAACTTGAAAATTTTCAATGAATCGATGACGATACAGTGATTTCTTAACTTCGCTCTAACATCCTGATCAGCATCAGCAGGATAAAAAAAATATGAATTAAAAATAAAAAGTTCGGTTTGCTATCTTTTAGTTTTTAAACTACATACAGTACCCGGCGATAAATATTGCACATCGACCGGTGGGAAAGAGACGGTTAATTTTTGCTTCGTAGAGCGTTGTATCTGTCGCACTTTACCTAATTGACATTTAGTCTCCATAGATACCGGATCTTTAGTTTTTCGTCGCGTACAAGTAACGCTATACAACAAAAACAAAATTAGACGACTGTCTCTTTCTAAATATCGATGTGCATTATTTATTGCCTGGTACTGTATCTGTCTCTTTCTATATTTCTATATTTATTGCTTGGTACTGTATATTGTCTTTTACGTTGAGATAGTATAACATTAAATATTTGGCTTTGAGAATAATTTTTCCTTTAATATAAAACATTAGACTCCGATAAGAGACGCTTAAAATATTTACACAGTATATAAGAACGAATCGTCTTGTCGAAAAAACGGATACCAACCCCATTTATTCTACCAATAAAACGTTAACAATTCCAAATGGGCCAGAGTTTCAAAACTAAATGACAACCACCAAGATATTAATGCGAACGAAAGAAGTTAAAAATAAACCTTATTAACGTCACACAAGTTCTGTTCTGACAGCAAAGCTACGTGTGTAATTCCAAAGGCCACCCAGACGGTTTTCTCTGGAAACGAACTATAAAAATTACTCGCTTTTTAATTCCATACGCGAGTTCGTATCAGCTGTAACTCAATTAGTTTATATGGTTATAATTGGGAAATTTTTCTCATACATTACCATGTATGAGTTTAATTCGAAGGACCGCTGGCTCACGCGGATAAAGATCTTGGAAGCGAGAGAAAAAATAGAGACCGATATTTTTTGAGTTCACACACACAGGGATGGTACGAAAAATTAAAACAAACAAAATTTTCTACAGAACAATGTTGCTTAAGATGCTAGAAATAAAATTGGTATTACAGAGTGCTAAGAAATTCGGAGTTTTTTTTTTTTTATTATTTTGATAATTTAAGAACTCAATTTATTTCATAGTAATTCACACGTCATATAACACCGCTGTTACTATTATATATATTTTTAATTCGAAAATGAAATATAACCTCTCAACTAGTATGGGAGTTACTTTATTTATACTCCGGAAATTGTTTTCGCTAAATTGTTCACACACAAAAACAATTTATATAGAAAAATAACAAATACCTACTGTTCACTTGACTCACATTTTATGAACAATTAAATAATACTAGAGGTCCCGCAATAGTCAAAATTCGACAATAATTAATTGAAATTATAATTTTAAACATTATTAAGGATCTATTTTAAAAAAATATTATAATTCTATAATCACAGATTTCGCCGAGACTACACTATACTAGACAAATAATATTAAAGATAAAGAATATTAACCTATTTTCAATTTGACCACAGACTTTAAACCATAACAAAACTTTGACAATTGACAGTAAACAAAGAGTACATATATTTTTATGTATGTGTTGTGTCAAATATATGGTAGTGTGTGTAATCCTTTTTTTATTGATTTAATGTATTTTTTTATGCATTATTAGAAAAATAATTAGCATTCTGCACTTCTTCTGTATATTCTCTATATGTATAAGAAATTTCATACTCCTCCATTTGCGCAATTTTCGTAAAAAGGCATACAAAGTTTTTGCTTCACGTATTAATATATAGTTAATGTTTAGTTGCTGAAGCTAGCAACAATGTTAAACATACGTAGCTAGAACAGGCCTTTTTTTGCATTAATTAATGTAATTTGTTAATGCTTATTGGTTATATATTATTATGTATTATTCATCATTAAGTATAATCATAGTAATTTCTACGGTATTCGCGAGTCATAGACATAATTAAAACGACTTTTACGATTTAGTCGGTGACCACAGAAACTGTATTAGAATTCTCGAAACGTCGGGAATAAAAAAAAAATATACTAATTAAAAAAGGCGAGATTAAGTCGTAAAAATAGTCTTACTTAAGTTTTAATGTTCTTAATTTGAAATATTATAAATGTTATCTGATACTCGTTTTGTTTAAGTTTCTTCAAATAGGTTAAACAAATAACTTAATATTATACTATAGGTATTACTATTTTTTAATCTCGCACTGTTTATTCCTTGATATTTGGAGTTGGTGCAATATTTGAATGTCGGGATTAACATCTTACCCGTCCGTGGTGAGTCTGACCACGAAAACTGTGGTTTTCGGAGCGTCGAAAATTATGACAATAAAAAAAAAACCATGTGTTCACACGTGGTAGAAGTGAAACCTTAAAAAATTTGGCTTCAAGATAATGGAGACGAATGTACAGTTTCGGGAAGAGAATAGTTGTAGTTCTTAGTAATGTTCATAGTGATACAAAATTTGATAATTATTTTACACTAGCATTTACCCGCGACTTTGTCCGCGTGGAATAGTTACTTTGGCATAACGCTAAATTTTACCCGCCTCTTCATTTACGTAGAAAGTGAAAATATTTTTGAATAATTGAATGTTGAGGAGCTATTTTACAAAAATCACGCTTTTTAACCGACTTGCATTGGTCTTAGCGTTATGTTATATAGCCCCTAGCTTTCCTCGATAAATCTAACACTGCAAGAATTTTTCAAATCGAACCAGTATAGTTCCTGAGATTAGCGGGGTCAAACAAACAAACTCTTCAGCGTTATAATATTAGTATAGATTTTATTCGTACGTTTATATTACATAGATTTATTCAGAATGTATTAAGTACGAATATTAGGTACGAAGCGGAGCACAAAGAGTACCACGAATATAAGAAGCACTTTATAATGCTTCCTATCTCATTTTCTCCCGCGTTAAATCTTACGAATTTATATGTCTGTCTCTTTTTACTGTCGCTTTTTCGTTTCATCGACTTTCAAATCACAACGATGCTAAAGAAGTTTACACTTCAAAACGCACGAAGAAATAGAATTAAACCGTAATAATACCTATGGATGAGAAGGTGCTTTTTCTGGATAATAGTTACAAATTTTCATTATGATGATGATGTTGATGATGATGATAATGGTAATGATGATAATGATAATGATGATGAAAATTTGACCTGTCCACTGCTGAATATAGGCGTATCCAATCGATCCAGTGCGGCCGGTCCATTACCACCGGCATCGAACATGACCCAGCGATTTTCATTAGGTCGTTGTTCCATCTGATAAACAAATTTAACTGCGACTTTATTCGTCAGTTTGGTTTACTAGTAATCTGATCTATGGGCTCCGCTAACAGTGTAAAATACGATAATCTTCGAGTGTAATTTCTTTATCAGCAATATCATAAAACTTTAATATACCTACTGCCGATCTAGAACGGAATAGAGCCTTTTCAGGATACAGTAGATTTTGATGATAGCAAAACACAAAAAAATTATTCTAAACTGAAGCAGCATACCTTTCAGACGGAAGGGTTGACGTTGTACAACACAATTGGACCTCTAACTCGTGTGTAGGTAACTATTTTACGTCATTAGTCGAAAGTCCGTTAACTCATATAGTTATAGCTAAAAAAAAGAAGGAATAATATGCACACGTCTAAGCCGTATCTAGTAAATTTATTTTTTTAAAGAACGAATATCTACTTGGCAATTGCGAAACGAAGTAGGGTGAGCAATAATTAGGAATTACTAAATTTTTTTTATGGTCACCCACGTTGATAGATAAAATCGAAGTCTAGCTGTTCTTCAAAGCGGAGCGCATGAGGTATTCCTACCTCAGATTTCCAACGCGTCTTGCGTCACACGAGGCCGTTGACCCCTGAAACTACTGAATTTTATCATATTACACTGCTTGCTGCGTTTAAGATGTTGCAAAGTAGAATTCTGAGACAGCCCTCTTGGTAACTGACCAGCCTTCACTAATATTATCTATTTTTGTATTCTTACACTCTATATTTTGATTGCAAGGCTCTGTATAAATTTATTTATGAGGTTTTTTATGAAGGGAGGATTAGTTGTGGCCCGGAGGCTTCTCCAGTTCCACCAGGACAGGAGGCCGAGCAAGGGCTCAGCCAGGAGGGGTGTGATTTGCTAACATCTGCCCGAGCGTTTCCAAAGGAGACCTAACAACGCAAGAGCTGCTTCGCGAATGAATCTACTACCGAATTGGAATCGGGACCCGCTGAGACTATCTGGCGAGAAATTCAGCGGGCTGATGTATGGGTTAGGTTGAAAGGTTAAACTCTGCCAAATTCGACGAGATGGTTATCGGGGTCCCTAAGCCTGCTCATAGTGCTATAGCTGAAGGGGCTTAGTGCTAAGGTTAATGGATAAGTGAGGACGTGTCTAGGGCGTCGACGGTGACTGGCTCCTGCGTGGGCTGGGAGTGGGGTGGGAGTTATCAGCGGCGGCAACGATAAGGCGATTATCGTGACGGATTTATGAGGTCATCAATGTTTATAAAGTTTAAAAGGAATAAACCTAATCACCTTTGCATTTATTATGCGGTCTGTGGTTGAATGGGTCGATATATGTATTTACATCATAATGGACGTAGGTATAAATACCTACATTGGTGTTGATTCTTTTAGTGCTAAATTACTGAATAATGAAATCGAATGCGTATTATTGGCAAGTTTTTTTGGGGTAATATTTTTTCTTGGATTTTGGATAAATATATACATTAATTAAAGAGCGGACGGTTAGCGTGGTATGGACATGTGACGCGTAGAGAGAAGATGCATGTGGCAAGGAGATGTATGGAAATGGTAGTCAAAGGTAGAGGGGAAGAGGTCGACCGAAGAAGACATGGATGGAGTGTGTGAATGACGATATGGGTGAGTGTTGAGTGCGTGAGTGATGAGATGAAAATATATAAATAAATATAAATACTTTTATATTATGTGTTTCACTGAAAGTTTGGACTAAGTACGCTCTGGAAAAGGCAAATGTTGGAAGTTATAATAAATTATTCCAAAGAGAACATCAAATTTTGTTGTTGCTAATCAAAAAAATTGAGGAGGAAGAGGTCGACCGAGGAAGACTAGGATGGAGTGTGGATAGTTAGTGTGCGAATGACGATATGAGAGAGTGAGGAGTGAGTGTTTAGATGACGGCTGATAGAGGAGAATGGAATAGAAAAAATCGCTATACCGAACCCACTTAGTGAGATAAGGTGGAGACAAAGAAGAATAAACGATTTCATATCTAAAGGCAATTTGGTTTGAGCGATATTTCTCTTATTACGCGTCATTTATCTTTGTAATTAAATATGACTTTTATTTGTTATTAACATCAACAGTTCGATGTTTTTAATTAAACTTCAATTAAGTTTACTCCATTAAAATTACTGAACAAGTTTTTTTTAATACGATATTTTTTTTCAAATTTTTTAAATTTAAATGTTGATGAACTGCTTTTAATTTAAATTAAAATCACCTGCAAAGTTGCAAAAATGTCGTTTAAGCATCGATATATGAAATTAGTTAAATTAAATTCCGTTGATAAATATTATCAGCGTAGAATATTATGACAAGCTATTATCCGGAGCCTTCGAAAAGCTTAACAACAGTAATGCCACTGGCAAACCACTTTAAAACAAGCAGTTGATATCTTTGTTTTTATTAATTAACTAGCGACCCGCCCTCGCTTCGCTTCGGAAGCTATAATTTATTATTGATTTCTCCACTATTTAATGGATGTTATTATACATACAAACCTTCCTCTCCAATCACTCTATCTATTAAAAAAACCGCATCAAAATCCGTTGCGTAGTTTTAAAGATTTAAGCATACATAGGGATATAGGGACAGAGAAACCGACTTTGTTTTATACTATGTAGTGATTTGGAATAACAGATAGGCCACAAGTTGTGTTCGCGGCAGAAATCGATGGGACGGTGATATACTAAATAGCTCGCAACTACTGGTGGTAGGACCTCTTGTGAGTCCGCACGGGTAGGTACCACCGCCCTGTCTATTTCTGTCGTGAAGCAGTAATGCGTTTCGGTTTGAAGGGCAGTCGTAACTATACTGAGATCTTAGAACTTATATCTCAAGGTGGGTGGCACATTTACGTTGTAGATGTGTATGGGCTCCAGTAAACACTTAACACCAGGTGGGCTGTGAGCTCGTCCATCCACCTCAACAATAAAACAAAAAAAAAGTGTGTGTGTCCGCTCCGACGCACGACTGGAGTTTACTGGATATAAAAAATTAAACGAAACAATACGAGAAATAGTTCTATATTACGACAACACGATACACTACAGATTATTAACAAATTAACGAGACACAAAACAAACGACTAACAAATATATGAAAATACAATAATGAGAGAAACGCGCGATCAGTACGAGGCTTTGTGGCGGACTGCCGGCGCAGCAGCCCGGCGTCACCTGCGATAACGCGGCCGCGCGTTGGCTCCTGATTGGCGCGCGCACGCATCACGCAATCAGGAGCCAATCAGGCGCATAACGCATTTCGTGTGACATGCTAGTACGATTTTGATTGGCGCGCGCACGCATCACGCAATCAGGAGCCAATCAGGCGCATAACGCATTTCGTGTGACATGCTAGTACGATTTTGGTCCCCATAATTTTCATACCCCGGGCCTATATATGTAAATCGATTCTAAAGGAGTAAACTCCAAAAAAACAAGCAAAGTATTCTAATGTTTAAAATTGTCTTTCAAATTGTAGCTTTGTTTATACATAAACAGGGTGCCAGGTCACGCGTCGGCGCTCCTCTGCGGCTGGAGAACTCTTCACGCCGGCTGGGGGACATAGGAGGACCTTTATAGCCCCCATCCAACGTGTAGCCCTTTGAAAACGTCATAATGAATACTCGTTTAATTTTACGTATCTCTTTGATTGTACCTGAACTTGAAAATGATGTTTGAGCCGTGGCTGTGAAGCTACGAAAGGGATCATAGATAAAGATAGTATTAGGTTAGTAAATTAGATAGTATTAGTAGATACTTACATATCGACGCTTGAAAGGCAAACGTGACTAAGCCACAATAACTGCTTTGTACATAAATGATAGGCAATAACCATATTCGATGCGCAAGAAAAATATATCTCTAGGTCTATTAAAATAATTTCAATCCTACAGCTAGATTCGTTAAAATATTTTTTTTTTCAGGTATGTCAACTTTAAATTAATCTACTGTAAAGTTCACGCATTGTCGCTTAGTCATGTTTGCCTTTCAAGCGTCGATATGAAATTGGAGTTTTGTACGGGAGGAATGTAAAGTCAATGTTTTTTTGTTGTTGTAAAATATAAGTATATTTAATTAAACAAAGTATGCACCGTTGTTATCTATGCACTTTTGACATCTCATAGGTAGTTCATTGATCTCTTTACTAAAATAAATAATAGTTTTAAAAAACTAAAAAACACGCTTTATATAAAATTTAACTAAAAAATTGAAAATAAATTTTAATAAATTTAAATTGAAAATAGTGTAAAAAAATTATTTTATTGTAAAAAAGCGTGGGGTGCATAGTGTTATTACTTATAAATATTTTGCTGACAGATATGAGTAGAAGAATTATTATTTCAATAATACCTTAAAAAGCAACCCACGCTTTTTTTTTTAAATAAAATATTTTTTTTTACACTATTTTCAAGTTAAAATTTATTAAATTTATTTTCTATTTTTTAGTTGAATTTTATATAAAGCGTGTTTTTTAGTTTTTTAAACTATTATTTATTTTTTATTTTTTAGTTTAATTTTCTATAAAAGCGTTTTTTTAAAACTATTAAATACTTTAATATCAATTCCTGCCTTATCGACTATAGATAAAAATTATATAAATTGGCAAAAATCTTATTTTGCAAATTGAATAATGGAATAATCTTATCAAATTAGTGTATTGTCATCGGTCCTCGATAAATCTACAAAGTTTGAATGAAATCTGGCCGTTTAAAGTGGGTCAAAATCGCGTCTAAAGAGTTAGTTACAAACATACAAACATACATACAAGTGAAGCTAATATAAAGCGTGTAAAAACCATGAGGGCGAGAATCAGTAAACTCTTTGAAGGCGGTTTGCACTTCCGCATCGGAGTTGAATTTTTTTTGCTTGTAATAAATTGTCTTAATTCCGGAAAATATCTGTTGGAGCAAGTTGAAGCAAGGTCCATGGAGTACGGTGGATGTCGCGGACATTCCAATTGTAGGTCATCTAACTTAGTGGTTGTTTGTTGTGCAGTGTGTGGTCTTGCGTTGTCGTGAAGCAGCAGTGGCCTAGAGCCATTGACCAATCTCGGTTGTTTAGCAGCTAGTTCTTCCTTCATTGTTCGCAGTTGCTGACAATAGATATCTGCCGTAATCATTTGGCCAGATTTTAGAAAGCTGTAGTGACCTACTTTGGCCACGTTGCCCGCAGAGTTGTAGACAACTTGGAACGTCTGATGGTCACTAGAAAAAACGTCCTAGAGGCCGGAGCCCTAAACGTTGGTTCGACCAGATCTCCAAGCAAACCAGCGGACCACTTAGCTTTTTTTTCCCTATCTATGCTGATAGCCTTGAGAGGCTATTTCAGCTTCACCCTAACGTGTGTAGGTGAGCTCACGGGGCTCAAACCGGGGTGTTGCTAACAATGACCCTAGCAAGAGCAGTGCTTCGCAGAGAAACGCGACCCACTGAGAAGATCCGGCGAGAAACTCAGTGGGCATCCCATTAGCGCTGCACTACTCCAGTCAATTGACCAGAACCGATAGAGGCTGGCAGTGGACAAGCTGAAACGGAGTCACGATACTCAGAAATGAGGAAGCGATGGAGAAGAAGAAGAATAAGTGAACGACACCAGCGCTAGTCCACCAAACACTCACAAGTAACTTTTTCTGGGACCATTTTCGTTTTTTTTTTAATTGCCTTTGTATGCAGGCAGACGAGCATACGGCCCACCTGATGGTGAGTAGTTACCGTCGCCCATGGACTTCAGCAATGCCAGGTGCAAAGCCAAGCTGCTGCCTACCGCAAGCCAAGCCGCTGCCTACCGCAAGCCAAGCCGCTGCCTATCGTTAGGGCAGGATTTGGCTGGGTCTCCAGGGTTCAGCCATTGCAACGAGCGCTTCCGATTATCGTACAGTATCCACTTTTCATCACAAGTAATGATTCGATTTAGAATCCCTTCATTATTGTGTCGGTTGAGCAAAGTAATACAGCAGTCGACGCGTGTTTTTAAGTTCGATTCACTCAATTCATGAGGTACCCGTCGTCCAAGTCTTTTTACTTTCCCGATTTGCTACAAGTGGATTAATACAGTTTTATCACTTACCCCGAAGTCTGCAGCTATCTCTGAAGTGAATGCGTTTCTGTTTGAAGGGCGGTGCAGCGGTCGTAACTATACTTGAGACCTTAGAACTTATATCACAAGGTGGGTGGCGCATTTACCTTATAGATGTCTATGAGCTCCAGTAGCCACTTAACACCAGGTGGGTTGTGAGCTCGTTCACTTATCTAAGCAATAAAAATAAATAAATCAGCCTAGTTGCTCTAGCTGCTTCATATCAGCATCAATCAGCTTCATATCAGCCTAGTTGTTCTAGCTGGTATATAAGGACTGCTCCAGTGGTGGATCTCGTCGTCTCAAATAAGTCAGTTTTTTTCTTTTTCCGACCCAATCGTTGGTAGCCTAAAGGATAGTTCAACGCACGCGCGACTTGGTAGGTTGTTAGTAGTCCTAGCAAGAGCAGTGCTTCGCTGAATCTACTGCCGGAATAACAATTCGGAATTGGGCATCAAACATACGCTTTCGGTCACTGTCCTCGTCTAACCCGTGGCTTGTGTCGAAGGGCTCGACGAGTAAATTAACCCATAGACACTGCCCACTGAGGTTCTTGCCAGATCTTATCTGTGGGTCGCGTTTCTGCAAAGCACTACTCTTGCTAGGGCGAGTGTTAGCAAAACTCCCGGTTTGAGCCCCGTGAGCTCACCTACTAGCTCGGTGAATCTAGAATAACCCCTCGAGGCTACTAGAATAGGAGGGAAAAAAGAAAAAAAATACGCTGTAAAATATGGAGGTAAAGGAAAAAAGTCCCTAAAAGAAGATATTTGTGATCGAAAATTATCGATAATCCAAAAATCGCTCTTATAGTTTCATCCTGACTTTTTTATATTGCTAAGACAAGTGAACGAGCTCATGTTCCATTCGTTGTTAAGGGGGGTACCCATGGACATCAATAAAGTAAAGGTCACCACTTTGAGACAGTTCTTTTGTGAATACAAATTAAAACTCACTGGGGGCTCAATAATGGACAATTATAATAAAGATTTTTTGTGTGGCAGATTCATTGCTCAATCAAGCTGATGCCTATCAGTATATAATTTACTAAGAGTACAAATTTATTAAATTTATTACGTTAAACATTGAATGTCTACACAATTTTGATGATACAATAAAACTTCGAAAGAAAATCGATACGCCACTAGCGCCATCTCGTGCACAGTAGTTGTAACAACCGCGCGTTATATCTGTGAGTCGATAATTAATCTGTATCTACCACAGTAGCATCAGCGTGTTAAAACATTTTTAACTTTTAATATTATCGTAAATAGCATCAAATATCTCTTGATAAACGAACTAAAAGATGATACCAGTTACGCCCAATCTCTATCTATCTAGATAAATATCAGAAAAAAATATATAGAAAAACGTTGTAAAAGACAAAGTTTCAAATCGGACATCTCTGAAAGACACCTAAAAACGATCTATACAAACATTGCACATGCAGCCAGCACTCCACAAACAAGAATAAAGCCGAATAACCTTTTTATTTGTCGTCGACGCGCATTGAACAGAAAAAAAAATTAAACGCATGAGACCGAAATACGTTTCGCGGCGAGTCAGAAAGAGATGTCGGTTTGAAAGGCGTTTCGTCGTCGAATTTCGCGTCCAATTGATGCTCAGTGGGTTTTGTGGTGGGCGGTTCCCGGGCTAATAGGTTTCGGAGCGAGATGACGTATGGATGCGCCGACGCAGCTCTCCTACTATTGTTATCGACCGATATTTATTTTATAAGTCTCTGCGTTTTTGATGGCTGAATAAATTTCCCTTTGCCGATTTTAGGTTTTTTTTTTGCTTTTTTTTTTTTCGGGTGACGTCTTAGGGAGGGTTTCGAGTTTTGCCGTCTTTTATTTGTACCTTCGTCTGCTTTGTGCACTTAAAGAGAACTTAAATTTTTCGGCATTATAATTATAACATCTTGAATCGTTCATGTTTTATTTTGAGGATGATTCAAGAAAACATTTTTAGACATTCAAATAATTTGTTATTTTGAACTTTGACTTTTATGGTTAGAGAACAATTTATCAATTAGCGATTTGAAATAAGGGTGAATGTAAGGCTAGGTTAAAAGTTCTTGCATATTGAAATCAGCACCTTGTATCTAAAACCGAATATCTAAGATGGATAGTTTTAATTTAGCAACATTATATTTTAATGTATTAACTTTTCTTTCTTCTTATAACTAACGTCCCAAAGTATATCTATCATACCTGAGAGCTTCAAACTATTGTTAGTTTAGTTATTGACTGGTGGTAGGACGTCTTGTGACTTGGGGGTAGGTACCACCACCCGTCACCCTGCCTATTTCTGAAGTTGAGGCAGCAATGCGTTTTGGTTTGAAGAGTGGGGCAGCCGTTGTACTGTTAAAAGTGAGACCTTAGAACGAATGTCATAATGTTGATGGCCTCATTCACGTTGTTGTCTATGGGCTCCAGTAAGCGCTTAACACCATATATACCGTGAGCTCGTCCACGCATCTAAGTAAAAATAATAATAGCAATAATAAATAAATGACGTGTGACAGCCCTATTTTCTCCCGTTAACTGCTAGACCAGGCTACTCTCATCTTCAGCCTGTAACAATACCTTGTCCGGGCATAGCTGGAATAGTCCCTCAGCTACCGGCGCCAGCGTGATGCAGTAATGCGTTTCGGTTTGAAGGGTGGGACAGCCGTTGTAACTATACTGAGACCTTAGAACTTATATCTCAAGGTGTGTGGCGCCTTGTAGATGTCTATGGTTTCTGACGTTGTAGATGTCTATGCGCTCCTGTAACCACTTAACACCAGGTGGGCTGTGAGCTCGTCCAATCACCCAAGCAATAAAAAAAATTTATTCACTTTGGGTCGATCTTATCAATACAAATCGAAAGATCAAAAATAATATCTACCTATTACCTATATCGGCTATTATTTTAATTACTTTTTTATTTACTTATGACGACCGTTCGGATTGTCGATAATCCCGTTCTCACGAATCGCTTGGGTCGTCGGAGGAACTTCGATTTTCTCTGTATTTTGTATCGTATGTTCCGCGGGGAGTGTCCTCTGAGGAACTGTTCAAGATGATCCCTATATTTCACCCTAACAGACTTTTCCATGCCTACTATCTAGAGACGCTGCGTTCATCGATTGTGGGTTTCCAGAAATATTTTTTCCATATACGTACTCCATATTTGGTAAACAACGACTCGGCTGTGCCCCTGGCATTGCTGATGTCCATTACTCGCCATCAGGTAGTAAGTATGCTCGTCTGCCTACGGAGGTAGAGTAGTAAAATATATCATTTTCATCATCATCATCGTCATGTAGTTGAGCTCACGTGCTCAACCTGAGAGAATTTGCTAACACTAGCCCTAGTAAAAGCAGTGCTTCGCCGAATCTACCACCGGATCGGAATCGCGACTGACTGAGAATTGAGAAGAGCCGGCGAGAAACTCACTGAGCTATTTCATGTAGTGTTCTTAGACAACGACTAACTTGGGAGCAGGACATAAGTTTTTTATTTATTAAAAATCAAAAAAAGTTATTGACAATTTAATATTTTTTGAATATTCTCTAATACGAATGTTATTTATACAAATGTAATCGTGTATGCACATTGCTTTTCCCCGCCCAAACCTCTGAACTGATATTCACGAAATTCGCTAACTCTCATCCTAGAATTAAGCACAGGTCTCAGTTCACGCATAATAAAGCTTCCACCCACGCAAGCGCAGTTGCGGGCGGAAAGCTAGCCCCTAAATATTATATTAAAAAAAAACATTAGAAAAAAGAAATCGAATACAGAAAGCGGTTACCTATTCAGCACACACTAGTTCCGGTTCTGACGTGTAATTACCGTAATACGACACCCCTGCGTACGAATCGGGAAATTTAAATTGTCAAAAGAACCTATGAAAGGAAGCATAGACAATGTGGCGATAAAAAAAAAAAACGTTTGTCTCACGAGCAAGTTGTAAATGCGGCAATGGTTAATGAGGCACAATTCAATTTTCATCTGTCATTTGTTATTTTTTAATTATTAAACTATTTGCAGAGTTACCAGAGCGCGTTCCGACTAAATTACATTTCAATAAAAGGCAAAAGAATTTATTTTTCGAACGCAATTTTTCTGAGAAACCTTTCATAGGCAAGCGGTTTTCCGCTTAAACCTATGTTTGTTTTGTAACCTTTTATTATTCTACTAATTTACTAAAACAAGCAAAATAGAATAATGTAAAAACCGTATATAGGCGAGGAGGCAGTTTAGTTTTTTTTTTAAATATAGGTATTCACGGAGTTTCGTCATTTTAGTCTTTGCGCGCCGATCAATCATACCCGAAAAAGCTGAATATAGTTCGGGAATTAAAACAGAGATATTAAAACAATATTTCGTGAACATTATCTTTCCAATATAATTGTGGTGTATAAATTGTAGACATTTAAAAAAAAGGACTTTCGATAGCCCTCTATTGAAGTCGTCGTGGCCTAAAGGATAAGACGTCCGGTGCATTCGTATCGAGCGATGCACCGGTGTTCGAATCCCGCAGGCGGGTACCAACTTTTCTAATGAAATACGTACTTAACAAATGTTCACGATTGACTTTCACGGTGAAGGAATAACATCGTGCAATAAAAATCACCCGCAAAATTATAATTTGCGTAATTACTGTTGGTAGGACCTTTTGTGAGTCCGCACGGATAGGTACTACCGCCCTGCCTATTTCTGCCAGACCTTAGAACTATATCTCAAGGTGTGTGGCGCATTTACGCTGTAGATGTCTATGAGCTCCAGTAACCACTTAACACCAGCTGGGCTGTGAGCTCGTCCACACATCTAAGCAATAAAAAAAAATCTAAACCAACTCTTATCTAAATTCAAGATACATTCATTAACTACAGCCATTTTTTTTTAATTTGCTTGTACTACCGATAGTTTTCATTAATATTTTCACATTGTACTTTTAAACAATTCATTTGAATTAGTGGCTTACTAACCCAGTATTTGTGACATCTGTTGATAACCGAACACAAAATGGCGGTAGGTCTTGACAGCAACTGTCATTATAACGTCATGCAATTTGTTGAGTGCTGAGTAACAATACAAAAAAACTTGTACTTTTAACTCAATTTTATTATTATATCTATAGATTCCGGGAAAAAACACGAGAATTCACTTTTGGTTCCAAATAAGCATTAGGTAGTTAATAATGTAGCTATTCTTAGAAAGAGTACTTTTTCGTACAGCACAAGTAGCTATGCCTACATTTATACTTTATATAACAAAGGTGTCCTCAATTATACAGCCATACGTTTGTAAAATTCTACTAAATTATACGTATTTTTGGCATCTATTACAAAGATTCCTAACTATGAAACATAATTCAAAATCAAAGCACCTAGTTTTCCATTTATTTTTTATTCAATATTTAATACCTAACAGCCAATATTTACGAAACGTCAATGCCTATAATCGTTTATAGATAACATCAGTTGATATGTCCATGGGCTACGGCAACTAAATAACACTAGGTGAGGAGACCGTTTACCCATTTATACAAAAATGTGTACACTCCACAATTCCACTGAGAGTCGTCACTCGGCAACTGACTTGTATTCTGGCATTGCTGGCGATCGTAAGTGTCGTTGTCCGTTAAGGGCTCCATTACCTTTAGGAGGGCTCTATACTGTGGCGGGTAGCCATCGTAGAATACAAGACATTTGACAGATACCTGTATCTCGCTTACGATAATTTCAAGATAAGCTTGCATACACACAAGTTCCGAACAACAACATTTGGGCCGTCGGTCTACCGAGCAATATCACCCGCTCGGTGGAAAATCTGCCCATTAGCCTCCCACAGCTCTGGAATGGCCACATTGCAGGAAAGGATAAGAGAAGATTGGAGAAGCTAATAGTAACTGGCAAGGTGGATGGGTGTAAACCACGAGGTAGAGGCCCGACACGTTGGACTGACCAGATCCGCACTACCCTCGACACCACAGTTCACGATGCCCTACACTCGGCGGCAGATAGGAGCAAATGGCGTGGAATGATCCGGAATAAATTTTCTTGCGAGGAGGTGGTCACGATCCTCAGTATTGAGGAAACCGAAGCGAGAAGAAGAAACAGCAAGACAAGAAAATCAATGACATTTCTATAATTCACTTTTGTAGATTCAGAGTAATTACAATTTCTTCGAATTATATACACCTTCATTTATAGCATTGAATTCTTCTCTGACCTTGACCCCCAAATTTCTGTGTATATATACCTATAGCCACGTCCAGTCGATGGTCAAACATTGAACACTTGATGCCAAGAAATTGACCCAAACTAATTAGTGGAATTAGAGATGGGTAGGGCAGCCGATAGCAGATCAGGTTGGATTATGTCGGACTCCGACTTGTTCGTAGAAGAAGCGAAATCTTCCTATTCGAAGCCTTAGCTCTTGTATAAGACGCGTCCCGGAGCGTGGGCCGCACGAATCTTCCCCACAGAACGACTACTGACTAAACCCCAACGAGCTCTTCCTGGACCAGCCGAGGGGCTATCGCGATAGCATACTCCACATTTGATCTGATTTGGTTCAGAGTTTAGATCTATTTTTTTTAACATACCTACTCATCCACTTAAGCATATTTCCCTAGGATTGAGTTTCCATAATTTTGATTTTAACGTACAATACATTAAAATAAGATTAGGTACGTAATTCTGCACATAAAATCAGAGTCAAAATATAAAGAAGAAAAAAAAAAAAGTCTTAAAACTCGTATCAAAAAGATCTTATGTTTTTTAATTATTTGAAACAGAACTCTTTGTTAATACGACGTATGCGTTAATAACAGTGTTGCCACAATATTAATAAACAAAATAAACAACACGTCAACAACAGAAACATTATTTATACTTAACAACTATTTACGTTTTCAAAAAGACGGTACTTAATACAGGGGTGGAGGAAGATTTAACGTTTATCGCTCTTTGTAATCGAAACGACAAAAAGGTGGGCTCTCCGTGGAGGCCCGAAACGCAACCTTTCATTAGGACCGAATCACGAACAGATTGCACGAGATTTCATTGGACATCTGTCGTTATTCAATACGAAGCATTGTCGGTGGTTCGAGCGACAATGATCCTTCGATTTTTCTACACCTTTTCCACGGCCGCGTGTGACACTAGACTGACGACCCGGTTCCGCTCGATTGTTTTTTTTTTTATTGCTTAGATGTTGAGTGGTTACTGGAGCCCATAGACATCTACAACGTAAATGCGTCACCCACCTTGAGATATAAGTTCTAAGGTCTCAGTATAGTTACAACGGCTGCCCCACCCTTCAAACCGAAACTCCTTACTGCTTCACAGCAGAAATAAACAGGGTGATGCTACCTATCCGTGCGGACTCACAAGACGTCCTACCACCAGAAATTTATCTTTTCTCCACCATCATATTATATCACCAGATTTTATCTTTTTAAAAATCGATCGGATCATTTGAAAAGGATTATATTTTCAAAATGCTACTATTTTGAAAATATCTTTTGTGTATTTAATTCGCTACTACTATTGTCAAGACCGCCCCCCAAACCGTTGGTCAGATCAGATAGCTGCGCTCACTGGACTCTCTGTTGCGACCGCCCTGAGAGAAGCCGAAATCCGAAGGAAATGGAAGCTGATGGTACAAAGAGCCACGAAGGGCTTTCAGGGACACGACCTTCAGCAATAAAGTATGCGACTAAGAAGAAGAAAGAAGAATTGACAATATATCCGACATTTACAAATACTTTACAGTTTTCGTGGTCAAAGACAGTCATGATCGTCGTCGCCCACAGAGTTTCTCTCCGGATCTTATCCGTGAATCGCGTTTCCGATCCGGTGGTAGATTCTGCGAAGCACTGCTCTTGCTAGGGCTAGTTTTAGCAACGTCGTCAGGTTTGAGTCAAAAAAAAATAGGCTAATGAGAAATCTCACATATTCCCAATAAAAATATAGATTAATTCATTTGTAACAAAAAAAAAAACATAATTACCAAAAAAATTTGTTTTTAACAAAAAAAACAAATTGTTGAGAAAACTTGTACAATTCGATTATGAATATTATGAAATTAACGTTTTATTCAAAAACATTTATTGCGACAAACAAACAAACAAACATTTCATATCCAACTAACGCAGCTATTAACATTACGAATGTACACTCTTATGACGGCTAGGTAAAGGCGCGTTTAGCTTGTACATTAAATAAATAGTTTTACGAATTTATGAGGCTTCTGTAATTTTAGGCGGTGCTTTAACCTATGGTGTCGGGTTACGTGGTTAGAGGCGTTCTGTCGAATGTATACAGATCCTTCTATGACGTTTCATGTTACAAAAATACTCTTTTTTTATTGCTTAGATGGGTGGACGAGCTCACAGCCCACTTGATGTTAAGTGGTTACTGGAGCCCATAGACATCTACAACGTAAATGACCCACCTTCTAAGATCTCAGTAGGTATAGTTACAATGGCTGTCCCACCCTTCAAACCGAAACGCAATACTGCTTCACGGCAGAAATAGGCAGGGTGGTGGTACCTACCCATGCGGACTCATAAGAAGTCGTACCGCCAGTTCCAACTCGCAGAACGTTTTTGAGAGGAGCAAACTCGGGTATTTGAAGGCTCTAACATGTAATCTAGGCCTATATGGACACTAATTTCGAGAAATACAATTTATCCAAACGAATAAAAAAAAATTATGGATATACATAAAAAATGTTCACGGTTTTTAATTAATCTATATTCAATTTGAAAACAGACAAAAAAGTCACATAATATTGTCAGAATAAAATTCGCAGTCTCATTTCATTATCCCTCTCGATTCTCGGAATCGGCAAAATTACTAATAGCTAATAGATTATATTATTTCACAAATGGTGAATTAAAAAAAAGAATAAAATTGAAAAAAAAATCAAACTGAGCTATAAAATATTAAAAACGTAATCACTGGTGGTAGGACCACTTGTGAGTCCGCACGGGTAGGTACCACCACCCCGCCTATTTCTGCCGTGAAGCAGTAATGCGTTTCGCTTTGAAGGGTAGGGTAGCCGTTGTAACTATACTGAGACCTTAGAACTTTTATCTCAAGGTGGGTGGCGCATTTACATTGTAGATGTCTATGGGCTCCAGTAACCACTTAACACCAGGTGGGCTGTGAGCTCGTCCACCCACCTAAGCAATAAAAAAAAATCTTGTGATCCTGGTTAAGATATTAATTAGGTCACAGTATTAAAACTGTCGTACATACATCGGCTCTCAATACGAGTGCAAAGTTCCGAATCAACCGAACTACTACAAGACATTCCGTTACATAGATAGATACATACAGGCACAAGGTAATTAATGATGCAAGTCGTCGTTGCCTAAAAGATAAGACGCCTAGCGTATTCGTATCCATTCCCGATCCTGCGGACAGAACGGAAAGCAGTCGACATCGCCGGATCCTCCCGATCCATTAACGATGCTTTTAGGTACCACAAGCACCGGTCACCGTCCTCGCCGAACCGGTCGCTTGCGACGAAGGGCTCGACGAGCGAATTAACCCATAGACAAAGACTACTGAGTTTCTCGCCGGTTCTTTTCAGTGGGTCGCGTTTCCGATATGGCGATAGATTCTGCGAAGCACTGCTCTTGCTAGGATTAGTGTTAGCATCACTCCGGTTTGAGCCCCGTGAGCTCACCTACTAGTTAAGGTTACGCTGAAATAGCCTCTCAAGGCTATCAGCTTAGATAGGAAAAAAATGGCAGACGGGTACAAATTTTTCTAAAGAATAAATGTGATAAAAATCAAACACGAAAAATAATAATTGTCGTAACGACTAGTGGTAAGGCGCCTTGTGATCTCGCACAGGTAGTCGTGTTTCAAGGTGGGTGGCGGCATGGTTGATGTCTATGAGCTCCACTTAACATCAGGTTGGTTGTAAGTTCGTCGATCCATCGTAGCAATAAATAAGAAAAACGCGGTAATAGATGATATATCTATTACCACGAGAACAGCAAACAATACATGATTGTTTTTTAACTTTATATTATGACCAAATCAAATTACATTAAGGCCGTCAGCGCAAAAGTGGCCTAACTCACAATTCATATTTATGCTTATGTATTGCAATTTATTTAAAACTTAATAATAAATTTTGATGCAAAATCGGCCTATCCCTAGTTTCAATCCATGGACAACAGATGACTTTGTAAACATAATTTTAGCGCGTATTTTTTTGCTTACGAAATAGGTATTGTAAAGGTATATTCGAACAACATTATCACCACACTAACTATGGTAAACTTTTTTTTTTCCACAGGAGAAAATCGCCGGATCCCCACCCGCGCGGCAGGTGGGATATGTGGGAGTTGAACCTCACTAAAAACTCCTGCCGCTCACAACCGGCGCCCTACCTCGGACCGGGCCGGAGCCCAGTCGGGGCTATTGAGACGGCGGGACAGGGTTGACGCAGAGCACATTACATCCATCCCACCGTCCCACAACTATGGTAAACTTAGGCCGCTTTTGCGCTGACGGCCTCAATTTTACGCGAATTACGCCATTTTTTCGTCTTTATTCAATATTCTTTAAATAACTCATGACGCAAGCATCTAACATTGTTAATCGAAGTATAATTGATCGAACGATAAAATCACTGAAATAATTATACATTTGTTTCAATGATATTCCACATCCAGTCAGAAACGGCTGGCCAGCTTTGATTTTACACGCGTGTTTTAATTAAAACCGATTCGCGTACAATAAAGTTACGGTCCGTTTAGAATCGAGGACGGTGTCCGTTGATTGGCTGCTCAAACGATAGGCTTTACCATCGACGGTGACCATAAAAAAACGGACGGTAGGTACACCGCTTAACAATGCTCAAGTGGTTCACCCTCTACAGTAAATTTTATTAAACTTTAGATTAAATGTTGAGTCGTGTGACTTTAATAAAACAAATGGCCTCGTTTTTAGTCGACTTCAAAAAAGGAAGAGGTTCTCAATTCGACTGTATTTTTTTAATTTTATGTTTGTTACCTCATAACGTTGACTGGTTGAATCGATTTTGATGATTCCTTTTTTATTAGAAAGCCGACGCTTCCCGTGTGGTCCCATTTCAATTTAGTCCAGTTCTGATAATGGTATCCATGAGAATACCATATAAGTCTTAAATTTGCATTAAGTACGTTCGCGACGAATAGATGAATAACTCAATATCACGCCAACCGATTTCGATGATTATTGTTTTTAGTCTAAATTAATTTTTTTGGAATATCTTTTTTTTTCTATTTGAAGTCGGTTTTTGTTAAAGCATGTCCATTTAGAATTATTTCGTATCAAGCGATGATACTATGTCGGCGTACTCACTTCATATTCGAGAATGTTCTCTGTGATGAAGGAATGAACATCGCGTATGGGCTTATCTGGTTGTCGGGACTCGCAACAGCCCGACGTGAATGTCGCAATACTCGAAACACAAGAGTTACTCAATTGTTTTGCATAATAATTCTCGAAATAAGACTTCGCTGCTATAAATTGTAATACGGTTCAATAGTCTTTATTGCCGACCAAATTTAATTCAGACCATGACTCAATAAGGCTAGCTGGATATTACTGACAAAATGGACGATCGAAATCTTGAATTTGCAGTATCACCTTGTACTATTTCCACAAAGCAGAATCTCGGGGCAATCATCGATACCCTAATGCCAACAACACTGGCTCCGAAATCTCTATCCAAAAATAGCAATCTACAAAAGTTACAATAAATATTAAATAAGGTGAAATGGGTGGACGAGCTCACAGCCCAGCTGGTATTAACTGGTTACCGGAGCCCATAGACATCTACAACGTAAACGCGCCACCAACCTTGAGATATAAGTTCTGAGGTCTCTCAGTCTAGTTACAACGGCTGCCCCACCCTTCAAACCGAAACGCATTTACTTCACGGCAGAAATAGGCAGGGTGGTGGTACTTACCCGTGCGGACTCACAAGAGGTCTTACCACTAGTAAAAAGGTTGAATTTGAAATCAAAAAACCAATGCACATGCTATGGTCATGACGTCACTAATATTTTTGTACGGGTGTGCGAGAGAGATAGCGATACCGCCTCTACTCACCCGCTCCATTTTATTAATAAAGTTTAAAAAAAATATATACTAACGGCTTTTGCTGTTACATATAAAATAGCGTAAGTATATAGACGCATACATGCTTGAAGCGTCTCCAATAGGCACAATTGGAGTATAATGCGCTTCAAAACATGTAATTACGGTACTGTAAATATTCCACGGTTTCCAATACCTTTCAATTATTGTCAAGTTTGCCGGTCACCTCGACTTACGCGGCTGTCGTGTAATTGAATCAAATTATTATTAATCACATTGCGGCGTTTGCGCCCTGTTATAGACAACGCACGGACGGACGAGCTTTGAGTCTATTGTGTTTATCAAAGGATGTACACGATTTAGGTCTTCGTAAATTATAACAAGAATTTTCTTGGTTTCTCGACTGATGTTTCCATGTGTGTTATTCGTCACACATGTTAATCTCACTCGATAAAACATAGTTTCTTTCTATCATGATAAATGACGTGATTCACTTCGATAAAGCGGCACGCTACGAGAACCCTCTCATCGTGGCCGCCGGTAACTACATTCCCGATCCTGCGGACAGAATGGAAAGCAGTCGACGTCGCCCAAAACACGTCATTTCGGATCCTCCCGATCCACTAACGGTGCTTCTAGGTACCCCTCAAGCACCGGTCACCGTTCTCGTCGAACCCGTCGCTTGCGACGAGGGGTTGGCGAGAAAATTAGCCCTCAGACACAGCCCACTGAGTTTCTCGCCGGATCTTCTCAGTGGGTCGCGTTTCCGATCCGGTGGTAGATTCTGCGAAGCACGGCTCTTGCTAGGGTTCTTGTTAGCAACGTCGTCAGGTTTGAACCCCGTGAGCTCACCTACTAGTTAAGGTTACGCTGGAATAGCCTCTCAAGGCTTATCCCAACTTAGGTAGGAAAAAAAAAGCGTGATTTGGGTGACGGGATATGTAGCTATAATAAATATGAGCCTACGTTTGCTTGTTCGCGATGTAAAGTACTAATTTACGAATTCTTCGTGGCCTAAAGGATATGACGTCCGGTGCATTCGTATCTAGCGATGCACCGGTGTTCAAATCCCGCAGGCGGGTACCAATTTTTGCAATAAAATACGTACTTAACAAATGTTCACGATTGTCTTCCACGGTGAAGGGATAACATCGTGTAATAAAAATCAAACCCGCAAAATTATAATTTGCGTAATTACCGGTGGTAGGATCTCTGTGAGTCCGCGCGGATAGGTAAGACCACCCTGCCAATTTCAGCCGTGAAGCAGTAATGCGTTTCGGTTTGAAGGGTGGGGCAGCTGTTGTACTGTAAAAACTGAGAGCTTAGAACTCATATCTCAAGGTCGGTGGTGGCATTTTCGGTATAGATATCTATGGACTTCGGTAACAACTTAACACAAGATGAGCACCTCAAACCATCTAAGCAATAAACATTCGTTTATTTAAAACAACAATTTAGGATTTTTATTGCTTCGACGGGAGACGAACTTATGATTCAACTAGTGTTTATTGGTTACCGGAGCACCTAGACATCAGTCCTTCAATCACGTCACTTGCTTCAAGACACGATGTCCAAGCTACAATAGTAATAGCGCATTACTTTTCCGGGCAAATAATAAGCCTTGTTCGGACTATGCGAGTATTTTAGTCGAGTACCGAGTAATTTAGTAGCTAAATGTGTCTGAACACCAAAAATTTAGTCGAGTAGGTTAGTAAATAATTTAGTGAAGTCAATCCATTTTGTCCTATTTTTTCGGGCGAGTAGCTCCTCCCACCACGCGTCCTTGCTCACTGGCTCACTGACTAAACGAGTCCGAACCTGTTGATTAGTCGAGTTCATTAGTGGCACTTCTCAAATGGATATCTTTGCGCTGAATTTGAGAGTGTATTTTCGTTAACAGAAAATTCACACAGCTTTCGGACATTTTCAAACTATCGAAGTATTCTTTGGGATCTCTTCCAATGCTAGTTCCTTCAGAAGACATTCAGTAGCTCCTAGTTTATCTCTTCTATCGATCCATTTTCGTACCCACAACCTATTTTTCTTAATCACAGTAATTTCCTCATCCACCTTTTTCTAAAATAGCCATTACGATTAGCTTAATCAGTTAATTCACTCTATCGCGTTGCAGCCTGTTTATCTTACACTAGCGGCCCGCTCCGGCTCCGCTCGGGTCATTAACAATAAATTTAGGTAATTTTACACCTTGGGTTACATTATTGGAGTTTTATTAACGACCCCTAACTTTTTTCAAAAAATATTATAGCCTATGTCACTCAGGCATAGTGTAGCTTCCAAACAGTGACAGAATTTTTAAAATCGGTTCAGTAGTTTCGGAGCCTATTGAATACAAACAAACAAACAAATCTTTCCTCTTTATAATATTAGTATAGAAAACACTATTCACTTGTGTACTGTACTGGACCGTAATGCGAACGATTTCTGTACAGTAGCGAGTAGTAGTTTAGCCACTAAATTACACGCTACTCGACTAAAATACTCGCCTAGTCCGAACAAGGCTATAGGGCGGTTGTACTTACTCGCGTGTGCTCACGAAATACATTATCTAATTACTGCAATCCAATTAATCTTTAATTTTTTTTTTATATTTTACAATCATTTAATTGAAATTCTCTATAGTCGATCGTTTGGGCGTGCATAATCGAATTGATTATATGAAATCCTTGATGTTTTAATTATTTATTCGAATCGAATGCTTAGATGAAGCAATTATAAACCGATCCGTCGAATAGGCAGCTCGGCGCGTGCTGCAAAAAAAAAAACATGTAGCTAAACTATTTTATTACCGAGGACTCTTGAAGTTATTAAGACATGGGTTATTTTGTTTTAAGTCACGACTTTCGATTTAATATTCGAAGGATTATCATTTATTTTAGTTTATTGTGCAAATGGTTTGAGAGTATTTAACGTATTTTCGTGAGCGACTTAAATGATGGAAGAATATGGCAATAGTATGTATTTCTAGTTTTCATTCCGTTTGGGGGGAGGGTCCGGGCTCAACCGGGTGTTTCAAGCTTCCACGATAAACAAAAAATAAACATTTTTGTAATATAAAGTAAGTTTCCCTTGGCGAGCACCACCATCCTGCCTAGTTCTGCAGTGAAGCAATTCCTCTTTGAAGCACGAGACAGCAATTATACACAATTGAAACTTCAATGTCAAAATAGGAGGTGGCGTTCTCCCAGTTATGTCTACGTACTCTTGTAATCTGTTTTTTTTTATTGCTTAGATGGGTGAACGAGCTCACAGCCCACCTGGTGTTAAATGGTTACTGGAGCCCATAGACATCTACAACGTAAATGCGCCACCCACCTTGAGACATAAGTTCTAAGGTCTCAGGTTACAACGGCTACCCCACCCTTCAAACCGAAACGCATTACTGCTTTACGGCAGAAATAAGCAGGGTGCTGGTAACTACCCGTGCGGACTCACAAGATGTCCTACCACCAGTAATGCAAATAATGTAATGTAATAATCTATTGCTATTGAACTATTTTTTTTTTATTGCTTAGATGGGTGGACGAGCTCACAGCCCACCTGATGTTAAGTGGTTACTGGAGCCCATAGACATCTACAACGTAAATGCGCCACCCACCTTGAGATATAAGTTGTAAGGTCTCAGTATAGTTACAACGGCTGCCCCACCCTTCAAACCGAAACGCATTACTGCTTCACGGCAGAAATAGGCAGGGTGGTAGTACCTACCCGCGCGGACTCACAACAGGTCCTACCACCAGTAATTACGCAAATTATAATTTTGCGGGTTTCACTTTTATTACACGATGTTATTCCTTCACCGTGGAAGTCAATCGTGAACATTTGTTGAGTACGTATTTCATTAGAAAAATTGGTACCCGCCTGCGGGATTCGAAAACCGGTGCATCGTTTCAACACGAATCCACCGAACGTCTTATCTTTTAGGCCACGACGACTTCAAACTATACTTCGACTATTGAGTTAAATGTGCCCTGGAATTGTCCGGAGTACCTATTAGTGTAATAAATAAATTAAAAAGTTACACAAGCCGGATCGCATGATCATAAGTCACTCAATCACTAACCGCGGTTGAAATGATTAGCAGGTGTTTGCTCTTTTTAAATTGAATGAGAAAAGAAAAAAATAAATACGTAAAAACTTGAAAGGGTAGTCCGTGAAACGTACAAAAAATATGTTCACATCGATTTCAAAGAAAGAAACCGGTAAAAATCGCGTAAGCAACCACAACTGTCAAAATATAGAAATCGATTAGAATGAAAGTCCGTTTGCCGTGTTCGAAATTATTTAAAAACTCAACGGACAATAGGGAAGGAAGTGGCGACCGCAAGACGTCAAAATTACCGGTTCGCATCCTTAATTATACCGATTTTCATGTAATTTTGCGGCCAGCGTCGCCTGCTCGGCCCACCGAAATCACCACCTTCATTGTGATCGGGGATAACTACAAATCAAACAGTATTAACTGCCTACTTATGGTCTGTGGGAGACGTTTTCGAAACGTTTTTTTCTTTTCCAGAGATTATAATAAGTAACAATTTATTAATATTACCGACTGACATAACGGCAAATCTTCAAGCTGGCATATGTTGTGGTTTTTTTTTGACTATTCAACTAAATTATTTTACAAATAAATAAGTTACCTAATCCTAATTCCTAAGTCATAATTATGTTGACATTTTCAGTTGACGACATTTAAGTTGTATAGTTACACATGGTGGTAGGACCTCTTGTGAGTCGGCACGGGTACGTACCACCACCTCGCCTATTTCTGCCGTGAAGCAGTAATGCGTTTCGGTCTGAAGGGTGGGGTAGCCGTTGTAACTATACTGAGACCTTAGAACTTATATCTCAAGATGGGTGGCGCATATACATTGTAGATGTCTATGGGCTCCAGTAACCATTTAACACCAGGTGGGCTGTGAGCTCGTCCACCCACGTAAGCAATAAAAAAAAAACATACGGAATAATTCTTTAGGCATTTAGAAATTTTAATTTCACATATGACTTAATGGCTAATGTCACACCTAACCCATAGACACAGCCCTAATCCATAGACACAGCCCACTGAGTTTATCGCCGGATCTTCTCAGTAAGTCGCGTTTCCGATCCGGTGGTAGATTCTCTGAAGCACTGCTCTTGTTAGGGTCAATGTTAGCAATGCCTCCTGGTTTGAGCCCCGCGAGCTCACCTACTTGTTAGGTTACGCTTACATAGCCTCTCAAGACTATCAGCTTAGGTAGGAAAAAATTGGTTACACAAAAGGAAGTTTGGGCAATTCTTTTTGATAAATATGATCTCTTTTGTTCCCTCTAATACAGCTTCGAATTGTGTGCCAAATGTTAACGTGTCTTTTTATGTAAGCTACTTTATGTTTATCATACAATTTCCATACTGCTCGGTTCGTGTTACGTATTTTCGGAGAAAGAATGAGCCACTTCCAAGCGCCATGTAACGAGATGGAGCTCGCTAATGGAGATTTGAATGCATACGTTTTCGTGAACAAAAATCTGTTCATTTTTGTTTTGGATATTTAGACGAAGAGTTATTTTTATTTTATTTTTATTGCCTTTGTAGGCAGACGAGCATACGGCCCACCTGATGATGAGTGGTTACCGTCGCCCATGGACTTGAGCAATGCCAAGGGCAGAGCCAAGCCGCTGCCTACCGCAAAAGAGTTCGATAAGCGAACTAGCCCATAGACACTGGCCACTGAGTTTCTCGCCGGATATTCTCAGTGGGTCGCGATAACGATTCGGTGATAGATTCTGCGAGGCCCTGCTCTTGCTAGGGCTAGTGTTAGCAAATACACTCAGATTGAGCACGTGAGCTCACCTACCGTACGAGTGTAGCTATTGCCTATTGCCTCTTAGGCTACCAGCGAATAGGTAGGGAATAAACAAATAAATAAAAAAATTGGTTATTCTGTAAGACAATTGTCTGATTATGATTCTAACACAAATAAATAAAACTGATAATCTTATCAAAAGATTTCATAAAGATATTTTATATTAAAAACTGGTATCGTTATAATTGTCGGTAGAACGTATGCTGAGTTTGCAGTTTTATATCAAAAGTAATATAATTTATTTGCTGTTATTTTTATTTAAGATGTCATCGTTGAATCTGGCTCTAAAGACGAAAAGCCACATTCACTCACTGTAACTGTCACTAAACGTATGAAAAGCAACTGCTAAACAAGCATCTGTTGGGGGTTGTTGGTAATATGACACTAAACTTCTATGACGTTTGAATTAAATCGGGTAAGCCATATGGTAAACCGTCGTTTATGAACAAACAAACATGTAGACATTCGTTTTCATGTATCAGATCGGGTGAAAGCCCGTTAAGTTACTATAGAGCCAAGACAAGTTTATTATCAAACAGCAAAGTTAAAACCGTGTGTGCAATTCACACGCGATATAGGGAACTCTTCATAAGTATTCCAACTTATTCTCTTCTAGAGTAAATAATTGAAAGGTCTCTTGTCTGTCTCTTTTTAGTGTCGCTTTTTCGTTTCAACTTTTAAAACATAACTAAAAAGTGAATACAGTGCAAAAAGCAAACAAAGTTTTAATTTTAAGCAACCTCGTGTTGAATTTTCTTCTGTGACCAAACTCACGTACCAGATAAGAGCCAGTGTGACTAGACCAAGATGTTTCAGAATCTGATTAGGAAAAGACTTTGGAACATTTTAGACAGTAGGTCAGTTGGTTTAGTTCTTACACTACACTAGTGGCCGGTCACCGTCCTCGTCGAACCCGTCGCTTGCAACGCAGGACTAGACGACCGAATTAACCCATAGATACAACCCACTGAGTTTCTCACCGGATCACGTCAGTGGGTCGCGTTTCCGATCCGGTGGTAGATTCTGCGAAGCACTGCTTTTGCTAGAGCCAGTGTTAGCAACACTTCCAGTTTGAGCCCCGTGAGCTCACTCACATGTTATGGTGAAGCTGAAATAATATCTCAAGGCTATCAGCATAGATAGGAAAAAAAACATTAGTGAAGTAAACTAAGTAAATATTTTCACATCTCCAAGTTAGCGAGCATCGCGATTGTTTTCAGTTTCCAATGAATTTCCTTGATGACCTTCGCATTAGGTACGAGTGGCCTCCCAACAAGGTACAGCCGTACAGTATGTTATATTGAGCCGAGTCAGTGAACGGTCTCGCGTATAAATAATGAAGCTTGGCCGGGATAACACGCCGCTCGCTGTGGCCTAGGCGCCGTTTGGTGGACAGAGAAACGCGTGGAGTGGTTAGTAGTTGAAATAAAACTTAATCTATATTAATGTTATTGTATATTAATGTTAATGTTATGGGTTCCGTCTGGAGTTTGCCTGCATGGTCTATACTTCGTATGAACGAAGTCCCTGCTCAGCGGTGGGTTGAAAGACAGTCTAAATTATTCCCAAAGATTCACACTATTTTCTGATAGGATTTCGTCAAAATTGGTCCGGTGGTTAAGTCGTGAAAATGTTAACAACATTGTTAGGTTTTCACGCCTCACAAGTTGATGTAATACGAAAAATGTTATGTTATTTCTTATGTGCTTTTTAACATCGAACAGAGCAAAAGTGAATTCTTAATGAATATTCTGCATTAAATTAGTAGTAGTGTTTTATTTTTTATTGCTTGCATTTAGGATGGTGGAAAATGTAGAAATGGTCGAAGTAGTTGGTAGAAACTGGATGAGAAAGGCAAGAGACCAAAGAAAATGGGGTGCATTCGAAGAGCCCTACACTCAACATTGGGTGGATACGGGTTGAAGAAGAGAGGTCACAGTTAATTCGTAAAAACTAAGACTGATGAGCACAGCTCCACGTATTCACTGTGCTAATGCTTGGGTGGCAGACGCCGCTATAAAATTCGGACCGCGGCGTGGAATCCGACAGATTCCAACTCAATATTAATTGTTCATCGACTGACCCCATCCCCCTCTTACACTCACCCTCCCTAACTGCACATTCGAAAACAGTCAAACATTATCGCAAGAGGCTTGAAAATTGAATACTGTACTTTTTAATTTGCACATGAGGTGTTTTATGTATGCTAGCAGGATTTTTTTATTTCAGAGAGAGAGAGAGTATTCTTTATTGTACACCAAAAAACAAATAAACAGTGCGATACATTAAAAAAAAACAAAAAAGTACAATTGGCGGTCTTATCGCTAAGAGCGATCTCTTCCAGACAACCATCAGGTGGACAATAATCATTTGGAAACGAGCTCTTACTTATGCCGATAGCCTTGAGAGGGTATTTCAGAATCGCCCTAACGTGTAGGTGAGCTCACGGGACTCAAACCAGAGTGTTGTTTAATCTGGCCCTAGCTAGAGCAGTGCTTCGCAGAATCTACCACCGGATCTGAAACGCGATCCACTGAGAAGATCCGGCGAGAATCTCAATGTGCTGTGTCTATGGGTTAATTCGCTCGTCGAGCCCTTCGTCGCAAGTAGCAGGTTAGAGGTAGACAACATGAATCCACTTTTAGGCACGAGGTCAAAATCGGCTGTCCAATCCTCGAAATCAGAACGCGGAGACATAAATAAGCAGAATGCTCTATAGCTACACGTGAGGGATAACTTGCGTATTTAATAATTATGTAAACACTAGCGACCCGCCCTCGCTTCGCTTCAGAAACTGTAATTTTTTATTGATTTCTCCACTATTTAATGGATGTTGTTATACATATTTTATAAACCTTCTTCTTCAATGACTGTATCTATTTAAAAAAAACCATCAAAATCCGTTGCGTAGTTTTAAAGATTTAAGCATACATAGGGATATAGGGACAGAGAAAGCGACTTTGTTTTATACTATGTAGTGATTATATGCTTATGGGACGGCTTCGCGTTGTTGTCTTTATCTACCTACAGTATCGCGTTACGGGGTCGCTCATGTTTAACACGTTTCCTAATCTGTTCAAAGGCTTTCATATTCCCGTCATAGGTTTTTTTGTGTCACGAAGTATCGCTTACAGCTTAATAATTCGTTAACGTTACGTGTTATGGGATAGTTCTCGAGTTTTTTTTTTATTGCTTAGATGGGTGAACGAACTCACGGCCCACCTGATTTTAAGCGGTTACCGAAGCCCATAGGAATCTACAACGTAAATGCCGCCACTCACTCATTTTTATCAGTACAACGGCTGCCCCGTTCTTCAAACCGAAACGCATTACTGCTTCACGGCAGAAATAGGCAGGGTGATGGTACCTACCCGAGCGGACTCACAAGACGTCCTACCACCAGTAATTACGCAAATTATAATTTTTGCGAATTTGATTTTTATTACACGACTAGCTGAACCGGCAGACTTCGTAGTGCCTCAATCGATTAATAAAATACCTGAACTTTTGTATAAAATAAATTTAAAACAAACAAAAGGAATCCGTCCGACGGGGGACACATCAAAGGAAAAACAAAATTGTTATTTTTATTTAATACCGAGCATTTTCATATTTATCTACCTTTCAAACCTTCTCTGGACTTCCACAAATAATTCAAGACCAACATTAGCCAAATCGGTCCAGCCGTTGTCGAGTTTTAGCGAGACTAACGAACAGCAATTCATTTTTATATAGGTATATAGATAGATGTTATTCCTTCACCGTGGAAGTCAATCATGAACATTTGCTAAGAACGTATTTCATTGGAAAATTTGGTACCCGCCTGCGGGATTCGAACACCGTTGCATCGCTAGATACGATTGCACCGGTCGTGTTATCCTGTAGGCCACGGTCTTTTTGTATCTTTAATAGACTCTGTCCGAGTCGCAGGAATAGGTGTGAGAATTGCCCACCCACGTGGATAAAGCGTCTTTCATTTCAAATGCCCAATGAAGCGTCAATGTATAAATAAATTTTGTTTGTAGTTAGTGTGTGTTCGTCTTCATAAATTAAATGTAAAACAAATCGTTAATCACACGAACTCAATACACGAGGGAGTAAGTTGTGTAAGCGTAATATTATATTGTAGCTATGACATCAGATACGGAGGGGTCCCTTGAGAAAATAGTTACCAAAGGAAAGCCGCATGCCGCGAACGATGCGGCCCAACAAAGACACGTCAATTGATTTGAGTTGCATCATCTATACCAGTGATTCTCAACCTTTTATTTGTTGCGGCACATATTTAACGATTCTAAAATTTGGCGGCACACAAAGAAAAATATTTAAACTATTTACTTTCTAAAACACTGCATAAAACGTTTATAAAAAAACATTAAATATACGAAATAAACTAATATATGCTTTAATAATATTTAAACGTTTAAAAAGGGATTAATTACAAGCTAATAAGAAAAAAATTTATTTGATATAATTTAATAATATTAACATCATTATATTATATTGGCAAAATTTGGCGGCACACTTTTGAAATTTCGCGACACACAAAAGTACCGCGGAACAGTGGTTGAGAATCACTGATCTATACGTTAAGTTTGGGATGAATGTAATGAAAGCTATTGTTTTTCGACTCTCGTTTTTTTTTTGGTATCATTTTGACTATTTTCGACGTTTGGAATAGTTTATATCAGTTTTCTATGTGACACACGACAAATGTGACGTTGCCTTTTTGTATTAATTATATCACCATGTTTTTTTTTTTTTAAATACTTTATAACACAGAAGAAAAGAACATTATCTTGAGGTCTGGCTCGAATTGGAGTTTCATTATCACAATAAAAGAATCCTGGATGCTAGATAGAATAAATTTGGTTTTCATTCTGTCTTTTTATTTTATTTTATTGCTTAGATGGCTGGACGAGCTCACAGTCCACCTGGTATTAAGTGGTTACTGGAGCCCATAGACATCTACAACCTAAATGCGCCACACACCGTGAGATATAAGTTCTAAGGTCTCAGTATAGTGACAACGGCCGTCTGACCCTTCAAACCGAAACGCATTACTGCTTCACGGCAGAAATAGGCGAGATGGTAGTACCTACCCGTGCGGACTCACAAGACGTCCTATCAACAGTATAAATACACACGACTAAATTTAATGTGACGTTGCCTTTTTGTATTAATTACATTACCACATAGGTATAATTGTTTTTTTTTAAATTAATTTTTAATACAGAAAAAACGAACATTATCTTGAGGTCTGGCTCGAATTGGAGTTTCATTATCACAATAAAATAATCCTGGATGTTAGATAAAATAAAATTGTTTTTCATTCTGTCTGTGTCTTGCTAAAACCGGAGAAAATACTATTATAAATTACCTAATATCTGTACCGACGTCTGACATAGGATAACTAAAATCTGCAATGCCCCCATGGGTTTCATTGTATGAATAAGATACGGTAGCTACTTTAGACCGACTGGTTGGCGCAGCTATTAGCGCACCTGATTTCTGAGAAGGGTGTTGTGGGTTCGATCCCCACATCGGTCAAACTTTTGTCTTATGAACATATTATCTACTAGCAGCCCGCTCCGGCTCCGCTCGGATCTTTAACAAAAATTTCAACGATATTTGACGTTGATTTATTTTTTTAAATAAAAGAACATTTCTTGTGGCATAACTATAATAGTCAGACATATGCTGTCGTGATACTTTTCGTACATAATAATGTGCTCTACAAAGTCGTAGTACATTATTTTATTCTATCATCAATAGTTTTCGCAGGGCACGCGATGTAAAGAATATTTTAGGTAATTTTTTTACACCTTGGGTTACATTATTGGAGTTTTAGTAAGGATCCCAATTTTTTTTCAAAAAATATTATAACCTATGTCACTCGGGAATAATGTAGCTTCCAAACAGTGAAAGAATTTTTTAAATCGGTTCAGTAGTTTCGGAGCCTATTCAATACAAACAAACAAACAAATCTTTCCTCTTTATAATATTAGTATAGATATATTTAAGTTATCTATATATTTAAGAATATTAAAGTATGCGTATCAGGCTCTGGCTCCCAAAGTATAGGTAATGGAATTCTTTACTGGTGGTAGGACGACTTGTGAACCCACACGGGTATGTACCACCGCCCTGCCTTTTTCTGCCGTGAAGCAGTAATGCGTTTCGTGTTTAATGGTGCGGCTGCCGATGTACTGTCAAAACTGAGGCTTAGAGCTCGTTTCTCAAAATGGGCGGAGTTATTAACGTGGTTCCGGTGACCACTTAACAGCAGATGGGCAGTGAGCTCGTCGAGACATCGAAAGAAAAGTCTTAAAAATCCGTATAGTTGCTTCAACAATGTGATGTGTCATCGACTGTAACCACTTAACACTAAGGCCGCTGTGAGCTCGTCTGCCTACCTAATTCAATTTAAAAAGTATAAGTTTTACTCAATAAAAGTACCTACCTAATTAAAAACTCTTTGATGGGAAAATTCTTGGTATAAATAAATCATGATTCATTCTCGCAATTCACGTCCGTACTGTGACTTTTCTATTTTCAAAATAAGCATATGGGTTTCCAGTTTAACCAATCAGAGAACTGCAAAGCAGTGAGAGGTGTTAGATTTATCACCTTCTGATATCATTCAAAACTCAACTTTAAAGCTATCGGTGCAAGAATGACATTTACCAAACGATACCAGAGCTGGAAGGACAATGAACAACCTACGTTCAATGAAAACTTTACATTAAGTCAACGCGATAAAGCTCATTCCGTCTTCGACGAAGTTTTCCGTTGCTCGCGTCAATTTTCACACCTAAGCCCGCAAGAGAAACTCGGTCCAACGCGTACACAATACGGTCGATTATAGAATTAATGATGGATTGTTTTAGTTCCTTTCATTTACTAGACGCTAAGGTGTTGGGTTTCACGCCTATAGTGTGAAGGGTCTGTGTTGGAGAGCGCCATTGGCCAGTAACGAAGTGTTGATTAATGGTTCTGTTTTATCTGATAGATACATCTATAGTCGAATGCTATTGGCCGGATTGGCCCGTAAGGAACTGTGTAGGCGATTGTAAGCTGTAATTGTAGTATTATTGAAAAACGTACTGGTACTGGTAAAAGTACTGATATAGTGAAATAATAAACTCCAATACTCCAATCCAAACTTCGGTTACAGTTTTCGTGAACATCGTCGACTGTAAAAATTGAATTAAAAAAAAAAACAAGATATTAAAACCGTCAAATTATAAATTAAATTACATGTCACTCCCGCAAAACGAAGATAATTAGTATTAAACTAAAATCAAAAACATAAGTGAAAGTGCTTAGATCTCCTTACTACAACTATTGGAATGTTCCAATGTTGGAATTGAATAAATAAATAATAAATAAATATTTACTAACAATCACGCCACGTTAACTGGTCCCGTGGTAAGTTCGTAAAGAACTTGTGTTACAGGTACTAGATAACGGAAATAAATGTAAGATTTTTATTATACACATACATATATTTAAGATACATCCATAACCCTGGAAAAGACATTTATATTTATCATACAAATATCCTCCCTTGGCGGAATTCGAACCCGCGACCCCCTTGTGTAGTGACCATGTCACTTACCACTACACCAGACGGCCGTTATGAATTTGAAACTATTGGAATGTTGCTTAGATGGGTGGACGAGCTCACAGCCCATCTGATGTTAAGTGGTCACTGGAACCGCCAATGCGCCACCCACCTTGAGGTATAAGTTCTAAGGCCTCAGTATAGTTACAACGGCTGCTTCACCCTTCAAACCCGAAACGCAATACTGCTTCACGGCAGAACTAGGCGGGGTGGTGGTACCTACCCGTGCGGACTCACAAGAGGTCCTACCACCAGTAATTACGCAAATTATAATTTTGCGGATTTGATTTTTAATATACGATGTTATTCCTTCTATTATTGATCGAAGCCTTCACCACGGAAGTCAATCGTGAACATTTGTTAAGTACCTACGTATTTCATTAGAAAAATTGGTGCCCGCCTGCGAGATTCGAACACCGGTGCATCGCTTCAACACGAATGCACCGGACGTCTTATCCGTTAGGCCACGACGACTACAAGAATTAAAAGACTTACTTTCTAAAGCGCATCGCTCAACACTACAAAACGATTGAAGCCAACATAGCTTGGTCGGAATAGTTCGCGTTGTTCCTAGAATACCGGGATCCGATTAATCTAGTCACGTATCTTGCTCTCTGTATCTATCACGTTTTGTTCGTGTCACGCTCGGTAAAGCCCCGTTTTCACTAAGCTTACTCAGGATTAAAACAGTTCGTTAATAAAAACAATGAACTGAACGACTCATAGCACTAGTATTTTTTATTATTATTGCTTAGATGGATGGACGAGCTCACAGCCCACCTGGTGTTAAGTGGTTACTGGAGCCCATAGACATCTACAACGTAAATGCGCCACCCACCTCGAGATATAAGTTCTAAGATCTCAGTATAGTTACAACGGCTACCCCACCCTTCGAACCGAAACGCATTACTGCTTCACGGCGGAAATAGGCGGGGTGGTGGTACCTACCCGTGTGGACTCCCAAGAGGTCCTACCACCAGTGATTATGCAAATTATAATTTTGCGGGTTTGATTTTTATTACACGATGTTATTCCTTCACCGTGGAAGTCAATCGTGAACATTTGTTAAGTACGTATTTCATTCGAAAAATTGTTACCCGCCTGCGGGATTCGAACACCGGTGCATCGCTACATACGAATGCACCGGACGTCTTATTATTTAGGCCACAACGACTTCAGATTATTGGAATAGATATACTGTCCTATTGCCTATTTGAGATTTATGTTGGTATAATGGGTGCACCCTTGGTGTTATGTGGTCATCATGTGGGCATAAACAACGTAAATGCTGCCACCCACCTTGATACTGCGCAGCGCGATCTTTGTAGGTACCAGTCATGCTTTCCAGTTTGAAACTTGGAATAAGGATTACAAAACATTATAGAGAATACGTGCTCATGTTTCAAGATGGATGGTGACATTAACATTGTCATGTCTATGGGTTCTGGTAACCATTTAACAGCAAAGAGATAGCTATTCTAGTCACATAAAAAATTGGATACGATGTTTTACTGTAGGCAGCGGTTTGAAAGTTAAAAACAAAATTATGCTTAAAAAGTTTTTTAGCATGTATAAAAGAGGACGTGTGTTTGTGTGTTTGCATGTTCTCACTGTTAGATTCCGAAATAATAGGACGGATTTCGATGAATTTTACAGAATACCTACAGATTAGTTTGGAGGGAGATTCGTTCAAGTTTAGTAGCGATCTAATTAAAGTGAAATCAAAGATCGATCAGCAAAGCGGGTTCAACTAATTTAATACAAGCGCTGGAAATGGGGACTAAAGAAACACTTGGAATAGCCGTCGTCACAGCGGCCATCTTGCCGCCAATTCAAGTAATGCCCGTTACGCATTCACGGCAGTTAAAGGAAAACTACAAAATTTTTATGCAAAATTTATGTCTTAATTCATTCAAAAGTGGAAACGATAAAAGTTGTGTAGTGGAGCTTAAAAAACTATCCGTTTCTGCTGATTAAGTAACAATTCCTGCTAAACTGGTGATGTGCTTATGTAGAATGTGGTAGACTGGTACTGACAATACGTGCAGATTTAGAAAACGCTTTTCTTCTCAAAGGTAATGTTGTTTTAGTCCTAGGGTACCCCGCTGGTACCCACCACAGGTTGTCTCCACTTGGCCCTGTCTTGCGCTTGCTCCTTGACATCACTCCAGGTCACGTTCACAGTTTTCATCTCATTCTGCACGGTGCGTCGCAAAGTATGTACAGGGCGACCAGGTCTTCTCCTGCCGACCAGGTCTTCTCCTGCCAAGTGGTTGCCACTCAAATGCGATTGATGAAATTAACTCTCAGACACAGCCCACTGAGTTTCTCGCCGGATCTTCTCAGTGGGTCGCGTTTCCGATCCGGTGGTAGATTCTGCGAAGCACGGCTCTTGCTAGGGTTCGTGTTAGCAACGTCATCAGGTTTGAGCCCCGTGAGCTCACCTACAAACGTTGGGGTTACGCTGAAATAGCCCCTAAGGCTATCAGCATAGGTAGGAAAAAAAAAAAAAAAAAAAAACAGCGATTGATGCTGCGTAGACTACGCTGCGCCGTAGTGTGTCCTGTCCAACGCCATTTCCGATGGGCAATGTCTTGCGCGATGGGGTTTTGGTCACATTTGGTCACACACTCAAAAGTAATACCAAAGAAAAATATCTGGGACGAATCACACAACCGACTCCAAACTAAGAAGTATTGTAGTATGGGAACCATATACTGATATGCTTACTTATATACGATTAGATACATAGACATTAAATACCCAGATAAATAGCAAACAAACCTGTTAGACAGACGAATGTTTGTACAATGAATCGAACCCACTGCACTGGACCAAATAGAAGCGCTAACTACTACGTCGCCGAGTCAGTCAAAAACCAAATACACACACAGGATACAAATCGACAATGCTCTCTGGAAAATAAAAAGACCTATGTTCAACAGTATTAAACTTTAGACCTTAAACAACCAAACAAGAGAGTCTGATTTCGCTGTCCCGTAATGCTGATGTGAGTCAGACAGAATATTCTTAGAGCGTTAACTTGTGTGCATGATAAATAATTCTATAAAGAGCCCATTACCGGGTATTCATAAGTTTATTACGAATGCGTAGTTTGCCTTGTCTCTTTGTGCAGCTAATATTGACTTTAGCGCGCGATTGTATCAACTCGCAATCATAAAATTAATTATATATTATTAAACTTTACGTCAACGCAATAAAGTCCATATTCGAATAACACATAAAAATATACTCCATGGACTGACAATCTTAAATTAATATACACATGAATCTTATTTATATTCGCGGAAGATTCGTTTTTGAATGTCGAGTGAGCCTTGTTGTCGATTTCTGCATCTAAGATTATTACGGTGATGTGTGAATTGTGTGACCAGAGGAAATTCAAATAGTGATGTGTGTGGATACGTGATCTTTTAGTTCTATTCTGTTGTAGGAAATCTATTTTCACAATTATAATTAATAGTGAAATGAAACATTTGATTTTAATACGTGAGCATTCGTTAAGAAAATTTAAGAATATTTTTCCTAATAAAATTGGTGTCGTTATGGCATATAGAGTAAAGTTGTCTGATACAGAATTTGCCTAAGGGATTACTTAACTAAGAGGCGTTCAGCAGATAACCTTCACGATAACAGAATTTAATAAAATTGAAACAAAAATTTTTTTTATTTTGTGTAATATCTGGTTAAGAGTTTTTTGTTTCGTGATTTGAAGAGTAGGGTAGTCATTACACAATTAAATTTGGACTTTATTACTGGCGGTGGGGCGTCTTGTGGCCCGCAAGCTTAGGTGCGACAACCCTACTGATTTCTGCCGCGAAGCACTTATATAGCGCGGTTTGAAGCCAGAGATATACACCACTTTTACATAAAATACAATTGAGTTTTCAAATTTGGCGTTGGTGAGTAAAACGTGCCGATCGATACCAATTTAAGAAGACCCCCCGTATTCGTTAGTTAGTTGAAGATTAACGAACTCTGAGCAGACCACGTTATTTTCACTGGTGTAAGCCGGTGAAATATTTGAACTTGCGTAAGACCGTTGGTCAGTCGTCTTATAAAGGCACAAAGGCGCTCGCCCCCTCGCCCTGGGGTGGTCGCCCCCTGAGATCAATTTCACAGTAGCACCCTAATCGCTTTACTGGGCCTCGTTGCTGGTGTGGTTATGTGACTACGTGAGGCTTATGGTCAAATAAGCGGACTTTCGATGCACTCTTGTTTTATACAAATAAAATTAGATATCCCTTTCCAAGCCTCGTTATTTTTCTTTTAATTATTGTTTCATTTTTTTATTTACTTATGTTTGGAATAATTTTTTATTATTATATTATTTATTTATATTTAATTCGAATCTTATTAATTACACAATCTTTTTTTTTAAAGATATTAAAAATACAATTTTTGAAAAACATTATCAAAAAATAGCTTGCCTCTGATGGCGTGTCTACGACACAAGCCACCAGTGGTTATTATTATTACTTATCCTGACTGGATTTAAACTATACATGTCATATTTTTTGTTCATTCATAAATTATTTAAATGAGAATGTCCGTGTCCGATATTGAACCTTCTCGTCTCCATTTAAAGTCTTAGAAGATTAAGCGATAAGCTGCATTTAAATTAGTTCATTCGATCTTTCTGCAGAAACGAATACATAAAGAGTTTGCTGAAGATTTTGATGCATATTTGAAACGTTGGGTCAAAATTTCGATTGTAATGAACAATGGGTGCTACTCTTCTAGTCAGTGGAAACTACATACGAACATAGAATATGGACTAACACGAGTGTGTATTACACCGGTCAATGAATAATATTTACGTATTAATAGCATTCGAGAACTCTTTTCTTAGGCAGACAGCCTATCACTACTGTTTTTAACTTTAATGATGATCAATGCTCAATAGCAATCTCTCTATCGCTATAAACGTTACATGAAAATCAATATCAATAAATGCAGTGTATCTGAAATCTTTTTATTCACTTCCCCAATCTATACTAATATTATAAAGAGGAAAGATTTGTTTGTTTGTTTGTTTCGAACAGGCTCCGAAACTACTAAACCGATTTGAAAAATTATTTTTCCATTAGAAGCCGACATTGTCCCTGATGAACATAGGCTACTTTTTTTAAAAAAAAAATTATTTTATTTTTTTGGTTTCATGTGTGTTTTAATGTTTCCGAAGCGAAGCGAGGGCGGGTCGCTAGTATATTTATAAAAGTCCGAAAAGTATTTAATTAATATTTTTTTAAGATTAGCGTTTTACACAGGCGTAAAAACATTTGACACTCACCGCGTCCTCTGTGAAAGAATAATCTAATTAGGTGACCCAGTTCGCCGCTCTTTGAGCTCGACATTTGACAACTTTTATTTTAAATCCAATTTATGGGGTGTTTTACAGTTATCTAATAAAAATCACACGTAAATAAAACGTCTACAAATGGAACAATTCAATTGTTTCAGTTTCAGATTCGGTCGGATTATAATTCAGTACATGGGTAACTGTAAATTTGATGATTGAAAAATCAATTGTGAAAATAAATACATAAATACTTTTATATTGTGTATTTGACTGCAAGTTTGAAACCAAGTACTCTCTAGAAAATACGAATGTTGGAAGTAATAATAAATTATTCCAAAGAGAACATCAAATTCTGTTGTTGATAATCTAAAAAATTGATGAGGAAGAGCTCGACCGAAGAAGACTTGGATGGAGTGTGTGAATGACGATAAGAGAGAGAGAGAGGAGTGAGTGTTCAGATGACGGCTGATAGAAGAGAATGGAATAGAAAAATTCGCTGTGCCGACCCCACCTAATGGGACAAGGTGGAGAAAAGAAGAATCTGATTGGGAGGAGATTTACTAAATACCCAAACAAATTAATATAAACTTAAAGACAACACGTAAGGTGTGCAGATATCGTTATCATCATCAGCTGTTGAAAATAAACAACCATTAATACTAAAATAAGATTGTAATTGAATTTGTAGATCAAACAACACTATCTCGGTTTCACGTCCGAGTACAGTCGCGTGCACAAGCCGCAAACGTGCGGAGGAATCCGGACTGGAGGGGGGCGCCCTGTAGCCGTGCGACGTCCTGTCACTGACAAATGGCCCGGAGGAGAGCTCGACCCCAACACCCTCTTGAAGCCTCGCCGTCTCGTAAGGGTAAATTTCTTCGCCAATTTTAACGCTATGAATACATTTTTTTAGGTTATAGTACCGACGTTTTTATTTGGCATTCAGATTGTGATGAAAATGTGGATGTCACTATCTACCTTAAGATATAAGGTTAAAGTCTAATTTCCCTGCTCCTAAATCGTCGTGGTTTGAAGAATGAGTAGACCGGTGTCTTCTTAAGGACCAATGAAATATGCCGATATTAAAATTTCGCAAGCAGATAAATAACACATGTTAACGAATGACTTCCATGATAAGTAAATAATATCTTCTAAATCATACCTACAAAATTTCAATTTATTATGTTACATATTTACTGGTCTATTGGAAGCCCGGCTAGATGGAAACGACCATACTATCAATTATTCTTCACATTGTGATAATTGCTCTGATAACTTGAGACTGAAACACTTAAGACCAAGTGAAAAAGTGCTCATATTAAATTAGAAAATACCGTTCGTATCTTTTTTTTTAAATTGTATGCGACACTTCCAAAAAGAAGCGGAGTTTATTCAACTTGCTCCCTCACAGGACCGGGAGCCAGACTCAGGGGTGCTATAATTTCATAGGACGGGCGTCGGGCGTCGCTTATCTCGGGCGATGGTGCAGGCGCCGCGCACAGCGCCTCTGTACACCCCCCCCCCAACCTACCACATCACCCGCCACCCGCCACCCCGCGTGCCACTTGTGTGCGCCAATGTACTTTATTGGGAATCCTCGATAAACCGCATTCTTGGTTTGATGGCGATCGGAAATCTGCTCTCGTGGCATTATCTGCTAAGATTATTGATGCCCTTAAGTGAAATTCAAGGTTTTTAAACTTATACGAAGATTTTATTTGAAAAACATTTTGTTCATTTTCGTTTGGTTCGAACTAGAAACGAAATCTCTTGACCCAGTTTTCTTCTTGACTATTTTCATTCAAAAACACAATGCTTACCGAATCTGAACATATATTAGAAGATGAAGTAGGTAAGTGCAAATCGTGATTTAGTCAAAGAAAAATATAGCTAAACATGAATTATTTTACTTAACTACCGTACGTAAGGCTTTTTAAACTTTATAGTTTGTATAAATACTATTAAAAAAAGACTCAATAATTATGAACAAGTGGAATATTCTCGGTTTTAGATTTCTTAGAAAAACTTATTTTTATTTTTCTGTTTGTATACATTTATTTGAGTTCATCAGCATAAAAACTCCAACCAACAACTATACTAACATGAAATTCTGCCGCGAAAGCACTCCGCAAATATTCAACCATAATACAATAATTTTATAACACTGATTAGCGTCAGTCTTTCAGCGTATTGTCCGTCAAACGACCACTCGTATCTGCCTCATCTGAAAACGCTGATCCGGGCCTTCGTAAAAAGCGAACGAGTCTAGTCGTAATAAAAATACAGCATTGGATAAATATAAAATAAAAATATGAAATGAAAGTGGCGGGCGACGCAAGAAACTGCGATCCTTTTGAATGTTCCCTGTGTGAGGACTAGGAAAACTATTGACTCTCGATTGAATTAAATAATTTTGACATTAAAGAATTTTAACATTTATTTTTATGCGAATGCATATTTGACTGTGCGTGTGTACTCTTTTGGTGATTCTTAATATTGTGTGATATTATTAAATTGCACACAATGCAGTATGACAAAAGCCAGCTAATGAGCAGAAGTTTTGGTCTCTGAAGAATGCGTGGGTCTTCTCAGCTGCGATATATTGAGAATTCATGAAACACGTACCCACAAAACTCACTAAAATACCGTATCGTAATTACGTCACTTAATTGAATGATGTCAATATGTTTATGAAGATATAAATTATTTAGAACACTATCTATACATATAAATAAAATTGCAGTGTGTTTGTAATATTGAAATACATGCATATGAATATATTATATACGGTACACACACCAAAATAACATTTTTTACAACTTTTGTCTGTCTGTCTGTCTGTTTGTTCCGGCTAATCTCTGGAACGGCTGAACCGATTTTGACGGGACTTACACTGATAGGTAGCTGATGATATAAGGAGTAACTTAGGCTACTTTTTAGACTAGCTTCGCTCCGCGGCTTCACCCGCGGTACGACAATAACCGTGGGTAACATCGCAGGACTCAGATATTAATAATCAAATTTAATGTTTCCGAAGCGAAGCGAGGGCGGGATGTTAAATAAAAATATTAGAGGCTTTAATAAGCTTGTCCGCTCAATGCGATTCCGTATTCTTGAGGAGTGTTTCTTTGGCCGTAACAATCTGAAGGCGGCGCCACGGGTCAGCGGACCCCCCACCACCCGACACGTGTGGATGTGTGCGTCCACACGGACACGACTTGGGAACTTTTGTTTCTGAAAGTCGCCAGGGATTTTGTACCTATGCTTCTACATCACGTTTCTTGGATGTAGTCAACAATTTATAAAGATCAATATTTACTTCTTCATTTTTTTTAATCTGTTACTCATCATTATCTATATAAATAAATGAATTGCTGTTCGTTAGTCTCGCTAAAATTCGAGAACGGCTGGACCGATTTGGCTAATTTTGGTCTTTAATTATTTATGGAAGTCCAGAGGTTTGAAGGGTAGATAAATATGAAAATGCTCGGAATTAAATAAAAATAACAATTTTGTTGTTCCTTTGATTCCCCCGTCGGACGGATTCCTTTTGTTTTAAGTTTATTTTATACAAAAGTTTAGGTCTTTTATTTATCGATTGAGGCACTACTACGAAGTCTGCCGGGTCAGCTAGTATATTATATTTATTAGTTTCGGTAGTTTTGTAGTAACCTCGCAGAAGAAGATAAGTTAATGTGTTTCAATAACCTAAAATGATTTGCTTAGCAGAGAGAGTGCACGCGACTTTTCGGATTCGAAGTTGCCATATGAATTGATATTTATAGGAGTACCTATATCTGTCTGTGACATGCCTCAGCAGAATATTTAAAGTGATTCTTCGGAGCGTTTTGCGAATTAGGATAAACAATATCAGTTGATTAGTAGTCAATCTAATTTGATTACATAAAAAAGCGAACAAAATATGGGAATGAAATAAAGAAGCCTTTGTCTTTTCACGGCTCATGTGCAGAGAGAGTTCCATGTGGCCCATAGACATCAACAAATGATGATGACTGCACATTGTCGAACACGTGAGGCTGGACCCTACACAATACTACATGACATATACTGAAAACACGTACTAAAGTGCACCTACTTATTTGGTTTTATTGCAAGTAGGTATGTTATTTATCAAATAATGTTACGAAAAGTTTTCTCCACAGCAGCAATTAAAAAAAAACAGAAATAAATACAAAACAAAAGAGAAACATCAACTTTTCAATGTCATTACCATTCGTCCCAGAATAGATTTGTCGCGAGCCCCACCCTTCTCTCAGCCGTTTCTCGAAAACTTTCCAGATCTACTGACTGTCTCCACGGTTTAACACTTCACGAGATGCTAATGGCAGAATTGAAATATAAAGTACAAAAAAATAAAATTATTTATTTATTAGACTACTAGCTGACCCGGCCGACTTCGTAGTGCCTCAATCGATAAATAAAAGACCTAAACTTTTATATAGAATAAACTTAAAACAAACAAAAGGAATCCGTCCGACGGGGGACACGTCAAAGGGAAAACAAAATTGTTATTTTTATTTAATTCCGAGAATTTTCATATTTTTATACCTTTTAAACCTTCTCTGGACTTCCACAAATAATTCAAGACCAAAATTAGCCAAATCGGTCAAGCCGTTTTCATGTTATGTCGTGACAACGGAAAACGGGTTTCATTTTTATATATATAGATTAGTCTGAGCGTTCGATAGCGGCTTGGTTCCAGTAGTTGCTGCTGTCCATAAGCGACAGCCACAGGTGAACTTAATACAAGTCTGCATTCGAAGGCATTAAAAATATATTGCATTTAGACTTCTTCTTCTTCTTAGTCGAGTACTTCATTGCTGAAGGTCGTGTCCCTGAAAGCCCTTGGTGGCGCTTTGTACCATCAGCTTCCATTTGCTTCGGTTTTCGGCTTCTCTCAGGGCGTTCGCAACAGAGAGTCCAGTGAGAGCAGTTATCTGATCCGACCAACGGCTTAGTGGCCAGCCGGCGGGTCTTGCCTACCATAATCAATCTTTCAGGGTTGTCTGGTGGCCGCCGAGTAATGTGACCAAAGTAACTAAGAACCTTCTGGTAGCAAATCGTCGACAGTCTAATTTCTAGACGAAGTTGCTCGAGGACAGATTTGTTTGTTCCCTTGGCGGTCCACGGTATGCGGAGCATTCTTCGGCAACACCACATCACATTTAAAGCATAAATAAGCAGACTAGTGAGTGGCCCCTACCCGTAGGACATATTGTTAGTTACTAACTATCTTAACAAATGAATAACAACTAAGTCAACCAAATTTTACGATCGTCTATTGACGCATTAGTTTTCCGTTTATCATCGACCCGTCGAACCTGCGACGAAGGGCTCGGCGAGTAAATTAACCCACAGACACATCCCACCGAGTTTCTTGCCGGACATTCTCAGTGGGACGCTTTTCCGATCCGGTGGTAGATTCGGCGAAGCACTGCTCTTGCTAGGGTTCGTGTTAGCAACGTCATCAAGTTTGAGCCCCGTGAGCTCACCTACTTGTTAGGATACGCTGACATAGCCTGTCAAGGCTATCAGCTTAAGTAGGGAAAAAAAAAGTTTTCTTTGACAAAAAAAACTGAAGTATACGTAGGTAGTGTCGGAAATGATATAACGATACTAAAAAAATACTTTCTGATTTATTTTAACTTCTACCCACAGCAATGATACTGAATGACGATTACGACCACTCTGACAAGAGTGATGATACGATAAAGGAAAAAAAAACAGATGAAACCGCGAAAGTAGTTTTAATTATACTAGAAATATGGTTAGTACTGACAGAAGCAAGTTTGTATTACAAAACACTAAACAAAGGTAACTTCAGTACTATTTCTGTAAAATTTAGATCTAAAACTAAGGAACATGTTTCCCGAATAAAAGCCGTATCGTTTCGCTAATGGAAACAGACGCAAACTGTTACAGTTAAAGCTGTTTCGGGAGTGCCTGCCCTCACTTAATTACCCGCTTCCTTAACAGTTAGCATTTTCTCACTCGGATCGTTACCACTTAACTTTGGCGGTTTGCTTAGTTTCATTTGCTTTTCAAAAGTTCGACTTTAGGACATTTATAGGATTGAAATTGTTGATGATTTTATTTTAATATTCGATATTATTGAAGTTGACACACGCACGCACACCCGACAAAACAAACACTTGTTTATTTAGGGTTCCTAATTGTAAACAGTGATGGCTGTGCAATAATAATGCGGGTTGGGTTAACCTTGGTCACGCTTGGTGTTATTGGTATCCATAGTATAGGTGATTTTTTTTTATTGCTTAGATGGGTGGACGAGCTCACAACCCACCTGGTGCTAAGTGGTTACTGGAGTTCATAGACATCTACAACGTAAATGCGCTACCCACCTTGAGATGTAAGTTCTAAGGTCTTAAGTATAGTTACAACGGCTGCCCCAACCTTCAAACCGAAACGCATTACTGCTTCACGGTAGAAATAGGCAGGGTGGTGGTACCTACCCGTGCGGACTTACAAGAGGTCCTACCATACTCGTAGGCTTAAAGATGATCGTACTGGGAGCTCATTCCATAGGCGGATGGCACGTGGCAAAAAATATATCTGGAAACGCGCTGTGGATGAACGCAGTGGCTCCAGGTAGTATGGATGAACTCTACTCCGCTGGCGGGCGGTGTGCTGGTAAAAATGAGATGGTGGAATCATCTTAAGCAATTCCTCAGGTCATCATTGTTAATCGATACTTCTGGTAAAAACCAGAGGTCTCTTGTCGATCAGCGTGAATATTCATTTATTATTTATTTTTTATTCATGGATTTTAGCTCAACCGGTAGGATCATGTCCATTAATTCCTCAGAGCCCCCCACATGCATCGTATAGTAGGTACAAATTATTCAAAGCACCAGAGCCTACCTTGAGCCCAGATGTTCAAAGATCAATTCATTAAATAGTATTTTACGCAAAATTAGAATGTCCTAGCTTCCATAGCATAAACCATAAAATAAGCTCTGGTATCCGATGACGTCACTTTTTATAAGACTACGCACAAAACATTGCCGTGTTTAGCACGCTCTCTTGATCCGGATGCCGAAGTCTGAGGGAAATTATCCGGAAAATAGCCGGGATACGCACGCGTAGGTGTAATAATGCCTCCCCACCCTTTTACACCCGGCCCTCTACCCGGTTAGTTACGACCATGGCAGGGATGCTAAGAGTTTAATATTCGAGATCTGAGACATTTTATTAAGGTCCTTCGTTTATGAAGATTTTAAAATGCTCAGTGGTTACAATTTAACTAGCCCTGGTCAAGTAATTATCGACGAATGATATTGTTATGGGTTGGGTTATTTACCTCTCATTGACAGGAAAGGAGGATCGATTTATTTAAAAAAAAAAATAAGCTTTTCCTCACGAGGAAAGCACATAAAACCAAATATGGTGTTATGTGCTTTCCGAATATATAAAAGTTAAGTTAATATTTGGACCATGGGAGAGTGATTTGTTAAACGTAAAACACCACTTTGGTGATGGCGGTAGTGACGCCGATTTTCCTGAGTCACGAATTTAAAAACAACCAGGGCATTAGTTAATCTATCATACAATATGGCGGCTGCTCCACCCTTCAATCCGAAAAGCGTGATTGCCAGATCTCACTTGAAAGATACCAAAGAGTTACCCCTTTAACAGAGATGATAATTATTAGAACCACCCTGCCTATTTCTGCCGTGAAGCAGTAATGCGTTTCGGTTTGAAGGGCGAGGCAGCCATTGTACCGTACTGAGACCTTTTTTTTTTTTTTTTTAACGCTGGGGAATCCATTTACGGATACCCGGTCCGGGGGGGTAACGAACCGAGTTATGTCGGACTCCGGCGCCTCCTGAGAGGAAGAGGGGGACGAGAAGGTCCTCCACCTCCCCGAATTCCTCGCAAGAGACTACGCCTTGAAAAAGGCGCGCGAAGCACTTGCCCCGCAGAACGACTACCGTACTGAGACCTTAGAACTCATATCTCAAGGTGAGTGGCTGCATTTACTTTGTAGATGCCTATGAGCTTCGGTAACACCTTAACACCAGGTGAGCTGTGAGATCGTCCACGCACATAAAAAAAAAAAAATAGTATATTAATTTTTATGACAGGTAAATATTTAGATATACGTCGTGGCTTTGAAATTTCTGTTTCGATAGAATCGCACAGTGACCGGCGATAAATATTGCACATCGACTTTTTGAAAGAGACGATCGGCTAATTCCGGCTTTGTATAGCGTTATCTCTGTCTCGCGAAACGCTATCAGTCTGGTATCTATTAGAGCCGTATAAAATAGCACTTGAAAAACGTTTGCCAAACCTCACATTGGTAGAGCGCGACAGAGATAAGGCTCTACGAAGCCTATTATCTCGATTGAAATATCAATGTTCAGTATATATCGCCAGTTACATTCACAGCACTATTGCATTCAATATTAATTTTCGAATCAAGTAAATATTGCAAGCAACTATCTGGCCCCATTTATATGTGTTGGGCTTTCGAGCACCAAACAAATTCTAATTAATATTAATATTTGAGGAGCTGTTTGATATGATGCTGTAATCTGCTTAATTTCATTGGCCCACAGGAGCAAAAGTTTGTCCTAACTATCAGGAACTACTGCATTCATCCGCAGTGCGATTCCAGATATATTTTCGCTACGTGTCCTCTGGCTTCGGATTGAACTCTGATATTTCTAAAGCACTAAGTGATGACTTTTTTCAAACGAGGATTGTAGGTGTAAGCAGTACCTACTTTATCTATTCTCTTAGTATTGCTGACATCCATCAGCGTCTGTGACGATCCAAAAGCATGTGGCTCATATACCTTAACCAGCGACCCGCCCTTGCTTCGCTTCGGAAACTATAATTTATTATTGATTTCTCCACTATTTAATGGATGTTATTATACACATAAACCTTCCTCTTCGATCACTCTATCTATTAAAAAAAAACGCATCAAAATCAGCTGCGTAGTTTTAAAGATTTAAGCATACATAGGGACAGACAGATATAAGGACAGAGAAAGCGACTTTGTTTTATACTATGTAGTGATAAGCTACCAAAAAAAACCCAAGAAACTTGCGATAGTATGTGAATGACAAATTTATTCGTGAATTATTCGATAATCCAGTGCCGTGATTTTGGTGAGCTACTTGCGATTATGTAACTGCAATATAAAAAAAAGCAGATAGCCTAATATTCGGTATTGATTTCCGAAAATTTGTTGACGAATTTCGGCCGTCGTCTTCGGCCGCCGAGTCTACCATCCCTAGTTACGAGCGCGGTTCTGTGCGCGCTGTATACACCATCAACCTGGATTGTTCTTTTTATGAGTAGAGTGGTCAGTTCGTGCATTCTTGTTTGACGTATTTTTAGTACCGTCTGCGGAATTATTCGTATGACTTGAGATGTATTTACAAAAACTAGTGGTCCTCCGGTAGTCGAAATTCGACTAAAATTAATTGAAATTATAAGTTTGTACCCAATTATGATTCTGTTGTCAAAGACTTACTGTTATAATAACAGATTTTGCCAAGACTACACTATAGACAAATATTATTAAAGACAAACAATATCGTATCTATACTCAATTTGACCGCAGACTATAAGTAATAAGAAAAGTTTGGTAATAAAAAAATAGTATGCATGCGTGTGCGGGTCAAATATATGATAGTGTGTGTAACGCTTTTTTTTAATTGATTTAATGTATTTTTTATGCATAATTTAAGAAAATATTAACATTCTGCACTCCTTCTCTATATTCTCTATAAGTGTGGGAAAATTCATACTGCTCCGTCCGCACAATTTTCGTAAAAAGAGGTACAAAGTTTTTGATTCACGTATTAATATATAGATATATAACTGAACAGTAAAAGAAAAACGTTTCAAAGCATCTATTTATATATTTTTTGTGATGCTATAAATAGCATAATTTGACGCCGCTATCTAAGTTAAGACATGGAGTCGGAATTGCCGGAAATAAACCGGAACCTATGCGGCTGAAATAGACTTTTAGTACCCATTTTTGTGGTCTTACAATAGAGCCTACAAATTGATATATTCATATCACGCTACTAGCTAGGCTAGCGGTATTTTGGCGGGTTTTTACGCTTACAGCTTGACATTTTTCCAACTTATCACAGGTATAAGAAAATTCTGATTGCCTGTCCACCCTCTACATTTATACTACAAAATTAAATTAAATCTTTTTCTATAAAACATTGTCTTAGTAAAAACTGTTACATTTCTTCTTACCCGGTGTTATTAAAATAGGTAACAGAAAACCAAAAAAAAATCTTTGAAGCGAAAAGCCAATTAGCGAACCCAAGCCCAAAACATACAATGAGCTGTAACAATTTTTTCCGCTGCGAATTAAAAAAAAAAAACTAGTTTCATTCCAAATGACAAATTAATCGTTCGAAAGTTTCGGTTGGATTTTTTTTTTTCAATAGTTTTGGAGGCAACGGGTCGGAAGGAATTGTCGTGACATTTCGGTAGTTCGGTAAAGCGTCCCACAGACAGTCAGCCCGGACATTATAGTTACCGACAATTTCTTGTGTATCTCGCTTTTGACGAAGATGTCGTCTGACGTGACTTTAATATGATTTGAAATGGATACGTTTTATAAATAGGTGTATCAGATTAAAATGTATGTTTACATGTTTTTTGATGTAGCCATCAAGTTAAGTTAATTTAAAAAGTTTCGAAAAAAACGTTACCTTTTAGTTTTTAGAGAGCTTTAGTTGTTACAAAGTTTATTTTTTTGTGTTCAAGTGTTTGTCATAAGATCTTATACAATACTTATATCGCTTTAAGTCTATCTTATATTATTATACCTACGCATTTAGTTAGCCAAATTACGTGAAAGATTAAAGCAAAATGTGCACACGATATTTAAGTATTTTACAAAGGAAGGCCACTCGTTCTCATCCCATATTTACCTGAGTATTCCTTTCAAAAACGGCAGCCCACATTGTGTACTCGACGGTGACAATTGCAAATGTATTTACAGACCAGCAAATAAATTATTTAAGGCATGTTGCGTCCGCACCGAAACCCCGCACTGTTTTTTTTTTGTAGGGATTACATAAATCCAATTCTGGCAGATTGCGAAAGTTGTATTTGTCTAATTTGAAATAAAGCTAGTCATTCACATTCCAACTTGTATGTTAATATTAAATATCCTTGAAATTTGCGCGAATAAAATCTTAGCAGCAGCAGCAGCACATGTAATTGCTTCGGTTTTGTTTTATTAAATTATTTTACGTAAAGCTTAGTTGCTGAAATCGTATTTATTTTTAGTAGACGTAGGTGGCTTTTACAAAGTGCACGTCTCTGGCTGATGCATGTGAAGCTTTATATGAATAAGCGGTTGTGTTTACGCGCCGTTTCGTCATTCAATTATCCTTTTGCCACAATTTATAAACGCATTGATGATTGCTCAAGTGCGCACATTTTTAAGTGGCACTCGGAAGATTAGCATTATTCGTCCCAATCTTCCTCAGGACAGGTAAAATTATTCTTACGTTCGTGAAATGTTTAACGGATGCCTTTTGCAAAACTAACTAACACAAAAACAAAACGTAAAATTTTCAATCAACATATGCATACATATAGTATGTTGATTGCAAAATAATTATTGTATTCAAAACCATTAGGAGTTATTGTAGATTACCAATTGAAACGGTTCCTTTAGTTAATTGGCAAAATGAACCGTCAAACATCTACTGAATCAATCGTGACCTCAGTCAAGACTGATCCCAAGCAAATTGAATCATGGCCGGTAAAAAAGGAAACACGGATCGTTGGCGCCAACGCGCCAGCGATGTTCTTTATTTGAATGTCTGCCCGCGAAGAATTCCTTTTTTCATGTTATCGCGTGTTTCGAAATTCGAATAGACTAAAATGAAATCGCATTTCGTATCCATAAAGTAGGTAATACAGTAATTGATGACAGCGATCGGAGGATATTGGTACTGTCGAGTATTGCCTTATATTTTATTTTAGTGCGACAGGTCGGTCGATGGTCGCAGCGGGGCGCGTCGCGGCCTCTTAGTACTGGACCACCCGCCCGACGTTATGACGTAGGAAGTATTTCATAATTCAAAAATTTAGTTTCTTTTTAATAGTTTGTTAAACCGAATACAGTGTAGATTAAAAGATAAAATATTAATTAAAAGTGTTTTTTTTTTTTAGGGCGAACGACGAATTTGATTTTGTTTGTCAATTTAAATTTAAATGTTATGTGTGTTTGTGTTATTCTTCGAAGAGGATGGAACGGAATTATGAGAAACGTTTGTGAATTAAATTGAGACCAGCTCCCAAGCTGATGAGAATTCCTGTAAATGATCTCCTTAGAATTCTACGGTTTGTTCACGCATGTGTTCAGAATGAAATGAAAACCTGGAGTGTGTCTGCTTTAAGCACACTAATTGAGACATTTAAAATTTCCAGGAAAAATCTCAATCGTATAAATATAGTGTTTTTTTTTTATTTGCTTAGATGGGTGGACGAGCGCACAGCCCACCTGGTGTTAAGTGGTTACTGGAGCCCATAGACATCACGCAAATGCGCCACCCACCTTGAGATATAAGTTCTAAGGTCTCAAGTATAGTTACAACGGCTGCCCCACCCTTCAAACCGAAACGCATTACTGCTTCACGGCAGAAATAGGCAGGGTGGTGGCACCCACCCGCGCGGACTCACAAGAGGTCCTACCACCAGTAAAGTATAAGTATTTTGAAATACTTTTTGTTCTCTTCTCCTGAGAACATTGTTACATGGAAAGCCTTGTGAACCCTCACGGGTAGGTAGATACCACAACTCTGCCTATTTCTGTATCGATCCAGTAATGTGTTCGAATTTGAAGGATGGGTATTTACATTTGCCGTTATATCCATTGGTGATCTAGAACTCTTAAGTTAGGCCGCGGCATTGTGTAGGCTCTGGTAACCACTTAACCCCAGGTGGGTTGTAAGTTCGTTCACATAAATAAAATGTGCAATAAATAAATAAATAAAAATCTTTAGCAATGAAGCATATGTTTATGACTGCTGAATTTGGAATTGTCCATTTCATTCTGTACCTTGTAGGAAAGTTTACATTTTCTGATTAATCTATCTTTAGCATATTAAATCAAATAAATATAGGTAGGTACAATATTATGTATCTATTAAGAATTAAAATCTCGTAGCAGAAGAAAAAATCGACGCAAAAGCTGAAAATTTAATGGATAAAAAGACAAAATTACCCTTTATATATATTTCAAAGTAAGATATATACCTACATAGGCTTTCGACTGTTAAAAATATCAAATACCACTGTGCTGTTTTTCTATAGACCATTTATAGAATTGATAATGCTTTCCTTGCCGATTATCTCAACCTTTCCCAAAAAAGAAAAGGGCCTCTATATTTTTTTTTACTTTCATCACAACCTTAATGTCTCCCATACTTTATTCAAGTGATAAACGCAGACCGAGTAAAAATAAACTATAAAACAAGGATATTTGAACCTGGGGTCAATCAGAGCATTAACCACTAGACCCGCAAGAAGAGAAGAAAGAGTCCGAAATATAAAATAAATAATAGTTTAAAAAAACTAAAAAACACGCTTTATATAAAGTTCAACTAAAAAGGGTGCTTTTTAAGATATTATTGAAACAATAATTCCCCCCGCTTTTTTTACAATAAAATATATTTCTTTTACACTATTTTCAATTGAAATTTATTAAAATTTATTTTCTATTTTTAGTTGAATTTTTATATAAAGCGTGTTTTTTTTTTGTTTTTTTTTAAAAATTATTATTTATTTTTCATTTTTTTAGTTTAATTTTAATATTTTTTTTCAATTTTTTTTTAATGAAATCTGAATGAAATCTGGCCGTTTAAAGTGGGTCAAAATCGCGTGTAAAGGAGTTCGTTACAAACATACATACAAGTGAAGCTAATATGAAGCATGTAAAAATCTCCTGTAACAGTACTTCAATGTAAATGTAATGTAAAGATACCTACTCTTTGTCCCACTGAAAGTCATTGTGTATATATATACCGGCACCTCGTAGACTCCAGGATACCGCCGTCCACGTGGTGTCGGCGCCTTTGTCGGCATATCAAACGACACGCGTCGCCGAGACCGCCGCCGCCGGAGTACACGCCGACTCGCGCAGACCATGCTTGTCCATACTTACAAGTTATAAGAGAATGGTGAAGTATAATGACGCTTTTTTTCCTACCTGTTCTATTAGCCTCGAGGGGTTGAGAGCTGAAGAGCTAGTAAGTGAGCTCACGGGGCTCAAACCGACCCTAGCAAGAGCAGTGCTTCGCAGAATCTACCACCGGATCGGAAACGCGACCCACTGAGAAGATCCGATGAGCAATGGATGCACTATTTGGATTAGGTTCATTATAAACATGCAGCAAGGTATTTATTATGTTTAACAGCAAAATATTTACAAGGACCCAACCTAAAAATTTTTGCATTGTGACCTTACTCTAAGACAATTGCTACAATTTCATTTTTATAATTCTGTATTAAGCTCGTAATGTACTTTAAAATACATAATTCTCTATATTCTATGAATTAAGCCCTCCGAAGACAGCGCTTACAGGAATGGAATGCGACGTCCGTGCCGCGTGGATGACTGTAGTATCTAATCAGCATTTAGTCCCGTGTGACGGAAGCATGACTTCTAATTCATACAAATATTTGATTGGTTCACTCTTGTGACTTAGACCACTTTGCTCTTTAATTTGACTGGTTCACTCTTGTTACTTAGACCGCAGTATTGTTTATTGGACATCGGGAAATGTAATCCTGTGTGAGTACATTGGTACAATTGGGATATTAGAAATCATTTGTTTTATTCCTCTTGTAGGCCGACGAGCATACGGCCCACCTGATGCTGAGCTGCTATCATCGCCAATGGACGTCAGCAATGCACAGCCAATCCGCTGCCTGCCATTGAGTAATCTACGAATGAAAAAGATAAATTTGAATTAGATTAACATTGTATCGGAATATCAAAAAGTATTATGTGATAGAATTTAACATTTTACTTATCAGTAACATATACCAGAAAATTTGCTAATTCGAAAAAAAAAGACAGACTCTTTTTTACTTTTTTTTACTTTTAGGTCACGCAGTTTTATTTATTGATTAGATAGAACTACATACAGCACGGCCCAGCCTGAGATACGAGGTGGAATCCTCAACTGTATTGTATAACAGTTTTTTTTACTGGTGGTAGGACCTCTTGTAAGTCCGCGCGGGTAGGTACCACTACCTTGCTTATTTCTGCAGTAAAGCAGTGATGCATTTCGGTTTGAAGGGTAGGGGCAGCCGTTGTAACTATACTGAGATCTTAGAACTTATATCTCAAGGTGGGTGGCGCATTTACGTTGTAGATGTCTATGGGCTCCAGTAACCACTTAACACCAGGTGGGCTGTGAGCTCGTCCACCCATCTAAGCAATAAATAAAAAAGCTGTCCGACCTTTCAAACTGAATTACTGCTTTGTGGAAGAGATAGCTAAAGTCCTGTCGCGAGTAAACGCCGAGTATGCGATAGTAGCTAGCTGGTATACTACTCAGAGAACGCCCCTCCTCATTTTCCGATGGATATCTAGGTAGTCTTTTATGACACCAACCAGCTGTTATTCTAGACAACAATAGCGGGTTTGAAGAGTATACCCGTAATATAATATTTTTGAGGCTTCGAGGAAACGTCTCGAACAGGGCGGCGTTTGCAGTGTCAATAGTTAAGGTAACCATTTAAGACCAGATAGACAGTGAGCTATTTCACATATGTATGCAAGAAAATAATATTGTTATAATTCAAACGGTAATTAAAATTAACAAGATAAAATCCGGCATTCCGACAATAGGCAATCTTTAAAATCTAATCTCGTCGAATCTTTGGCGAATATTTCAGTTGTGTCGATGTGAAGACAAGGCAGTACAAAAATGAATAAATACATGTATAAAAGCAGACGAAAGGTATAAATAAATAAATTCAAATGGAGGCTACTGGCGCCAGAGATGCCGACGCACGCGCTTCTCTTGTTGCTCTGTGTGGAACAGAGCCGACTATGGGGCGGCTTTTATTATACAAAAATTAAATAAGAACTTAAGAAGATTCAAAATCATCAATTCAACCTGTATACCACTAATATAGTATTCCAGAATAGATAGTATATCACTAATATAGTATTCCAGAATAGATTTAAAAATATCCTTTTGTTAATATGTGCTAGTAAATGATTTAAATTCTATAACTAAACTCTTTGGATAATTAATTATTTTTTATAAAATACTAGCCGTACTCGCCCAATCATGGTCGAGGCGGTTGGCCAACCCCACGTGGGGTCTACGGACCGTCGAGGCGGTTTACCCAGTCTTTGATGACTGGGTGAATCGTGGCCGAGGACGCCTCACCTTCCGTCTGGTGCAGGTGCTGACTGGGTACGGATGCTTCGGGAAGTATCTGCACCGGATAGGAGCTGAGCCGACGACGAGGTGCCACCATTGTGGACACGACCTGGACACGGCGGAGCATACGCTTGCTGTCTGCCCCGCTTGGGAGGTGCAGCGCCGTGTCCTGGTCGCAAAGATAGGACCAGACTTGTCGCTGCCTGCCGTCGTGGCGTCGATGCGATGACGAGTCCTGGAAGGCTATGCTCGACTTCTGCGAGTGCACCATCTCGCAGAAGGAGGCGGCGGGGCGAGTGAGGCAAAGCTCTCCTCACTACGCAGAAATCCGCCGCCGCCGAGCAGGGGGTCGGGACCGGGGTCTCGTCCGTAACCCGGCCCCCTAAGAGCTTCGGGCTTCACCCGTTTTGTGCGGGAAGGAGCCTAGGCGTGGGGCGGCGTGGTAAGCCGCGTTCCCCCGACCGCTCCGGGGGAAGGTGTAGCGCGGCGCCATCAATGCGGGCTCTTGGCCCGTCGACCGAGGGAACCGGCGGTCGTGTCGCTGGCGGCCGCCGGTCCAGCGTTTGGGGGACGGCGGGGTGGATGTAATATGCTCTGCGTAAACCCTGTCCCGCCGTCTCAATAGCTCCGACTGGGTTCCCACCCGGTCCGGGGTAGAGCGCCGGCTGTGAGCGGCAGGAGTTTTTAGTGAGGTTCAACTCCCACATACGCCGTGCGGGTGGGGATCCGGCGATTTTCGAAAAAAAAAAAAAGCCGTACTCGCCCGCTTCGCTAGGCATTTAAAATTAACATTATTATTTATTGTCATTATTATTAGGGAGTCCAACACTCATATAAATATTAGCCTATCCATTAAGTACCTACATGTATTTTCTACATGGATACCAAATTTCTAATCAATCGGATGCATGGTTCAGTAGTTATAATGGAAAATTCGTAAAAACCACTGTAGATTTATATTCCACCCATCATGATAGGACGATGTAATGCCAAGAACCTTGCGTAAGTTGTTAACAATATTTCAAATTTTGGTACTTAAAAGACTTTAACCTCTTACAAATAAAAACAATATACGGAAATGCATATCTCACGAAGTTGTTTATCTATACAACTTTTAAAATACATCATTTTGACCGTTAAGCTGAAATTTTGTATTTTTGTTATGAAAAACTGGATTAATTAGTGGTAAAAAAAAACGATCATTTCCGCAACACCGTAACATTGCAACACTATATTTCTACCTCACAATCATGTATTCTAACAATGCAAAAGCAATTTAAAATCTCTCGGATCCACTTTTACCCCTGTTCCCGGTATCAACTGACTTATAAACGCAATATTGTATTTGTATAAAAACAATAGGCTTGTTATAGGTGGCTCTGGATCGTGTGTGCGCCCTTTTTGTTCATTCCCTGAGAACGTAATCAGGAATAATGTGCGTGGGGTATTTCCCACGCAGGTAGGTAATAAGTATCTTTTATCTTCAATGTTTATGACGAATTCAATAGTAATTATAATTAAAGTTTAAAAAAGTTTGAGATTTTGTTATTAATCGATAAGTTAAGCTGAGATTTTAACCGCTTAGTGGAATTCGTAGACTTTACAATGTGAATACTTACCACCTACCCTAATCCATATGATTTCTAATTAGCTTAGTATCCCCAAATCCAAATGATGTCCTATCCCTCAAACTTTTCTATAAAATGAAGAAAAACTTTCAGTCTTCTCAAAGTAGTTTCCATAATGTAGTTAGCTTTTTTAAGCTTCAATATTAAAATTCGCCAATTAAAATCTCAAAAGCCTTTTTTGGAGTCGATAAAAAAAAACTATATAAATTGGTAATTGTATAGTTGACGTATTAGAAAACGGGTAACGCGTTAGGTGATACTGCTGAATTCAAAAGTGGCATTTTTCAGGACATTCTTTTATTTTAAAACCACTGCCGTATTGGGTATATGCGTTGAAGACTCAAAAATAGCGCTAAAAATTTTTGGGGGTATTTATTTTTTGAACATCGCCCTGATTCCGGCCCTCGGAATCCGCTTAGTACCACCGCGGTCGCCAAAAAGTTCGATTCACAAGGCTGTACCTCGTATTATTAATATTTAGGCTCGAAGCCTGATAGGTATATTATTTGGGTCCATTCATGTTTCTTTGTAAGCTGTTTCTTCCAGTGGTTTATATTGAAAACTTTCAACAATTCTTGTTTTCAGTGAAGTTACAAATAATAATAATAATATTCGTAGTGGTTTCTTAGGTTTTCGCGAATCTACAATTAAAACTATTTTAAATCGTATTAAATTTCGCGTTTTTTTATTGTAATAATTTCCGAGGTTTCGAATTCTTTTGGAATTCGAACCACCGTCTACATTTTTTGGTCATAAACTTTTTTGAAATTTACCTTTCGTTTTACAAAGAATGATCTAACAGTATTTTGAGGTCTGGCAATGATTAATAATAACATTCGTAATTGAATTGAGTTACTGTATTATTGAAACAAAAAACTTTTCAAATTCATCATCGAACAAACTATGAATTATTTTGGCGATGAGCGAAGCCAGTATCATTAATTACAGCCCAAGGACAAGGAAAACAAGTCTCTGTGCCCCTTGTTTTACGAGCTTGTTTGAAAAAACCGACATAGTTTTCGCATTCGAATGGATCATACCTAGCATGGTTGTCAAATTTCTTTTACCTCATCAAACTATTTTTATTGCTTGTCTCGTAGTTAAAATGTTTCTAAATGGCCCTAAACCATAAGTTGTCTCAAATCACAGAAATAGACGTTCCAGTTTGAACCATGAAATGATCGTTGTACAATACAACGGAGACTTCGACCACAAGTCCCAAAATGGTATTCACTTTCTATGGTGTGGGCAATTTAACGATAGATTGATCCCCACGGGTGTTTGCCAATATCGTACGGGCAAAGTCCCCGATGCCGCCTAAATCGATTAACCTAACCGATATATAGAGTACTCGTCATACAGAACCAATAATTTGACAAACAAGTCTCAAGATGGGTGGCGTCCTACTCCTCAAACTTAAAAGCAAGTGGATCGTGAGCTATCATCTAATCGTCCACAGCAAAACAATAATCTAGAACATTCTAGAAACATAAGATAAGACCCTTCTAAGTTTCTCAATAGTAGGTTTTTTTTTGTAAATTGTGGCAATAGCCAATGAAATGAAAATGAATAGTTAAATAATAATAAATATATTTCATGTCAATTCCTTTTTGGACACTGAGATACAAAAGCTTAAATAGATATCAAACAAATTCAATTCAACAATACTACTGCGCCCATTTCTGTCGCGAAGCTTTCGTTCTGGTTTGAACAGTTACTGTACCATGCCATGCGGTTAAAACTTACCCACCTAGGTCAAATTCTCTTAGTTATAGTAATTAGTTTTAAGAACTTTGGATTCGAATAAGAATATTAGGATAATAATAGGATAGGACATAGAGGAGATACTTCAAACTGCAATTGGAATTTTAAATTGGCTTAAATATAATTAAGTTAAAGATCATAAAAAAATGCGAATTTATATGCGAAACGAAAATTTAGCAGGATAATTAAAGAAGGATTTAGTAACAAAGACAACGAAAGTGTAACAGATAACTTTGATTGGGATCAAACCTGTTAAGCTAATAACACGCCACAGACGATTTGACTTCGATAATTAAGTTGACAGCAACAGTAATATGACTAGCAGGTCTATCGGACCTAAGCGAAGAAATTGACTAATTTCATGATACAAAAGTAAAACCGTCAAGTAAAATGGGAATGAAATATTTGAATTTACAAGTAAAATTTATAACATCGACCCGTAAATTAGTCCCGCAAAGCTATTAAATTTGTAAGAACTCACAAACCGAGCCAACTTCACATCAAACGGCCATTTTCACATTAATAATCCATCACCCTTTTTTCCTTACAAATACATCACTTAACCCTACCGCGACAACCCTTCGTTCGTAATTCTAGAAATTCTCAGGGCGTTAATGTCACGCCTCTGCCACAACACAACTAACACTAACTATCTAAATACAAAATCAAAATAAATCGTATGCCTTATAACTTAAGATCGAATGTGGTTTAATGTTCAATGATAAAGGAATAGGGTAATATCGCACACGATTTTTAAGAATAAGTCTTTCAGGTGATTGTGCCAATTAAAATGTGCTGCTGGTAACGACCTTAAGTAAAGGCTGGAAGGTTTGTTTTCGATGTTCAAGGTTTATTTTATTTTTGTTTTGAGGTTAGGTGACAATGGTGACGCCATGTTGGTTTATGGAGACGAAGGGGGAACACGCGGTAATAATGTACGGCTTATAGCAGTTTAATTGGCTCACAACTACGAAAACTGATATGAAAAGTACCGTTAAGGAATCGATATCTCGTGTTTTATTAAAGGTCTTGTCGAGTTTTGAGTTTGTCGTGATATGTAATTACCAGACGAAGTTCGTAGAATAAATATAGGGGCTCTGTTAATACAAACGTCTTTCGTATTTAATTTTGTTGTGTTTGACGGAATTGATATCAGGGAAGGGTATTATTTTTTGTTTTTGTATCTATTATCGTTCCAAAAATGTTGTATTTACTTCCGTTTTCGCGGGTCATACAATAATTAAAAATACTTCTATTGTTTTACTTCAGCGTTAATTGATCAAATAATCGTATTCCCGACGAGGCCAAAACTTTTGATTTTTCGTAGTTATAGATGACTAAAGTGTTTATCACGGAGACATTACGTCTTAGGAATCAATGGCAACAAAAATAAATTTGGTAGGTACCTGTTTCATATCGGATTTCAACTCTAATATAGTCGAAAACTCGATACAAGCACACTAAATGTCTTACTCGGAATGGGCACATAAAAAATTACAAAAAGTATGTCTAGAAACATCCTCCTAATCTGAATCCAAGTTCGTCTAATGGAAAATATGTTTACAAAATTTCTAATACAGGGTTCTAATAAGACGTAAAGACCGGCCACTTGGAAAGAATTGCTAACAAAGAATATAGGACTACTCAAGTGGTCGAGTGCTAATTCCGGCCTCTTAGACCTTAGCACTTAAGGGCAATCGTCCATCCCTGAGGAGGCTACATCAGGCTATATTACAGCTACTATGAGTCCGCCTCCAGCTACGCTTCGGTGAACCGTCGCCATGACACCTCGGAATGTCCGGCAACCGTATTACCAGATGTTCTCGAAAAGATTGCCTAAAATTATCGTGCTGCTTGTAAATGCGATTGAGTTTTCTAATTAGATTGAGTGTTAATATGAAAAATAGTGACAACACTGTGTATTAGGTTAGCTGCGGACTTAATATGTCCTTAAAGCTTACTAGTCACCGTTTGAATCAAAGATAAAAAAAAAAAAACCAAATGGCGGCTTTATTCGTCATCAATATTTTTGCCAAGTGTCGTTAAGTTCTAATATTTTGTTACCATTTTAGCTTATATGGTATTTTATACTGCAAAATGCATAAACTAAAATAAATTGAAAATTTGCTAAAGTTTTTGAATATTTCACATAGAAGTGCTATGAAAACCGAAGAGGTTTTTAAAGACTAGCTAAAATGTTAACGTGAAGTTATCGCGAATACCTACATAGTTTTTTACTTTTGTTTAAAATATTGTACATACATGTAGTACGATGGAAATGAGCTGTAATGCGAGATCCGTTGCTTAGACAGCTAACGGTTCACTTAGCTGACTATTTGCTTAACAATACAGGCTTACGACATGCTAAAGAGCTATAAAATGACAAGTATTAGCTAGCTGTGTAATGAATTTTTTTCTGTTGTTGACGAGACTAATGTTTTATTTTGCTTCCCGTTTCTGTGTATTTTATGGTTTCTAGCTTATTGCCGTTTTGACTATAAAGTCATTAGGTTCATGTTCTAAAGACAAATTATTGACAATAATACGTTCTTCTTACATGAGCTATTAGAAAGAACACCATGGAATGAGTTTAAATGCATAAAGGTACTGATTAAATTACCACTTTAGAACTTCGTATGTAGTAAATACGTGCTTTAAAATATATTTTGCTTAACTACTTTCGAGTATTCATGGTACTAGAGAGGGTCATTGGGGGGTAAGAAAGGAGGTGTATCGAGCCCACCCCCGGGTAAGTGTGGCCCGGACACTTGAGGGGTGAGCGCCCGGCATCGGCTTTTGACAGTCCGCATTGCTATAGTGCTCGGGAACAGTTATGGAATTTAGAATATCGTTCTATATATATAGTTCTATTTGAGATTTATTGTATTGTAAGCGTTGGTTGATGAGCTCACGGACCACTTGGTTACAATACAGCAGCCACAAAGGCCCGTTGACAGCACAAGATGATTGAACACCGTCCGTCCCGCTTGGGCTATGAAACGTTCTTCCTATCCTCAAGGGTGCTAGAACAACTATAAAGAAGTTTTTTACTCACGTCCATTTTCCAAGCTACAACCAATATCGAATGAGTTACGTGTTTGTAATTGGTAGGTTAATATGTAATGCAGGTTTCATAAGGCAAGCCGGTATATTATTTTAAATAGGATTTTCTTCGGCTTTCTTCTTAGATATAATTAAAAATATTTTTACGGTTTTGTCACGCGTTTTGGCACGAAGTTCCTTATGGATATGTTACGAGTTACGATGCGGGGGGGGTACGACTTAGCTTTGTAATAACGTACAAATTAATAATGCACACAGTGTACCACAATAAATTCACACGTTACCGAATGACCGTGGGTTGTTGCGAAACTTCCAGTTTTATTTTCTTTATACCTCGAATAGAACTTAAAATTAATATTTTTATAATAAGGAGCTTCGTTCCTATCTGGTGTCTCACGACACCACACATATTTTTTTGTTGTCATCATATCATTTCTGACCTATTTAATACTTTACAGTGTTCTTGGTCACGGACTCGGTCTTTTTGCTAAGATCAAAAAGTGTACTATCTGCTTTTTTCAGCATAATATCTGGCTGACTACATCCTTGACCACGGAAACTGGGAATTAGTTTTTATTAATAAAATCAAGAATAATGTTTCATCAAAATAGATTTTTATTTTACCTTGCGTTCCGAAGCCAAGCGGCACTCGGGTGGTCTTTAAGTAGGAAACGATGGGTCAATTACTAGTTGACTGTGACAATTAAAGGGGTCAAGCAATAAACTGGCCATGACGGGAAACCCGCTAATGAAAAAACAATTTGCAAATGTTGTCTATGAACATCCACTTAAACTAACTAATACTTCAGCGCAAAATGATTTGAGACTTGATTTTTGGGGACAGTCACTTGTGGAAATCACTCGAAGGGGCTATGTATGCCCCATGCATAAGTAAGGCTCCCGGCGTTTCCAAGTCATACAGTCGTGGTGTGGTCCAAATTCTGGAGAAGGTACCATTTTTCTAACTATCAATCATAATGCCTGTTTTTTTTTTATTGCTTAGATGGGTGGACGAGCTCACGGCTCACCTGGTGCTAAGTGGTTACCGGAGCCCATAGACATCTACAACGTAAATGCCGCCACTCACCTTGAGACATGAGTTGCAAGGTCTCACTTTTAACAGTACAATAGCTGCCCCGCCTTTCAAACTGAAACGCTTTACTGCTTCACGGCGGAAACAGGCAGAGTGGTGGTACCTACCCGTGCAGACTTACAAGATGTCCTAGCACCAGTAATTATGCAAACTATAATTTTGCGTGTTTAATTTTTAGTACACGATCTTATTCATACACCGTGGAAGTCAATCGTGAACATTTGCTAAGTACGTATTTCGATGGAAAAATTCGTACCGGCCTGCGGGATTCGAACACCGTTGTATCGCTACATACGAATGCACCGACGTCTTATCCTTTAGGCCACGACGACTTCAAGCTTTAACAAATTCTAACTACTTCTGGATGAGAGAAGTCGAGGATCATGATGAGCGTCCATTTCGGCGGGATGGATGTAATATGCTCTGCGTAAACCCTGTCCCACCGTCTCAATAGCTCCGACTGGGCTCCGGTCCAGTCCGGGGTAGGGCGCCGGCTGTGAGCGGCAGTTTTTAGTGAGGTTCAACTTCCACATACCCCACCCACTGTGCGGATGGGGATCCGGCGATTTTCTCCTGTGGAAAAATGACCGTCAATTTGTCCTTCATCTAACCCAGCATGAGGCTTAAAGATGAGCTTGACGATTTTTTACTGGTGGTAGGACCTCTTGTGAGTCCTCACGGGTAGGTACCACCACCCTGCCTATTTCTGTCGTGAAGTAGTAAAGCGTTTGGTTTGAAAGGTGGGGCAGCCGGCAGCCGTTGTAACCATACTGAGACTTTAGAACTCATATCTCAAGGTGGGTGGCGGCATTTACGTTGTAGATGTCTATGGGCTCTAGTAACCACTTAACACCAGGTGGGCTGTGAGCTCGTCCACCCATATATACAATAAAAAAAGAAATAAATTAAAAGAACTTCTGCCTTGTAAAGGCCACTGGCCCGACTTTACCAATAAAATGTGGAACATACAATAATAATTTCGATCCCCTACGATGTTAATCAATTTAATTATTTATAGTAGCGATTAGTAAAATTAAACATTGGTTATGGTTAACTAGAGGCTGTAAAACGAAGCACAGGCGCCACCGTCTGTCTTCCGACGTTGTGGAGGTTCCCAAATTTTTTAATTAAAATCGAATATTATTGATTTGTGTTCACTTTTACTTCTGAATATTTTTAAGATAACTAAATTGTTTATTTTCAGTATGTTCAAGATTAACAAACAGAGATTTCTATACCGTTTTGTATCGTTGTAAAAATGTTAATCTAATTAAATTCTCATTTACTGCCACTTTGACTTCAAGGTTGGTGGTAAAATTAATGTTATAACCACTTAAAACCTGGTGGGCTATGAGGTTGTATGTTTATCTAAGTTTTTAATTACCTACTTAGTTTTATTACTTTGCCACGTTTTCCAATTAATTACATTTAAGTTATTAATGCCTTTCTCTCTACAGTTTCACAGAATTTTTTATTGAATCAATTTTGTAAATAAATATTAAATTTTCAAATATAAATTCGACGTTATGGTTTTGACAAAGTAATTTTGATTTGACAGTAAATGTTTTACTATTCTGATTTCGCTCACTGAAGTTGAAAACGAAAGTTTGAGATAAACTGTTCTAAAGCCAGATTAAAGAAACGAGATAGTTACGACCCGAACTTGGTTTGTTATTTTAGAAACTAAAACAAAAGAAAAATTCGGTGGTCCCGATAACAAACTTTGGATTGTCAGACAAATTCATTAGCCGGGGTCCTTATAAGAATTTGTCACAGGTATCTTTGTGGCATCTAGCCTAAAACGAATTGAATCGATATTTTTTTTTTTGTTAATCCAATTTTATTACATTTATAAGGAACTGGCAGCAAAGAAATATTTAAAAAATAATCTGACGTTTTTTTTTGATTCAATCATTTGTGAAGAAATGGGAATTGGCTTGCACCGATCATTACGTAAAGTCAATAAGGAAGCATCTGTCGTCACTAAGCTATACCATCACGATGCACTAAACACTTCTTGCATTACCTCATCAAAACGAACAACTTTCTTCGTTCAAATAATCTGAGCCGAAGCGAAACGGAATCACAACCTAAGCACACGAGAGACAAAGACGAAAATTCAAGTATTCTTTAGATAAAGAAAGACTTACGCGGGCTTTCGCTAGAGCGAAGAGAATGGCCAACGGTCTTGGGTGGCCACCCCCCACGCTTGGTCGATGACCATAAAAATGGGTATAAAATTGAAACATCAATATAATAAGCAATCATCGTTGGTCAGAACGATCCTAATTATACAGTGCGAGCGTACGTTACAAATTACTTCATGACCAAACATATGGATTGAGCCGAAAACAAGCCGTTATATCGGGCTTATAGTTGAAATTTCGCAACAATTGTTGTGCATATTAAAGACCGTGTAATATTTGATTCGTGCCTATAATCTACGTGGGACGTTAGAGAAATTGGACGTTGACTTGGTAGACTAATGGCACTTTATATTTTTATCATAATTGGTGTTTACATGTAACGAATTAGATAGTAACATTTCGGGTGATGCATTTCTCTTTTCTTGTTTTAATAAATTACGTTTTAACGCTAAAAGGTTTTTTACGCTGTTAGGTTTTCGTTCTTTTAAGTATCTATATAATTAATACGTGAAGAAAAAACTTTGTACCCCTTTTTACGAAAATTGAGCGGACGGAGCAGTATGAAATTTCCCACACTTATAGAGAATATAGAGAAGGAGTGCAGAGTGTAAATATTGTTTTAAATTATACATAAAAAATACATTAAATCAATAATAAAAATATTACACACACTACCATGTATTTGACACACACACGCATGCATACTATTTGACTATTGTCAAACTTTTCTTATTGCTTATAGTCTGTGGTCAAATTGAGAATAGATTAGATATTGTTTGTCTTTATTAATATTTGTGTAAAGTGTAGTCTTGGCGAAATCTGTGCTTATAGAAGTACGAGTATAATAAATAGTCTTTGACTGTTTGACAATATAATCATAACAGTGTACAAACTTATAATTTCAATTAATTAAAGTAGAATTTCGACTACTGTGGGACCACTAGTTGACGTGAATGTAGATGGAAGGAAGTGGCGTGGAATGACTTAGGGCGTAAACAATTAAAATAACCGGAAATACTTATTTAGGAAGGCGTGAGAGTTTAATGTCGAAACAATTTCCCAACCAGCTTCCAGACTCTGCAATTTCATAATTGAAAAACAAAATATTGCGAACGGAAATCGCTAGTGAGAGATAAAAGTTATAAAATAATATACGAATAAAAAAATCTATATGTAGCTTTGTTCGTCATAACTGGATAATTTGTATGATTAAGCCCGGCTCCCCGAGGCGGAGGCGCTGTGTTGTTCTGTTTGTTGGTTTTACCAATTTAGTTTTTTTTTTGTTCCCTTGAAGATAATTTTCAAATAACACTTCATTGGCTTATTGTGGATAGGACCGAAATTACGTGTAAAATTATACAAGCGTTAATTCAGTATAGTTGATCTATACCAGGTATTTCGTATTGGATGCGAATCCTTTATAACAACCACGTTTGATTAAGACAAACAATTTGTTATTCGCTAAATATCAGTCAGTGGTCCTGCAATTACATTCAGTAATGGCATATTATTGTCTAGCTAAGCGAATGGTTTTATATAATATTGAAGCCGGAAACAGTATAGAAAACTGTGCATATAAAATATCTTGTTTGTAATATAATAATTCGGCACTATATCAAGCCCTTTTTGACTTACGACCCTATGTATAAGAGAACAAACTAAAATGTTAAACCATTAAATAAATAACTGTAAAATTCACGATTACATCAACGGACCCAAATTAGGTTTTTCTGTGCTGGAAGTACCAGAAAAATACACGTAAGAGACAAGAAAAAAATTTACCCTAGTACCAAACGTCAAATATCTTCAAAAACCTCAATATCAAATCGAGTTATGAAATAAATAAAATTAATTAGGTGTACGCTATAATGAGCTATCCACGATAAGGTACCGTAACATCGCCTCCCAAATCTCAGCAGTTGCGACGACGCGAACCGATTCCCATAATTTATGAATCGGACGGTGATAATAACGTGTTCGGAACTCCGCCTAACCCGTCCTAGGTGTTCCAAGCTGGTAATGGTGTAGGAAACCCGAACATTTTCTCGCAATACCTACTCTATAATAAGAAGGAAGGAAATTGAGTTAAATAAACGAAGATCTGATACTTGAAATAAAAAATATATTTAAAGTCTCTGCAATATTTAAATCAATAGCTTTATGACAAACACAAACTATGACTACTCGTATGCTTAAGTTTGATTTCGAAATTATGAATTGAATATATTATGTTGTTTAAAAACTAAAAATAAAAAATGATAACCAACCGAACTAACAATTTATTTCATTCTGTTGTTGTCTTTTTTTATTCTGTCGATACCTTTTACGGTTTTAGAGTGAAGCTATAAAATTATTGCAGTGTCATCGATCTTTAACGCGTGTATTAATATTCAAGTTAATCGCATAGTATATCCATTCGAATGGATTTGGACTGCCCAATAATGCAACACTGGACACGTGTGCATGTTGAGCACTCTGGATCCAAACCAGCCTTTAGGTTAAGGTAGCTTTGATGTAAATTTTGAGTTTTTGTTTTATTATTATTATTATTATTATTTGTTTTTTGTTTTAATTATTATTATTATTGATTTTGTTTTAGGCCGAGATTGTAGTTATTATTTTTATTTAATTCTAATATAAATGAAATGTTAATGAGTGTAATATGGATGCAAAATCTGATGTAAATGAAATAAAAAAATAAAAAATATACCTCTTGAAGTAGGTGAAATTGACGTTCAAAGATTTCCTCATAAACATACATTATCTAACATACCAAGCCAATAAAAGCGTGTTAAAATCAATTAAGTCGTCAGATTAGTAAAAAAAATGTACCCGGTTAAAACCGGTTCTAAAGGATAGATCAACTCTAGGCAGCCAGAGTGAACTCAACCACGAAAAATGAAACTTTACATCAAAGTTTTAATTATATTGTGTAATGGACGACTCAACAGAACACACGAATATTTCGTGCTAGAAATAGACGACTGTCACAAATAAAGCGTATGAAGATACGCTTGATTTATTTATTTATTTATTACACTTCATGTAAAATTAACATTGGCGGACTTAATACCTAAGGCATTCTCTAGCAGTCAACCAAAGGTAGTGCAGAGTAAATAGTGGTAGGTGCAATTAAATTTATATTAAATTACAAATGCATACACAAAAAATATAAATATACATATACACACAAGCACATTACATATACATACATACATATAATAGTTTATACAGTACTCTATCACTTTACTACTTGATGATCTTGTCTATCGTCTATACTAATTGAAGTTCGCTAACGAAGTAATTCTTTCTTATCCTGTCGCCTGCAGATGAGACCCTAGTAAAGCCCATACATAGATGATAAAACATATAACCGCTGCCTCCACGGTGGTGGCAGGTACTTACGGATCTGGATTTAGCTTTATATAAAACTGGAGTTTTCAGAAATGACGTATGTTTATATGTATTAATCTATATATGGATGGATATAGATGTTAATAAGATTTATAACTTATACTAACTGGCAAGTTTTTGACCTCAAGCACCGGTCACCGTTCTCGTGGAACCCTTCGCTTGCGACGAAGGGTTCGTTGAGTAAATTAGCCCAAAGACACCCACTGAGTTTCTCGCCGGATCTTCTCAGTGGACCACGTTTCCGATCCGATGGTAGATTCTGCGAATCACGGCTCGTGCTAGGACTAGTGTTAACAACGTCCTCAGGTTAGAGCCCCGTGAGCTCACCTACTCATTTATAAGGCTGATATAGCCCTCTAAGGCTAGCAGCATAGGGAGAAAAAAAAGATGTTTTTTTTAGTTTTCACGAACAGAGTCGCGGGCACAGCATTGTCAGAATTGTTATAAAATGATCAGAGCTTTCTGTGTGTGAGCATCGCGATGAAGATATCTCGTGGGTGGCGCAATGACCCCCCGGTCGGTGTGGAGATTGTGATCAAATTGCGGACTCGTGACGTGACTAGCGGTTACATGAATTATCTCTATTTGCTTAGAGACGAAACTATTCAAGTAACTCGAACTTTTGATGTTCGGAATAATAATAGCCGATTGAACTTCTAGAGCGTTTTAATATCAGATATCTGTAACTGTACGTCCGAGTTATCTATTATAAAAGTTAATCGCATGTTATAAAATATATATAATTATATTCATTTTCACACAATAATAGTAATAATAATAATCTATCTTCTATCTATATATATAAAAATGAATTGCTGTCCGTTAGTCTCGCTAAAACTCGAGAACGGCTGGACTGATTTGGCTAATTTTGGTCTTGAATTATTTGTGGAAATCCAGAGAAGGTTTAAAAGGTATATAAATATGAAAATACTCGGAATCAAATAAAATTAACAATTTTGTTTTCGCTTTGATGTGTCCTCCGTCGGACGGATTATTTTTGTTTATTTTAAGTTCATTTTATACAAAAGTTTAGGTCTTTTATTTATCGATTGAGGCACTACGAAGTCTGCCGGGTCAGCTAGTAATAATATAATTATTACGACTCAATGTCGGTCACCCGCTTTTGCGACTATAGAGATGTATAGGTCTGTTAATAATGACTATTTTACGTGCCTTTATAATTATAACACCTCAACAGAAATATTCCCCGAAATAGCTGTACCAACAGACCCTTTATAATATAAGAAAAGTCTATCCATAATATTGTTATAAAATACATTCTGCAAGCCATTATAAACAAACTCAAATTCTTATAAATGAATAAAATAAACAAAACGACCAAATATTTGTGAAATTATCGACATTAACGACTTATATCATTATTAGTGTTGAAATAAACGAACATTATCACATAAATCGTGTTGATAATCAGGAGATGAGCAGTGAGTGATCGCCGGCGGTGGCTGTTACAGCGCTCGCCGGATTATCGCGTAAGAGCAGAACGTAGGCGTCCGTGGAGTGGTTTCATCACACAAATAATTATTAATCTATACTTTAATATTATAAAGCTGAAGAGTTTGTATGTTTGAACGCACTAATCTCAGGAACTACTGGTCCGATTTGAAAAATTATTTCAGTGTTAGATGGCCCATTTGTTGAGGAAATCTATATAGGAACATCGCTCTAAGAACAATACAAGTGGAGCACTAATAAATAATGTTTCCAAATAGGGGTTAAAATAGCTCCTTAGAATTCTATAATCCAAAAATATTTTCACTTTTTACGTAAATGAAGTGGAGGTAAAATTTAGCGTTATGCCAAAATAACTATTCCACGCGGACGGAGTCGCGGGCTAAAGTTAGTCTATTTATAAGGGTAATAAAATAGAAAATGTAGACGGAGAAGAGGTTAACCGAAGAAGACATAGATGGAGTGTGTGAATGACGATACGAGAGAGAGAAGAGTGACTGTTGAGATGACGGCTGATAGAGGAGAATGGAAGAGAAAAATTAGCTGTGCTGACCCCACCTAGTGGGATAAGACGGAGAAAAAGAGGTAAGGGGAATTAAATCAGATTAACAGAATAAATACTACGTAGCTTGAATATTGTTAAACGTAACGGCTTACTGAGGAAATATAGATAAATCTAGAATCTTACTAATTATAATGCATAAAATCTTGTACATGTAAGATGTTTGAAACATATACTGTGGACGATCTTGTCGGTGAAATGTTTTAAGCTCGGGCATTGTGGATGTCCATGAACAAAGGTGATCATAAGCTATCAAGAAAGCTCTCTATACGCCAAAGTGAAAATGTTTGTATTATAACGCTATAATTAGGTGCGAAGTTTCGACTATTTCATTAACATTTCTAAGATTAATATTACACAGGCGACTCCATAGCCTCTGTCCTCGTTAAAACAAACCTCTCATTCGAGTTTGGGTCGAGGATCATTATCGAGTTTTGTGCGCGTTTAAAAATATAAATAATATACGGGACGCGGCGAAATGACGTATAATCAACGAGTTATAGTTATCTCAGTGAATATAGATATTACCGTCTCCATGGGTGGCGGGTTATGGACGATGAGACACTGCTTACAGATAAGTGGACTCGGTGGGGTGAAGTTCCTTTGTTTTTTTTTTTTTTTTTAAGAACGTAACTCTGTTTTCGTCTGATGTTAAGCGGTTACCGGAGCATATAGACATCTCAACGTCAATTTCGCTATCGATATTGAGACACGGTGTCAAATTTTCGATTGTTTGGTTATAACAAAAATACATGGCTGTCCGTACGCTTACGCTAATCTTCAATATCAGACGCGTTCTCAATATTAAAAAAGATTACAGAATTAATAATTAATAGTATCATATCAGCTGTTTGCGCGTGTGTAAAATACTCCTCAGCTTTATTACACTATTTCCAGTAAGCCACAGGGAGAGAGAGCAAAATGGTGCTTATCTGTTTTGTCAAGATAATTGTTTTTACATCCTTTTCTTTATTTGTTTGTTCCTCTTATTCATGAATGTCATCTAGTTTTGAGATATGTAGATATAAATTTTCAAGTCTCAGCTTAAAATCAGTTAGAGTATACCACTTAAACACGGTAAAACATGTCAATTTATGATCATCTTAATATCATTTAGTGTACATTTTATTTTATTATTATGTTACAACTAATTTATTTCAGATATTTTTGTTTTACTCATTTTCATTTAACTCAACTCACAGAGTAGCATGATTTTTTCACTGCTATTCGATCCGTTAGATCATAGCAGATTATATTTGAAACAAGCCGCCATGATTAGTAAGAGTAAGATTAATCTGAATTGGCGTTCAACACTCTCTTCCGCCTAAATTAATTATCACGTCTTATTAATGTCTGGCCGAAGAGTTTGAATATTAAGTAATCCACCTAACTTTTAGTATAGATGTTTTCTAAAGTTGCTCGTATACGTCGTAAGCGGTCTCCAAATAGTGATAAAAGTGTAGAAGTAAGACGTGTCTATTGTAAACATTGGTAGCTGTTGTCTCGTGTCCAACAGCGAGAGAGCTGCCAGTAACGAGCTGGGGAGGGGTGCGACGTATTGTTTGCCGACCACGCACCGTGACCCGGACATTATGGTACCGTTCGCAAAATGAGAATAGTCTTTTTTTTATTGCCTAGATGGGCGGACGAGCTCACAGCCCACCTGGTGTTAAGTGGTTATTGGAGCCCATAGACATCTACAACGTAAATGTGCCAGCCACCTTGAGATATAAGTTCTAAGGTCTCAGTATAGTTACAACGGCTGCCCCACCCTTCAAACTGAAACGCATTACTGCTTCACGGCAGAAATAGACGGAGTGGTGGTACCTACCCGTGCGGTAAAAAAGTATTTCGTAAGCACATGCGAGTAAGTACAACCACCCTATTATCTGCCCGGAACAGTAATGCGGTATTACTATTGTAGCTTGGACATCGTGTCTTGAAGCAAGTGACGTGATTCAAGGACTGATGTCTCGGTGTTACAGTAACCAATAAACACTAGTTGGATCATAAGTTCGTCTCACGTCTAAGCAATAAAAATTTGCTAAATTGTTGTAATAAATAAAAGAATTTTCATCGTCGCTTCTCGCTACTGGTTAACCGACAAAATCTTGCATTTTGTTTGTTGCTTAGATGGTTTGAGGAGCTCACGGCTCACCTTGTGTTAAGTGGTTACCGAAGTCCATAGATATCTATAACGAAAATGCCACCACTGACCTTGAGATATGAGTTCTAAGCTCTCAGTTTTTACAGTACAACGGCTGCCCCACCCTTCAAACTGAAACGCGTTACTGCTTCACGGCTGAAATAGGCAGGGTGGTCTTACCTACCCGTGCGGACTCACAAAGATTACCACCACCAGTAATGACGCAAATTATATTTTTGCGGGTTTGATTTTAATTACACGATGTTATTTTCCTTCACTGTGAAAGTGAATCGTGAACATTTGTTAAGTACGTATTTCATTAGAAAAATTGTTACCCACCGGCGGGATTCGAACACCGGTGCATCGCTACATAGCATCGACTCCTTTAGGCCACGACGACCTCACGCCGTTTCCTCACTACTGAGGTGACCATCATTTTTAGACAGGATTTTATTTTTTGTTGTCTCTCTAGCGTTTCCGATCATTAACCGTGAGAAGGACTTCGTGGAATGGGGTTACTAGGTGGTGTGGATTTGATCGAGCCAACTTGTCGGGCTGCGTCAAATACATTTTTATAGCCAAGGTGAATACATGTTATTGCGTCTATTAAACAGCGAAGATTGTTCCTCAATCAAGAGATCACGAGATGGATCGTAATTAATAAGGCATTATATTTTTTTGATATGTTCTTAAAATGATGTGTATTCATGAGTCTGCAGTTGTTATCACTACAAATAACTTATTTTCACTAAAGTCTTCTTAGCAGTTATATAATAATTTAATACTAGAGGTCCCGCAGTAGTCGAAATTCGACTATAATTAGTTGGAGTTGTAAGTTTGTACACTATTATGATTGTATTTTATACTTCTATACTCACAAATTTCGCCAAGACTACACTATAAAAAAATATTAACAAAGAAAAACAATATTTAATCTCAATTTGACAACAGACGTCAAGAACAAAAGATTGACAATAAATAGTATGCATGCGTGTGTGCGTCAAATACATGGTATGTAGTGTGTGTAATGTTTTCTTTATTGATTTAATGTACCTTTTATGCATTATTTTAAAAAAATATTAGCATTGTGCACTTCTTCTCTGTATGCTCTATAAGTGTGAAAAATTTCACACTCCCCCGTCCGCGCAATTTTCGTAAAAAGGGATACAAAGTTTTTGCTTCACGCATTAATATACAGATTGTGCGAATGTCAAATCGTCGTGTGAATAATACATATCCCGAAAATATCTTCTAAAATCGAATTAAATATTAAAAGATATTCATATTAAATAATAATAATAAATACACTATTTACAAGTACAAAAATTTAGAACGTTACTTTGCTATCCGTACAAAACAATCACCACTTATTTTCACTTACATTAGACTAGTGAAGGATGGTATCAATGAAATATGTGCCGTGTTCGCGTGATGTCTTCATCCCCTTTGACGGTGTGGGAGGTATTCTCCCTCTACTTATGTGATTGGATTTTTTTATGAAAATGTTGGCTGCATGCTCGCGTCTTTGATGTGGGCTATAAATAAGTTTTGCTATATGTATCTAATCGACGTTGAGTGACAAAATTCTCTTATGATTTTCTTATTCCTTTGATAAATATAATGGAAGTATTTTGAACCCTTAATGACGATAAGGAACATGTGTCTAAGAAATAAATAAATAAAAAAGTGGGTGTTATTTTTTTTAGTTTATGCAAGGACTTCAGCAATGCCAGGGGCAGTCAAGTCGCTGTCTACCGTTAACTACTCTCCACAGCCTTGTTTGAAGTAGGACATGTCATAGCGTTCGGGAAACACCGTGGAAGGGTGCTCATTCCAAAGCTGGATGCTACTCCGGTGGCGGGCTGTGCGATGGTAAAAACGAGATGATGGAATCATATCAAACAATTCATTCAAATTGCATAAGTATATCCTTGTTTAAACCAGGTATTTTAAGGGAGTTTTTAAAAATGCACCGCCTCGTGGCTTGCTTCTGGCATTGCTGATATCCATGAAGAAAGATGATCACTCCCTTACTTTGAAGCCACTAAAAACTACTTAAGGATTACGATACCATACATGGTTATTTTAGGAAATTCGGTTTGAGCATTTTTAGATGTTTTATCATGTTTATTTTGATGTTTTATTAGATATTTTGAGATGGTTTGTTATGAAAATACACATTTTATATTCCAATTCGAACCCTAAGCTGACAAGAATGGTTAGTAGCTACAAATAAAAATTTTAACCATATTTATCATAAATCGTCCAAATATTTATTGTATTCATACCTATTGAGATTTCTGAAAGGGTGGCCGAGACACGTGTCCTCGCGTTGAGGGGTTAGAAACCAGTTTAAACGGAACGCTCATCCCTTTATTCGTTAAAACGTTTCTCACTAAAAACGAGCTTTTACAAAAGATTACTGAGTTCAAGCAACATTGGTTGTTTGTTACTAATAGGATTTACTGTAATTCTTTGAAAATTTATTGCTGGTGTTTTGTGCAATTCGAATTTGTTGTAATTTAAGTAGTATTTTATTACGTTAAAGATTAATTTATTTATATTTGATTGTTGAATCGAGTTGTAGGCTTTCATTATCGTCAAAAATATCATTTGACATAAAATAAAATAAAATTTATATTATGTAGGTATATGTCCACAGATCAACATTACGGTCTTAATTTTTTTACCTAATTACACTGTTTGTTTTCATATCGAGTTAATAAGTACTAATGAAAGCCTAGTTATGTTACAATAAAAAAATCCTCATAAAATCTTATTATTAAAAAGAAATAAAATGTAAAATCTCGTAAAGAATCCAAAACTATTAGTCGAACCCCGCCGCGTCAAATCCTTAGGGGAGAGGGAGAGACAAATTATTATATTCTATAATATCATCACACGACCATTAAGTGTGACCGCTGGTGCGTAACTGAAAATTATTAGAGTTGCTCATTTTTTGCAAGTCCTCCCCGTTACATTGTCGGAGAAGAACTGAGCTTTCCGGAAGTTGTAAAGTAGTGATTTGTAACGCACGCGCCGCGGCGCCTGACGTCGCTTCCGGTGGCGAAGCCATAATGACGCAGCCGACTAGATAGAAGGGATACCTTCGGAGGTCACGATGGTAGAGTGAGAAGAGTGTAGCTTAACTTGTATTAGTGTGCGGGACTTTGTGATTCCGCACAGGTAAAAGCCTTATCGATCACAGCTAATCTGTATACCTACATATATATTTTATTGCTTAGATGGGTGGACGAGCTCACAGCCCACCTGGTGTTAAGTGGTTACTGGAGCCCTTAGACATCTACGACGTAAATGCGCCACCCACCTTGAGATATAAGTTCTAAGGTCTCAACTATAGTTACAGCGGCTGTCCCACCGTTTAAGCCGAAACGCAATACTGCTTCACGGCAGAAATAGACAGGTTGGTGGTACTTACCTGTGCGGACTCACAAGAGGTCCTAACACCAGTAATTACGCAAATTATAATTTTGCGGGTTTGATTTTTATTACACGATTTTATTTCTGCTAACAGATCCACTTTAAGGTTTAAGGATGGGAAAGTCATAGGTAAGCACTACACACCAGAGGCACTGCTAATTAATTAAATACAAAAGTACAATAAAAAAACTTCGGCCCAAATACGATTTCTTAAAATTGTTTGAGAATAAACTAATATTAAGCTTAGTTTCACAAAATACATATTTATTTTCTGTCCGCATTAAAACTATTGTAGGCATAACAATAATGATATAACCGGTTTTGAGATTATCGAGTATTATACATGGTACTACTGGGTCTATTTGCACTTCCACTCCAACTTTAATATTTTCTACTCATTACTACGAAACTGTACTGCCCACTAGAGTAGATTTCATAATGACTACATGATTGCGCTCATCATTATTTGCCATAAACAATCTGCTCTGGAATGAAATCTCCTGCTCACTGCTTCCTGAGCGCTAAACAGGTCCTTTCTAACTCGCAGCTAGAGCAGGAGTTCCTACTATGAATCTGCTGATGTTTGTGTAACGAAAAAAAAACATAAGTTATGAAATTGAATTTTGAACTGAATTATGAATAATTTAATATCAATAATTCACTTCCAAAGGGTTATGTCTAAAATAAATTTGAGATTAATTTGAGAAATTATTTCATAGAACCACGAACTTTCAAAGTTTAAATAGAAATTTCTATTCTATAGCATTTCTGTTCCATACAATAACAGTCAACATTTACAAAACTAAAGGGGAAAAAAATCAAGAGAAAATGTCTTAACAAAGAATAAAACATATTCACCTCATTAGGTACGTGCCATCCGTTCATATTTTTACAATCATTCAAATTAATTAATTGTGTAATAACTACTAAACGAAAACGCGGGTAAGTGATCAACTTTCTAGTATTATTACTTAATCGGTATTCTTTTCGATGATTAAATAATGTATCTCATGTCACACTACCTTGTGATTAAAATGTATACAGCTCTAGGACTAGCTGAGCGATTTCGGCGGACGCCCGTCCACTTCCCCGCACCCTCATTTTTATTGCGACTATCAAGCTTTTACTTTTATGCCCTGTTTAGCAAAATTTCTCTCTCCATTTAATTACGGCAGGCTTGTAATGCGTTCGGCAGATGACGCGGGCATTAATGGCCCATGTAAGCGTTCTGTTGCATAGTACGACAATAATGTGTGTGTGTTGTCGAATGCTATAGAAGTAATATGTAATACCAATTCACTCGATAAGTGTCTTAAGCTCAAAAGGTACTTTACATTGTGTCCGTTATTCGTAAAAAAATATTTCGAGGATTATTACTAAAATACATGAACTTAATTTAAAAATAACTTTTACGGCTTAATTTAATAATCTAAAAAAACTTAACAGTTCACAGATGAAATAATAAAATGAAAATAGTAAATGCGAGATTAAACCGTAAAAATAGTTTTAATTATATCCGCGACTCGCGAAAACTGAAGAATATATTAAAATACAAACCGATCGATCGATTTTGCGTTAGTATTATTAAAGTTCTAAAAAGAAATGTTATGTAATTTAGTTTTACTGTGATGCGCGCTCTGTGTAAACTTAACCGGCAACATAAAATAGAGATGAACTCTTGAAGCTTGAAACACTCAGTCGAGCTCTATCTCCCAAATGAATGAAAACGTAAAATATATGCTATTGCAGTGCTATTCTTCCACCATTTAAGTCACTCATGAAAAATGTTTCATTTTATTTTATTGCTTAGATGTGTGGACGAGCTCACAGCCCATCTGGTGTTAAGTTAAGAGCCCATAGACATCTACAACGTAAATGCGCCACCTATCTAAGATATAAGTTCTAAGATCTCAAGTGTAGTTACAACGGTTGCCCCGCCCTTCAAACCGAAACGCATTACTGCTTCACGGCAGAAATAGGCGGGGTGGTGGTATGCGGACTCACAAGACGTCCTACCACCAGTAAGAACATCCTACCACCAGTAATCCACGTAAGTAAAATTTTTTATTGTCATTTAAATTCGTTATAAGAAAATGGAGTGTAATGAAATGAAGTTGATTTCCCTGAAATTGGGAAGTAAACGAAAAGGAATGAAACTAGATGAGATAGAATGAAAAAAAGTAACAAGTAACAAGTAAAATGTACTGAGACTTCAGTAGGATTTTTGGTAGGAGACGAAAAACCACGTCCAGCAATATTTTTTCATTTTCCCACACTTGTACAATTTCACATAACCAAAACGACTATTAAGCCAAAAAATATTTGAACGCGAAGAAACGCTTTATTAACAAACCAAAACAATTCACACCGTGTCGTTTCTCGCGTTCCCGCCAAAAAATCACACTGTTATTCGTAAGTTCTTGAGAAAAAGAAACGGCCAGTAATTTTTTTTTTGTAAGAGATTTGATGACCTGGTAACTAAGACCTTTAAGTCATGTCTTATTTTACTTTATTTTCTTAATTTTATGAAAAATGATAATATGGAGTGAAATGAAATGAAGATGATTAATTTGAGACATTAATCAACTGGGATGAAATTTAATGAAATGAGATGATATGGGACGAAATATAATCGCAGTAAAATGGTGGTCATTTACTGAGATTTTTTCAGTGGACTTTTTGGAGGAACCCGAGAAGTTACGTCCAGCAGCTTTGTTTCATTTTCCCACATTTGTGCACTTTCATAGATATTAAACAGTTAATAAACCACCATTATTACACATTTAAACCTGAAGAAACACTAAATAGACAAAATAAAACAAATCACACAACTTCACTCCTCGCGTTCCCGCCAAAAAGTCACGGCCAGTGACAAAAATAATCACCACAGATTATCCAACAATTACCTTCTAATAAAGCTACTATAACGCATTCAAACTCTTTAAAAACGAATTTAAAAGACATTTTACAAGCATAATCAAAGAATAACATATGAACAAATACTCGTAATTATATAATTTGACCTAAAACTTGTTGGTCGCCGCTGAGGTGCATTCCTCTGCAGTTGGCAATTTCACCGTCAATCAATCAGACCTCGGCCGTAAAATAAAGCTGATTTAACGTACAATTGTGAATGCAAATATCGAGATCTTATAGTACGAATTTATCCGTCAAACGGGCTGTATTTATGAGTGCTATTTGGAACTCTGTTTTGTTTGAGATGCCGGCAAGCGCGTGCCTCGCGTAAGCAATTTATCTCTTGTATGATACGGATGCTGTTCTTATGTTTATCTCGTGAATGCAATGAAATTTCATGTAATCTGAAAAAAAAAAAACCAAATGAACAAACATTGTGCGACTAAAACTACTTTTACTGTTAAATATCTCGATAATCAATTCACAGTTTTATTGGTCACTCGCGGCCGACTAAGTGACAATTCGTCGACATTTGAATATTGTGCCTAACTAATTTTAAATCGATTATCGTATAATACACGGGTCAACACCAAATTTGACTTTGATTGCTAAGCATAAAATTTCGATATTTTAGATCGTAATTAGACGAAAAAAAAAATACATGGCATGAAACAGTTTGCTTTTGAACTTGAATAAATTGACCAAATATGAAATAAAATGCATCAGCATCGTATATTTACACTTTTGTGACATTTTAAGTTTTTCTGAGCTTGTACAAAACACCTGATCGTTGTTTATGACTCGAGTGCCATCTAGTGGGACTGTGTAAACGTAAACACCCCACTCTCATAGCGCGGTCTTTTTCAAAGTATTAAAATTAATTAAAGTTTAAAAATGAGTATTATTACTATAACTATCACAAAAGCAAACTTTATACGAAAAAAAAAAAGTATTTTATTTTCGTTTTTGTGAATAATTAACCGGAAAAACCTAGTAGGTATAAACGTTAGAACAAAGATCGATTTTTTTTTGTAGAGTTGTGATAGTCGTGAAATGTTCGTTTTTCGTAACGTCGAAAATAATAAACGCAATATTAAACCATAAAATTAGTTTTCTAATAATGAAAACTACTTTCTTACTCTGCACTTTTCTTACTTACTACTGTGATCATTTACAGACTTTGAAAACCAAAGAAAATACTACAGAATTTTTGAGTTATTAAACTGATTAATTGAATGGCAAAATATTGACGATCTTGAATGCAATTTCACTAACGTTTCTTGACTTTATTTGTAAATTTGATATTGCGATAGGTATATGTACCTAGTCAGGTCATAAGTATTGTCACACAGTAAAAACTTTTCTTTTAGAATGCTGGCCACAAAAAAGTTTATTGAATTCGAATTTCGAATTGTTCATGAAAATAAAAATAGTATACATTTAGAATTTTACTTCTTTTTTAAATATGGAGTGGACGCTTAAAGAAGACCGTGTTGCAGTTATTGCGTTGCATCGTTGCGGTTACGCGCCAATTCAAATTTTTAACATACTGAAAAATTTGAATATAACCAAAAGATTCGTTTATCGTACCATCAAACGATACAATGAAGACTCTAGTGTAGATGACAGGTCAAGAAGTGGTCGCCCTCGGTCTGTTAGGACTCCAGCAGTGATAAAAGCTGTGAAGGCGCGAATTCAAAGAAATCCCAAACGTAAGCAGAAACTGTTGGCCCTTCAGATGGGGTTAAGCAGAACCACGGTGAAAACGGTGTTAAATGAAGACTTAGGGCTTTGGGCATATCGAAGAAAAACAGGAAATCGTTTGAATGCTCGTCTAATGGACCTGAGACTGAAGAGATGCCGCGCTTTGTTGAAGCGGTACGCGGGAAAAAAAAATCGGGAAATTCTTTTTTCGGATGAAAAAATTTTTACCGTAGAAGAGAGCTACAACAAAAAAAATGATAAGGTGTACGCACACAGTAATGAAGAAGCGAGCAACCGTATTCCGCGTGTCCAACGAGGTCATTTTCCATCCTCGCTCATGGTATGGTTGGGAGTTTCTTATTCATACTCTCAACCATACCATGAGCGAGATATTTTTTTCCCGCGTACCGCTTCAACAAAGCGCGGCATCTCTTCAGTCTCAGGTCCATTAGACGAGCATTCAAACGATGTCCTGTTTTTCTTCGATATGCCCGAAGCCTTAAGTCTTCATTTAACACCCTTTTCACCGTGGTTCTGCTTAACCCCATCTGAAGGGCCAACAGTTTCTGCTTACGTTTGGGATTTCTTTGAATTCGCGCCCTCACAGCTTTTATCACTGCTGGAGTCCTAACAGACCGAGGGCGACCACTTCTTGATCTGTCACCTACACTAGAGTCTTCATTGTATCGTTTGATGGTACGATAAACGAACCTTTTGGTTATATTCAAATTTTTCAGTATGTTAAAAATTTGAATTGTTAAAAATTTGAATTGTCGCGTAACCGCAACGATGCAACGCAATAACTGCAACACGGTCTTCTTTAAGCGTCCACTCCATATTTAAAAATTAGTAAAAATTCTAAAAGTATACATTTTTATTTTCATGAACAATTCGAAATTCGAATTCAATAAACTTTTTTGTGGCCAGCATTCTAAAAGAAAAGTTTTTACTGTGTGACAATACTTATGACCTGACTAGGTATTGTATGATGATGGTACTACAACTATACTCATCTCCAAAGTCCCAACAATAACTATACAAAAGCACATTATTTTCTATAGATAATGATTTTCCATAAAAGTTTCTATTACCCTATACTCAATTTTAATATTTTTTTATTGCTTAGATGGGTGGACGAGCTCACGGCTCACCTGGTGCTACGTAATCACCGGAGCCCATAGACATCTACAACGTAAATACCCCCACCCACCTTGAGCTACGTGTTGTAAGGTCTCAGTTTTAACAATACAACGGCTGCCCGCCCTTCTAACCGAAATGCATTATTGCTTCGCGGCAGAAATAGGCGGGGTGGTGGTACCTACCCGTGCGAACTCACAAGATGTCCTACCACCAGTAAAACAAAACTTAAACAAATCTCATCATAATTCCGTCGATACCGAAACTTCGACTATCTTATACCAAGATAATGCGTAGAGTATCTTATTGCAACGAAGTTCCTTATGGGACGATGCGGAGGGGTACCCTAACCGAGAAAAAACGTCCGTAACGTAAGATTTTTATTAGTAATGCACACAGTGTACGACTAACTTTGTAATAACGTACAAATTAGTAATGCACACATTGTACGACTTAACTTTGTAATAACATACAAAAAATAACATATTTTTTTATCATTCATTGACCACGATCTCAGAGCGTTCGTTTGCGTAATACACTAACTCTTATGCAAATAACCGTGAATGAAGTGTACCACAATAAGTTCACACGTTACCGAATGACCGTGGGTTGTGGCGAAACCTCCAGTTTTATTTTCTTTATACCTCGAATAGAACTTAAAATTAATATTTTTATAATAAGGGACTTCGTTCCTATACGGTGTCCCACGACACCACACATTTACTTTTTATTATCTTACTAGCTGACCCGGCAGACTTTGTAGTGCCTCAATCGATAAATAAAAGACCTAAACTTTTGTATACTTTTGTCCGACGGGGGGGACATCAAAGGAAAAACAAAATTGTTATTTTTATTTAATTCTGAGCATTTTCATATTTATCTACCTTTTAAACCCCTCTGGACTTCCACAAATAATTCAAGACCAAAATTAGCCAAATCGGTCCAGCCGTTCTCGGGTTTTAGCGAGACTAACGAACAGCAATTCGTTTTTATATACATAGATGAGTAGAAGGAGATATAGTACGTTTAATGGTATAGTTATATGTAAGGTTGGCTGTGGTTGGTCCAAGCCAGTACATTAAGGTGCCGGTCGGCACCTCATGTCGTGCGGTGTTCCACAGGGATCGGTCTTGGGACCGCTCCTGCGGAACATCGGCTACGACTGGGTGCTGAGAGGCGAGCTCCCGTCGGGCGCCAACTTGACGTGTTATGCGGACGACACGCTTGTCACTGCCCGGGAGAGCTCGCACAGGGAAGCGACGTTGATAGCCGCGGCTGCGGTGTCACTGGTGGTGAACCGCATCCGGCGCCTGGGCCTGGAGGTGGCCCTAAACAAGTCGGAGGCTATGGTGTTTCAAGGCCCCCGACGTGCGCCGGCGCCGGGATCACACATCGTGGTAAGTGGGACCCGGATAGCTGTCGAGTCCACCATGAAGTATCTGGGATTGGTGCTCGACAGCCGATGGGAATTCGGGCCCCACTTCCGGCGGCTGGTGCCCAAGCTGATGGGTGCAGCGGGCGCGCTTTCAACGTTGCTTCCCAATTTGGGGGGCCCGAGCGCCGCCTGTAGGCGGTTGTACGTGGGAATCGTGCGGTCCATGGCCCTGTATGGGGCCCCTGTGTGGGCGATGGACATGACGGCCAGCACACTCGCCATTCTGCGTAAGCCGCAGAGGGTGATGGCCGTCAGAGTCATCCGCGGGTACCGCACGATTTCCTACGAGGCGGCTTGCGTCCTGGCCGGATCCCCGCCCTGGGACCTAGAGGCGAAAGTACTCGCGTCATTATATCGATGGCGCGAGGAAGAGCGGGCACGGGGCTCGAGGCTGGTGCAGCGGCAGATCGCGCTGCGCCGAGAGGAGCTCCGTCTGGCCTTGGTGGCGGAATGGCGGCAAAGGCTTCTGCGCCCTACCGCCGGCCTCGCAACCGTCGAGGCGATCCGGCCAGTACTCGACGACTGGCTCGGGAGAAGGCACGGATCCCTGTCGTTTAGGGTGACACAGGTGCTGTCGGGGCACGGTTGCTTCGGCAAGTACCTGTGCCGCATAGACAGGGAGCCGGACGCTCGGTGCCACCACTGCGTCCACTGCGGGGAGGACACGGCGCAACACACACTCGCCGAGTGTGTAGTTTGGGAGGAGCAGCGCCGTGTCCTCACAAATAAAGTAGGAAGCGATCTGTCGCTGCCGGCCGTAGTGCGGAGGATGGTCGGCAGCGCAGAGTCGTGGGACGCGGTGGTGTCCTTCTGCGAGGACGTGATGTCGCAGAAGGAAACTGCAGAACGGGAGAGGGAGATCTCGACTCCCTTCCCCGGCCGCAGAAGGCGCACCGGGCGCAGGACAAGGGCGGACAACGCCCTTTTCCGCCCCCCATGAATGGGTCCAGAGGCGAGGGACTTGGGAAAGCCCTCGCCCCCTATTCGATGGACCTGAGACGGAGGCGTATGCGGGTGTCGGCGCGTGCCTCTGAGGCGATGCACGGAGTAGCTGAACGCCTCACTACTCCGTGCAGGAGACGAGGCCTGGACAGACCGAGCCAGCACTGGTGTGGGGCTGCGGAAGAATTTGGATTCCCGCGGCCCTGCGCGCACGTGTGGGTGGACACCGGGGTGGTTTTAGCCGGTAGGAGTCCGGCACGCCCCTCCGCTTTTCCCCAGGCGGAGGTAGTCCATGAGAATTTCCCCCCGAAAAAAAAAAAAAAAAAAGCCAGTACATTAAGGAGCGACGGAATTTCTGAATCGAACAGTGGCGGCAATGAGCCCTGATTAACTCGACGGCGCTATTAAAATCAGAACTTCGGGGAAAAGCAATTTCTGCTACATCGGAAACTTGTTTTCGAGTTGACCGTTCGCGTTGTTTTTTTTTTTTTTTATTGCTTGGATAGGTGGACGAGCTCACAACCCACTTGGTGTTAAGTGGTTACTGGAGCCCATAGACATCTACAACGTAAATGCGCCACCCACCTTGAGATATCAGTTCTAAGGTCTCAAGTATAGTTACAACGGCTGCCCCACCCTTCAAACCGAAACGCATTACTGCTTCACGGTAGAAATAGGCAGGGTGGCGGTACACACCCGCGCGGACTCACAAGAAGTCCTACCACCAGTGAAAACTATATTCTTGATACTTTAAACAAGGTTTGCGACGACTGTGAATGTTTAAAATATTCTAAATATTCTAAATTAAGTTGCTCCGATAATTCCAAGGAGTTCTTCTGTAGGGCTACGTCAAAATTTTCTTCAGCAGTTATCGTTAGGTATTTAATAGAATCATCTCGATAAATAAAAAAATAGGTGCAAGCATTACACTAATATATACTGTAAAAAGATTAGGTATGGTATTTTTTTTAAAATATTTAATCTCCATTTAAGCTAACTTAACAAAAATAGAAGTTTATTTTAACTATTTCGAACGCGATCATTAATAAAGACAATATTCACTCGCACAGTACAACAAAAAAAAACCGAAATTGCATAAAAAATGTGACCCATATCCGTACAAAATACGTTCGAAACGTATGCACACTATTGTACACCTATATGCCTCTCAGGGCTGACCCCCGTGTTTACCCACGAAACAGATCTGTTAGCACAGTTGATTGCAGATCGAAACTTTAGAAAACTGACCACTCGGAATAGGATTACCAGTTCGTTACCCGCAGACCATTTTTGCTGTTTGTCTGACCGCTAACAAAGTAAACAAGAGCAGTTTGCGTGGGGTTGCGTTCGGTTATTTGTTTGTTTGCGCCAACCCTGGAGTTTGGTTAATTTGTCGTTGAAACTGTACGCGGATTTATCCGCGTTATGGAATAAGAGTAAGTTTTTATTTGTTTGAAGAATATTTAAATTGATAAATGTCATCTATAATGGATCGAAAAAAATGTTATCGATTATATTTATAAATCGATTTTGTTGCATTGGTGACTAGATAATTGAGTTTAGTATGACCGGTCGGTTTTTGTGGTTGTTAAATATATTTGATATTGAGAGTATAGAGATACTTCGGGATAAGAGTTATACTGAACACTAATAACTCACTTAATAGTTTCTTCATTATTTAATTTCGAGCTTTGAGCTTCGAGCTTTGAGAGTGGTAGAGGACAAAATCCAAATTTGTGACCGTTGAGATTGAAAAGTTTATTTACGTACAATCTCAATATCATCGTAGGTGTGTTGCATTTTGAGACGTCATTGATCTTTAAATGGAAAATGGAGGGATTGTTTAAAATAATTAAAACTACCTTTACGGACTGACGGACGTCATACGTCAGTGACAACAAACCCCGTGAACTATAAATATATTAATAACAAATTTCGGAAATAATAATGACTACAAAAAAAACCAAGGACTAAATTGTAAAAGAATGTAGTTTAATTATGTTAACGACTTGCGAAGAATGAAAAAGATATTACATTTGTTTAAAATTTTACTTTTTGGCCTTTATCAATGATCTTGGTAACTTAGCCACACCAAAGCATAGATTTATCCACTTTATATTTAAGACCCCAAAGAGGACAATGCAACAAAATAACGAACATTACAAATAAAACATACGAAGATATTCTTCATTAACCAAAAAACACGGATAAGACATCACAGTAATCCTTGACAAGTGACGTTAAAGAAACGTCATCCAACGAAAATTCTGAACCAAATACTGACTTAACATACTCTTTGTTTCGGCCAATCCAAGCGTATTCATACGTTTCGGACACCGAAAGGATACCGCCAACAAAAACGTCCGCACAAAACGAGATTGATATATCCGCCTAATTTGCCTATACCTTACGAGACCTCCAATAAAATATGTCATATCATATGGCCTATTCAAATTATGGCTGCAATCGAACCCAAAAACAAGCCATTGAACGAGAATATCCGTGCTGAATTGGATGAGAACAAAAACTGTGTTCTTAGATTTAAGATCCCGCCAATTTAAGAGAAAGGCTCAAGTGATGGGGGCATGGAGTACCAGTAAATCAGTTTAGGGATTTTGTTTTTCATTTTAATCAGGATGTCCTTTTTATTCACATCGACATTTCTTTTGTTGTTCTAAATTAATTGAGTGTATGTGTATGTATGTGGGAGTTTTTGTGCCTATCAAATTAGTTTTGTTTTAAATTGTCGTTTATTGAATTTAAGTTTGTTAATGAAGTATTCGGGGTATCAATGCGTTTTTTCTTACAAAGTCGAAGTATATGTTAAAGTTTTGTTTTGTTGGGATATTCAACAACGCAAAGAAAAATGTAGTATCTTATGCGTTTCATACATTGTAATTGCGCCACTTTGAAAAGGCGGCACGACATAAGAACCCTCTTGTCGTGGCCACTGGAAACTACATACCCGATCCTGTAGATCGAATGGTAAACAGTTGACGTCGCCCAACACACGTCATTACGGATCCTCCTGATCCATTAACGGTGTTTTTAGGTACCACAAGCACCGGTCACCGTCCTCGTCGAACCCGTCGCTTGCGACGAAGGGCTCGACGAGCGAATTAACCCATGAACACAGCCCACTGAGTTTCTCGCCGGATCTTCTCAGTGGGTCGCGTCTCCGATCCGGTGGTAGATTCTGCGAAGCATTGCTCTTGCTAGGGCCAGTGGTAGCAACACTCCGGTTTGAGCTCCGTGAGCTCACTTACACGTTAGGGTGAAACTGAAATAGCCTTTTAAGGCTATCAGCATAGGTAGGAACATTTTAAAATAGCACGTACAAAGGAGATGCTTGTTAATGATTTTTTTTTAGTAAACGACAAAAGGATAGTCATGATAGAAACGAAAACTAGAACATTAAAAAAGAAGAAAAGGAAACTAATTAATATAACAAATCATCTAATAATGCGAATTGACCATTCTAAATCATTATCAAAACCACCATTGACATTATCGTAATCATGTGACGATTAGAACTATTTTTATAAAAGTTACTTAAAAACATAAAGCCGTTTGTTATATTAAAAAAATAACCGTATCAATAATTGCAGGTGTTGCCACTATTTGCTGGTTAACATAATTATCATTCAATTTATGACCATTATCTGTTAGACGCTCTATTATAACACAATTATGGATAATTTTATTCGAAGTTTTTTTTTTAGTAGAATTACTCGGTACGTTGTGTTCTGTGGTATGGAACTAATTTATATTGCTTTGTATGTAAGCGATGATAGCGAGTGTCTGAGTTATTGTTTCTAATGTCAATAACGACTGATTGAAGACATAATATTTTTGTAGCTTTTACTAGTTTTGTTGATTTGATCTCGTATTCTCCTTTCAAAGATCAACAAAACTAACAAAACAATCAAACCAATTACATTCAAGCGTGCTTTGTCAAGCATATTGAAATTTTATGACTATACGGTAGATTCGGAAAGCAGTTTCATCACTGCATAGATTCGGAGCGTGATTCAGGGTTTCCTCTTTTCCAAATACATCACACCACATAATATCGTTTACAAAATATATATAATCTGTACGTATATAAATATTCCAAGAACTAGAAGAAACCAAACCAGACCGAATTTGAAGCACAGAGTGTTGAGCACAATTTCAAACTTAAATCTCCCAATCTGTTGCATTAGAATATTACATATCCGGACTATATTCAAATTAAACAGTAGGTACACGTATATTATTCTTCTTCCTAGTTGTACACTCAGGACAGAGTAGTCGTGTTCATGCATCAGTCGAATCCTGCGATATCGATGCTCTCGCCATGCGACGCCATGTGGCACGATGTTCCGTCCCATAGACACAGCCCACTGAGTTTCTCGCCGGATCTTCTCAGTGTGTCACGTTTTCGATCCGGTGGTAGATTCGAAGCACTACTCTTTCTAGGGCCAGTGTTAGCAACACTGTTAAGGCGAAGCTGAAATAGCCTCTCAAGGCTATCAGAATAGGTAGAAAAAAAAAGAGGCGTTCCGCAGAGTGAGAGCAATCGTTTATAGCGCAGAATTATTGAATAATAATAAAAGTATATTAATCACTAATTATGAACGTGTTTTCTTCTCTCGCACTCTCATCATGCAATTGAATTGTAAATACTGTATAAGTAGTAATTGTTTCGGTTAATTCAAATATACAGTTGTTTCAAATAACCAGTGTTTAAGTATATTTAGTCCTAGTCGCAGCGAAAACTGTCAAAGTGTCATTATCACGCGACAGAATTCCACTGCTGGACATAGGACTCACCCAAGGTCAAATTTTAACAAGTTCTTAGTATTAATAATTCAAATTGTTCAGGATTAATTATAACTAATTAAATATTGGCATACGTGACCGTTGGATAAAATTTAATAGAGAATTTTGTCTAGAATTAAAAGATCTTTAGACCATTAACGACAAAGAATGTCTGGTAATATCTGCAATGGTTCTTGTTCTTACAATGTATTTGGTACCAGAAGTTTTAATGTTAGTTGTTAGCCGAATTGAAGTATTAGGTTCGCGAGCGAACACTCAAATTCGCAGTGAGTCAGTCAACACATTCGATCATCAAATTCATGAGAACAACATATTTGTATCGAGTAGAAGAATATGCACGCTTCGCCACTTGCAACGACTTAATGACCGTATTTTCTACATATAAAAAGTTTCTGTGCCGCTAATGTTTTGTGGAGAAGTTCAGGGTTGTAAGAAATTTCAAATTGTCGTTGACGACAGTAACAATGAAATTATTTTTTAATCACATAAAATAATTTGATAATAGGTACGTTTTCGGCGTTAAATGACCGTTATCTTAAATACAACTACATAAACAAACAGTCTTGCTACACATTTAGTATGCAACGACAATATTGTTAACGTTTATTAATAAAATACAATACGATATTATTATTTTTTCGAAAATTGAAATCTATAGTCTCCTCTTGTGGTTCGGTGACCCTAACTGTATTGCTATATCTGAAAGGAGATCCCTTAATTTTACCGACCCGATTTCTTGTTGCTAAAAGGCTTTATGCTCGCGAAGACCAGCCTGCCCCACATCGTACCAGCAATTTTTATTATCTAATGGATACGGCAGCGTAGCGACCGATTGGTGTAGCCAATATTAGTGAGATCTTTGTCCAACAGTGGATGTCTATAAGCTGTTGATGAAAATCATATAATGAATCGCAGAGCTTACTACCCGCCTGTTGTTATGCGATTTCCGTAGCCCATAGATATAACTATGTGGAGTCTGCCGCCTTCCTCAAGACACGACGCCTTAAGTGAATTGGAACTTGAAAGAACTGTTCTAGCAGGGACGCATGGGTTCCTCGCGCCAATAACACGTTTAATAGCATTTTCTACTTTAGCTGACTCACAATACGTTCACTCAACACAAAAAAAACTATACATTGAGGGAGATCTACAGAGCTAAAAGGCGAAATACTGAAAAAAATATTTGAAAAAAATATACACGAGAACTATGATGTGATAATGTGTTGTTAATAGTACACCGCAACATACCTGCTGTATCTTTATCTGTCCAGATTTTCGGGTAATTAAACGGTTGTCTGGAAGAGATCGCTTTTAGCGATAAGACCGCTTATTGCACAAACGTATCTGCTTGTTGACTGTTTTCTGATGTTAATTGTGTTTTGGTGTGCAATAAAGTATATTCTCTCTCTCTCTCTCTCTCTATGATTTCGAAATATGTACATACATAGCATCTAATAAAAGTTCTCGTGATAAGAATGTTGTAATTATGTTTTCTTTGGACAATTACATTTTTTTTTTCAAAACAAGGCAAAGTAACATATTTTATTAGATAAATAGCTCACACATTCATTCGCGACAATAGTTTAGCAGCTTGGAGCGACAATGCATCCCTTGCTATAATTTATACGCCGAGCCACCCTAGGCGACTTCCTCTCCTAACCGGAAGCGCACAGCCGCCATTTTGGTGTGCACGCGGCCGGAAGCACGACGCACGCGCATCTCCACCGTCACTTCCGTTTCGTCACCGTGACTAGGCTGTTTTAGAAAACACTATACGTTAAATTTACCGATTTATAATGTCCAGTTTGAATTTGCAATGCTTGTCAAAGTTGTTTGGGGTAATTTGAGTTTTATTTGTATGAATGTTCCAAGGAATCTAATGGGTGTGTAATTTGAAAAATCATTTTCTGATTTAATTCCTTTTCATTACTAGTTTCAATAACTAATATTTTTTAATTCTTATGATGTAAATCAACCTGCCAAGATCAAACAAACAGAACACCTTATTAGCAGTGGCAAACAACCTTTAGTACCTATTTTGAAAATTGATATCAATGTCCTTTTTTATTGTACTAGAGGTCCCGCAGTAGTCGAAATTCGACTATAATTAATTGGTATTGTAAGTTTGTACACTATTATGATTGTATTTTATACTTCTATAATCACAAATTTCGCCAAGGCTACACTATAAAAAAATATTAATAAAGACAAACAATATTTAATCTATTCTCAATTTGACCACAGACGTCAAGAACAAATGTTTGACGATAAAATATAGTATGCATGCGTGTGTGCGTCAAACTCATGGTATGTAGTGTGTGTAATGTTTTCTTTATTGATTTAATGTATATTTTATGCATTATTTAAAAAAAATATTAGCATTGTACACTTCTTCTCTATATTCTCTATAAGTGTGGAAAATTTCATACTCCTCCGTCCGCGCAATTTTCGTAAAAAGGGATACAAAGTTTTTGCTTCACGTATTAATATATAGATAACTAGCGACCCGCCCTCGCTTCGCTTCGGAAACATTAAAATAAACATGAAACAAAAAAAAAAAATAAAAAAAAAATTAAAAAAGTAGCCTATGTTCATCAGGGACAATGTCGGCTTCTAATGGAAAAAGAATTTTTCAAATCGGTCCAGTAGTTTCGGAGCCTATTCGAAACAAACAAAAAAACAAATCTTTCCTCTTTATAATATTAGTATAGAAGACTTTTCAAATGTCAATCTAGAGCATGTGATGCTCCGCAGTTGAAGTAATCAGCAAAAAATTCAATGCATTTTCGGCCCAATACCTAAGATAGGACGACTGTTTTTATTTAAACTATATCCCAAATAAACCTTTATTTACGTATTGACGAAGAAGTTATTTACTAGTGGTAGGAAGTCTTGTGAGTCCGCACGGGTAGGTACCACCACCCTGCCTATTTCTGCTGTGAAGCAATTATGCATTTCGGTTTGAAAGGTGGGGCAGTCGTTTTACTGTAAAACCGGAGACATTAGAACTCATAGCTCAAAGTAGGTGTCGCATTTACGTTGTATATGTCTATGGGGCCAAGTGGGCCGTGGGCGAGCTCATCTAAGCAATAAAAAAAATTGCTAAAACACACGAGAATTCTGTCTACTTATACAATTGTTGACCTCAATTACACCATCACTCACATCATGCAAGCTTTTGTGTGGAATATATTACTCCTATATCTAGTTGTTATTTGAAAATAAATGAATGTTGTCTATTGTGTATTTTATATCAAGTTTGATTGATTATGTGTTGATTGGTTTGCTTTCGTTTTTGTTCAATCCTTATACCTTTTTTATTATTTACTAGCTGACCCGGCAGACTTCGTAGTGCCTCAATCTATAAATAAAAGACCTAAACTTTGTATAAAATAAACTTAAAACCAACAAAAGGAATCCGTCCGACACACCGGGGACACACCAAAAGAAAAAAATTTGTTATTTCTATTTAATTCCGAGTATTTTCATATTTATCTGCCTTTCAAACCTTCTCTGGACCTCCACAAATAATTCAAGACCAAAATTAGCCAAATCGGTTCAGCCGTTATCGAGTTTTAGCGAGACTAACGAACAGCAATTCATTTTTAAATATATTATATGGATATGGATGATCGCATTAATGTCCCTTCTAGTGTCCAGTGGGTATCGGAGTAACTTGAGACATGAGGTCGAACCTTGGTTGTATAGGCGAGAGGTACCTACCTCACAGCCCACCTGGTATTAAGTGGTTACCGGAGCCCGTAGACATTTACAACGTAAATGCCGCCACCCACCTTGAGATATGAGTCCTAAGGTTTCAGTATAGTTACAACGGCTGCCCCACCTTTCATACGGAACGCATAACTGCTTCACGGCAGAAATAGGCAGGGTGGTGGTGCCTACCCATGCGGACTCACAAGAGGTCGTACCACCAGTAAAAAATGTCTTTGTATAGGTGTTTGTTTCAAACTACAACCATATTACCAAAGTTTTCATTAAAAAAATAATTTTCTAAGCGAATCCCAAAACTAAAGTCATAATATTAGTTCGTCATTATGAAGATTGACGTTGAAAAGCGCCTCATCAATCCTAGACGCATGCTGGTCTATCGGATTACTGACAAATTGCCTATTTATGATCGCGTTCGGAATAAATTGGTGGATTTATTGAATAATTATTCTGTTAATATTGTTATTTGATTTGTCTACATTAAATAAACGGCTAAAGCCCACTAGGGGCCGTAAAGCCAATGGAAAAGAAAAAATTGCCTTCGATAATATTTTAAACTCGATAATAATAATCTCATGGACTCCATTGGAAATCTTTTAAAAGCTCCTAACTGTCTGGCCTCTATTGAATGTTTTTTTTTTTAAATTGTCCTAATATTGTATCTAAATTATTATTTGGTAAATATGTAGTATAAATTTGACAATGATTTTTGTTAGCTTAGTAGATCAGTCAAGTTCGTGCACAACTTCATGTTAAGTGAATGCTGGATGGATAAAATCAGGTGGAAACCACATTTATAATAAAATAAGGACTATAATCTTATAACTTTAAACGAGCAATTCTTGTATATTAATATGTATTTATATAATCTGAATCTCGGAAACGGCTCCAAAGATTTTCATAAAATTTAGTATACAGGGGATTTCGGGGGCGAGAAATCGATCTAGCTACGATTTATTTTCAGAAAATGTTGTTTTATTCGTGTTTTCAATAATCAACTCTTCCCGACATCTATTGGCGAATAATAATACTATTTCTCTTAATTGAGGGTAACTAACCGCTTTAAAGACACAACAAGATGGCGTTATCAAAAAAAAACCGAGCAAAGCTCGATCATCATCTATGTAGTATTCTTTATACTATTATAATAGTAAATCCTAAGATAGTTTCTTGGAAGGATTAAGCGGGACATTGGTTCTCACGTGAAGACCACATAGATTTATTAATTATTATTATTTATTTATTAACCACATTTACTCTTTAGGATCGTCGTGTTTGGTTTCATTTACAGACTAAGCATCCTACTTAAGGTAGTTGTAAATTTATTTATAATTTCAACACACTACTTATATACTACAATACCTTAGTAAACTAGAAGTCGTCGTGGCCTAAAGGATAAGACGTCCGGTGCATTCGTATCGAGCGATGCACCGGTGTTTGAATCCCGCTGGCGGGTACCAATTTTTCTAATGTAATACGTACTCAGCAAATGTTCACGATTGACTTTCACGGTCAAGGAATAACATCGTGCAATAAAAATCAAACCCCCCGCCCCGCCTATTTCTGCCGTGAAGCAGTTTTTTTTTTATCCTACCTATGCTGATAGCCTTGAGAGGCTATTTCAGCTTCACCCTAACTTTTGTAGGTGAGCTCGCGGGGCTCAACCGGAGAGTTGCTAATACTGACCCTAGCAAGAGCAGTGCTTCGCAGAATCTACCACCGGATCGGAAACGCGACCCACTGAGAAGATCCGGCGAGAAACTCAGTGGGCTGTGTCTGTGGGTTAGTTCGCTCGTCGAGCCCTTCGTCGCAAGCGACGGGTTCGACGAGGACGGTGACCGGGAGCAGTAATGCGTTTCGGTTTGAAGGGTGGGGCAGCCGTTGTGACTATACTGAGACCTTAGAACTATATCTCAAGGTGTGTGGCGCATTTACGTTGTAGATGTCTATGGGTTCCAGTAACCACTTAACACCAGGTGGGCTGTGAGCTCGTCCACACATCTAAGCAAAAAAAAAAAAAAATCCTATTGACCGATGCAACTGGTCAAAGGTTCTCTGCCATATTTAAATGCGAATTCGCACTAATTCCTCTTGAATTCTTTACATAACAATCGAAAATAGATTCAACTACAATTGAGGACGGTGCCCAATCGATATTCATATCCCACCATTTTAATTTATCTATCCTCAGAGTGACGTAAAAATTTAATCGAGCTAATGCACGTATCTGACTCATAAAATTTAGAACCGATCCGTTCCCTAGCTCTTGCGTGATTCAAATCGAACTATCAAAACCTACGACTTTTATATCCTACACAGAATTTAAAATTAATTTCACAATTTTTTTATGTACTTATATTTCTATAAAAGTATAATTGATAAATAAAACCGTGAACTTGGCTTTAAGCCTTTGAATTTTAAAACGTTCTCAAAGTAGTAGTTCGCCCAAACGATAAAGCTATATACATATATATATATACACAAAAAACGATAAAACAAAATATATATATACAAGAATGTCTCTTAAAAATTCGTTCAAGTACAAACAAAAACTCCCATTCGCGGTATTTCTCGAGACGCATCGTTTATCACTAGCACCTATCTACAATCCACAAATTGCCACGCTATAGTTGACGGGGTACTCCGCCGATATAAATCTTCTATTGAAAGACAGACGTCCTCAGCCATTCACGAGCTTCCTTTCAACGCGTTGAGGACAAACAGACAGACGCGGCGCTGTACAAACACTCCTCAGGGATAGAGATCAAAGAACGATATCATACACTACGCGGTTTAATTTGGCGCCAACAAGACGGCCATTTTGTTTGTCGACAATCGAAATTTAAATTTTTTTTTCTTTCTATTTTGAGTTTTCAACTAATCAAACTCTTTTCTAATTTTTTTTTTAAAGATTCGTTCAATCAGAGTGCTTTCAAAGGTTCTGGAATAATGTAGAGTTTGTCGGAAGAGTAAACATCAATCGTGACGAGCTGGGGAGTGTGATGTTCAAATTTCAAGATGGCGAGATGAGTGCTTATGAGTTTTGCTTATTCATAAGCGTGGGGTGCCAGACAACAACCTGCTTAAAATGAGAATCCAAATAGAAAATGCTAAATTTTTCACGCTGTTGTTTTGTGAAAAACTATTTTCTCCTCTCTTTGTATTTGCTCAAAATCAATTGAGTTATTATTTTTTACTATAAATGCTTCTTGTTTTTTTTGGCAGGCAATGAAGCAACGAAGGATCCAACGCTGTGGCAACAGTTGGGGGCAGCCTATGTTCAACAGTGGACGTCTGCTGGCTGATAGATGGTGATAATAACAGCGACTCATTTATATAAAATATGTTAGGTATATATATTTTTCTACGATTTTTTCTTTGTATATTCGTAACTGCACGGACAAAGTTTCAATATGTCATAAAAAATATCATCATAAATAAAATTTAAATCAAAAAAGTTCAAAATCAAATAAGCCTTTACACGATCATTTAAACAGTATGATATATCAATTCGGGCTGTTATTTACGAAGTACATATATGTATGTACAAATAAAAAAAATTACCTACATATCGCAAAGTGGATTATAATTATGTATGACTAGAAACAGAAGAGACGGCGTTAAAAACTACTTCACGGGTAAATAATAGTAGACAGAGACAGAAACCCTGGATATCATCATCATCATCATTAATATTAGTCATCACAGAGCACAAGTTATTTGACAGATGCCTGTATGTCGCTTATGACATTTTAAATTAAGCTTTCATATGCCAGTTCCGAACCACAATATTTGTTGTATCTTCAGGATCCACTTTTTTATTGCTTAGATGGGTGGACGAGCTCGCAGTCCACCTGGTGTTAAGTGGTTACTAGACCATGAACAAAAAATTATTATTATTTCATTATTATGCAAAACGTGATGAGTTACGTTCTCAGAAGTGTTAAAAGGAACTTCGTAATTGGGATTTGGAATAAAGAATAGTTACTCTTTGCTTCAGAGCGACCTTAGTACGTTTTAAATGGCGAAACTAGCTTACTCCGTTACAGTAATATTGTACATTCAAGTGTCAAGTGCCGTCTTGGGTACTTCACCTCGTGCTGCGACTGAATTATTCATGGGCCCCAGTCAAGGGAAGCAGTTTCCTTTTAGTTATATACATTTGAAAATTTCAAACGTTAAAACGACTTTACATCGATTTTTTCTGTGGGTTTTTCCATAAATGCAATCATTAAAAATTAAACAAAATCGTAAGTTCTATGACGCTTCATTTAATTGTTTTTTTTTTACTTTTCAATTAAATTAATTCGATTGAATAATTTTTGGAATCTTACAATTGTTACCAAATACCTAATTGCTTACGAAATAAATTACTCTCGCAGGTCTACAGACGAGTTCTCGTTGCGTTTGATGATAAAGTCAATGGATACTTTAATGACCCGTAGGTCATATTAAACAGATCCTATGACCCTTCAAAGCGAATTGCGCAATTACTTTGCGGCAAAAACAGGCAGTCTCCGCGGCTTCAATGCTGCCAATTTATCTTGTTGAAGAATAATAAAACTGGTGTCGTTTTTAAATAAGCCTACCAAATTTCGGATCATAAATTATCGCTTTTAGACGGAAGATCACGTTTTCCCACAACCCCGTATTAAGTATAAGCCGACATTAACACTTTAATTATATTAGTACTAGTTGACCCGGCAGACTTCGTAGTGCCTCAATCGAAAAATAAAAGACCTAAACTTTTGTACAAAATTAACTTAAAACAAACAAAAGGAATCCGTCCGACGGGGGACAGATTAAAATTGTTATTTTTGTTTAATTCCGAGCATTTTCATATTTATCTACCTTTTAAACCTCTGGACTTCCACAAATAATTCAAGACCAAAATTAGCCAAATCGGTCCAGCCGGTCTGGAGCTTTAGCGAGACTAACGAACAGCAATTCATTTTTATATATATAGATAGTTGCATATATATTTATGATGTCTTCGGTTACAAAAATTACGAGTAATTCTTATGTGTACCCTTTAATTTTCATTGCACAAGCCTCTATCGTTCGTCAGGTCTAAAAACAAAAGTCGTAAAGCCCAAGTCCATTATTTAAGTAATCCTTTCAGCAACAAACCAGTTATTTTCACAGTACAACGAGTGATAAACTATTAAAATTTCAAATGAATTAACGTCTTATGGTTTAACGTTAAGATACATTTTACAGTGCCCTCCATTAAAAAATCCGCCCACCTAAGTTCCAACAGAAATTGTTTACAAGTTCTTGCAACAACGAGAGTTTATATGGCGTGTATGAGTGAAAAATAACACTTAGGGTATAGACGCTATAATGCAATTACTGTTGCAGAATGGCAAGAATACCTTAGAGATCATAATCACACTTGAATCCAATTTTCCAAAAAAATAAACTAGATGGCGTTAGTAGTTTAATTCTCAAAACTACCGTCGATTGTTATTATGCCACAGTCTTCGATCAACAACTATTGTTGATCGAAGGCCACAGTAGAGCAACCGGTTCATACAATTAATTGGCAATTAAATATAATACTTTATTGTTTTGTTTTTCTGCTGAAAATAACTAAGCACATACTAAAGTAGTGTAAACAAGACATTAAATGAGGAAAAGTGTAAAAAAAAGTGCTAACAATATAATCGTTTTGGAGTTTGTATATTAATTTTTTTTTCTAGTATTCTTTTTCATAGGTAATTGTTAGTAATTTTGTGAGAATCTGCGATCGAATCAATGAAATAAATATCTTATCTTATACCTTTAAACGAGCAATTCTTGTATTGAATCTCGGAAACGGCTCCAACGATTTTAATAAAATTTAGTATACAGAGGATTTCGGGGGCGATAAATCGATCTAGCTACGATTTATTTTCAGAAAATGTTGTTTTATTCGTGTTTTCAATAATCAACAATAAGCAACTAACTGCTTTAAAGACACAACAAGATGGCCTTATAAAAAAAAAACCGAGCAAAGGTCATCATCTAGTAAAGAACTAGTAAGTTAAGTAAACAGTATTGCAAATTTCTTCTTATTTCCTGTTTATTGCCTTTCGTTATAAGCTTACGTTATTTACCACATCCAGCCAGATGTACCTACATAAACTCAACGTTCGCGTGACCATATCGCCATATCCAAAGAACAAGGCGATTGAACGCAACTTATGTTCCCGGAGCGTATATGACTGCAATAACATCGCGGTGTTGCAGGCTTTTGATTTTATTTCGCCGGTAATTTAATCGTGTCGTAAAATTAGACGTTTTATCATGTCAGTATCAATTTAACGGCCGTCCGGTGTAGTGGTAAGTGACATGGTCGCTACATAAGGGGGTTGCAGGTTCGAATCCCGCCAAGGGAAGATATTTGTATGATAAATATAAATGTCTTTTCCAGGGTTATGGATGTATATTAAATATATGTATGTGTATAATAAAAATCTTACATTTATTTCCGTTATCTGGTACCTGTAACACAAGTTCTTTACAAACTTATCACGGGACCAGTTAACGTGGCGTGGATTGTGAGTTTATTATTAAGAGAGAGAGATTAAATTAATAAACGCATTATAAAATTGTTAGCATTAAGTATAGTAGTAACCGCCATCCTGGTTAAATGTTCTGTATTATAATCTAATGAAACTGATCGATATCGGAAATTCCATGTAGTCAAAGCAGCTCCTCACTACCGAGAACTGTTTTTAAGCCTCGCTTGAAGAAGGACTTGTCATAGCGCTCAGGAAAGATCATATAGAGCATTTCATTCCAAAACGGAATGGTATGTGGAAAAACTATTTGTAGCAATGCATTGTGACATACTAGAAATGGCTCTCCAGATCTTATGACTCATTTTCAGAACTGCCGACGAGTCTATTCTATTTAAAAGAAAACTATTTTCCTAAATACGGACCCATTTGAAGCAGTAATGCGTTTCGGTTTGAAGGGTGGGGCAGCCGTTGTAACTATACTTTTTATTTTTATTTATTTATTTATTTAAATAAGTACTGCCACATCACAAACATCTAACATTGAAAATAAATTTAAACTATTTAATTTATGGCCTGATGCATGTGACAACAATGGCGTACATAGCATTGGCAATTCATCGGCTCGAAAATGGAATACAATAATAATAATAATAATAATAATAAAAAAACAGTACTATTTGTTGAAATATTAATAAAAATGTCTAAAAATGTCATGTCATATCGAAAAGAAGAAAAGAAGAAATGTTAATATGATGTCAAGTAACAACAAGTCAGTTATAGAACAAGAAATGATCAACGATTAAAGTTAAAGTTAAGGTCCCTTTTCCTCTCTTTTCCTACTCTGTCCTTAAATACACGTAACTTGTCGTGGAACACATCAAGATCGGGCATCACTGTGATAAGGGAATGATACTCATCAATTATTCTACGGAGAGGTGCCTGCCGTCCCAAATTAGATTTTACAGGTGGGGTGTAGAAAATATATTTGAGTTTCCCGCGAGGATAGGTACGGGGAACCCTCAAAGGCATGTTCTCTAGAAAGTAGCTACACTGATATTGACCGCTTACGACTTTGTGGAAGAAGGACATGTCCAATAAAAGTCTCCGTTCACGAAGAGAACACATTCGAAACCTAATTAGGCGCTCTTTGTAAGGATTTCTGTGCGAAAAACCGCTAGAATTATAAGCTAAATGCCTAGTGAACGCTCTTTGAATGCTCTCAACGCGTTGCGAATGCACGGCATAATACGGATTCCATACAACGCTGGCGAACTCAAGATGACTGCGCACCAAGGTTTGGTAAAGCAAGATTTTGGTGCGCTGACGCCTAAATACTACTTGAGACCTTAGAACTTATATCTCAAGGTGGGTGGCGTATTTACGTTGTAGATGTCTATGGGTTTCAGTAACCAGTTAACACCAGGTGGGCTGTGAGCTCGTCTACCCATCTAAGCAATAAAAATATAATATACATATACATAATATGTAATCATAAAAAATACTATATTTGTATAATTCAGCGATTTTCTTGAACTTTTGACTAATTAAATCAACTATAGCCCAATATGTTGATTACCAAGAAACTACAAAGAGCTGTGTCCGTTTTTAGATCTCAAACTGCTTTGCAAAGCACATTCCACGAAACAACATTTAAGTTCAAAAACGGACTCTTCTGAGTTCACCAATGATTTTAGGGAAATATTGAAAGGCTCACAACCCAGTAAGGACGTGTTTAACAGCACGCGTCGTCAATAAACCCGTCTAGTTATGAAGTTTATTGTATACAACAGCGGAACGGTTGCTATTATTCGTACTCGAACTACTAACACTTAAAATTTAAGTTCACCTGTACTCGAACTAACTTTAAGTAGTAGTAGTACGAATTTAAAATTCAAATTCAAATTCAAAATCATTTATTTCAACTTAGATGTCAGTATAACATCATCAACAGCCCACAGTCGTCCACTGCTGGACATAGGCCTCTCCCAATCTACACCACTGAGCCCGGTTTGCGGCTCTTCTCATCCACTTCTTGCCGGCCATCGTGCGGAGGTCATCGCACCATCTAGTCAGGGGGCCTCCCACGTTACGTCTTCCGCTGCGCGGTCTCCACTCGATAACCCGTCTGCTCCAGCGATCGTCAGTCCTACGGCATATATGGCCAGCCCAATGCCACTTCAGCTTGTTGAATGTCAAAATATAAATAACAATGTTAACCACCGACTCCAAAAAAAAAGCCACAGTCCTGAGAAGAACCGGCGAAACAAACTCAGCTTTTTTTTTGTTTTTTCTCAAATTTTTTTTTTTTAAATAAGTAAAAATATTTGCTATAAACGAAAAAACAAGTCAAAAAATACAATTACAAAATAATAATACTAATAATAATGAAAAATGAAAAGGCCAGGAGCGAGCGATACGAACGCGTATGTTCTCAAAATATGATATCCCGAACACCGGTACTCAAGGAACAATCCGAGAGAGACGAATAGGGATTTTAGATAAGAAAATAAGAGCTTCGGACTGCAAGCCTTTCCTTATAGTTCTCGGTTATGGATATTCGACCAAAATAGTTCAATATTGGTAACTGCGTAGTCTATATGACATCTTGTTGTGTAAAGTGGTTAGTTGAAGAATTTCTCGTTTAAAGGTATAAGATATTTTTTTTCTTTTATTGCCCTTGTAGTCAGACGAGCCCACGGCCCACCTGATGATGAGTAGTTACCGTCGCCCATGGACTTCAGCAATGCCAGGGGCAGAGCCAAGCCGCTGCCTACCGCTAAGATATAAGATAAGATTATGACGACAAAGGGGACTCTACAGCCACAAATGTCTGACCCTGACGAACTATTACCATGGTCGGTCGACCAGAATATGAATTTAATTTCACCGGTATTAAGAGATGCAGATAAAAAAAAATAATGCACATAACGTATCAAGAATCAGTTTCTGAGGCGAATACGATAACAAACTATCATCACAATCAGAGAAAATACGTACGAATTAAGAACCTAAAAGAATAAGTTGCTAGACACAGACTTGACCTATGACTTGACTTATGTATTAGTGTTTTTTTTAATTATTATTATGATTATTATTATTTTTATTGTGTATTGTATCAATAAGTAAATTGATTAGATTGTACTCTTCTACCCACTTTTGTAAAGCTCTCTCTCTTTAAGAACGGTTAGCTGGTAGATACTCAATTGCTGAGTTAAGCTCGCCATTTTATAACTTTTCGCAATTATTGTATTGTATTAACTGTGTGTACAATAAAGAATAAAGAGAGAGTTGACCTTTGGATGGATGTCGTTATTCAATTTTTTGGTGGGTGTCAAGAAAACACACTTCGCTTGCAGGGGTAGTTAAAACCTGGGTTGCCAACGTATGGGCAGCTATCTTCCCAAAATTTAGGAAGTAAAAACCTACACTCTAAATTCAGAAAGGTATGTACATTGGTTATGGAATATTTTTGAGGATAAAATTTAAATTGCGGTTTCGAAAATAATGTTCATAAAGTTTTTTTTTCTAATTTTAAATTTAGTTGACATAAATTGATAATTATACCAAATAGTTATTTTATATTGTTTTATTATTAATTTAAACCATGGTTTAATTCACAATTTTAAAGAGTTTTGAAATAGTCTTCGCAATATTGTTTTTGAACTGGTGGGTGCTACCACCTGTTCACAAACAATATATAATAATATAATGCTTGTCAATATAATGTCTAATTTAATCGCGAATCAATCATGTATTCAGGCTAAAAGTGCTGGGCAACTATAATACTATACAATTAAGAGTTGAACTTCATGTCCCACGATGTCGGTTATCACTTAATACCGGGTGGGCCGTGAGCTCATCAGCCAGCAATATACATCTCAAATTGCATATCAATTATTCGATTATTTATCTTGAGAAACTCTGTGTGAGAATATCGAAACTACCTTACAATAACAGATATAACGCCAGCTTACCGCAATCATAAAACCTTGGAATGATTCATTAAGCGGTAATGAGGGTAATTCCGATTCTTTCCAATCACGTATCCGTTGATCTGGTGAACGGCTGATTGCAATCAGGACCCGACCCTTATTGAGTTTGTTGATGTTCATACAATGTTTGTTTGTTACCGAACTGTTTGCGGCGGCTATTATGGCGGCCGCGTGGATTCATTGGGCTGCGGATGTGGCATTTTGAATATTTTTATTCCTATCTATAGGTATACTATACTATGCCGTTGTACATGACCGATGTTTGTGTATAACAAACATTTCACCTGAAGATATGAAATATTAATTTAATTTCATATTATTTTATAAATTTCCTAACTGATTCAAATGCTATGTGCACGTATGCTATGAGTAATCGAAATGGAATAAATAAAAAAAACACGTGTGGCACTCGGGGACTGCCGCGGTAAAGCTATTGCATAGCATTTTTTATCAACTAATGCAATTATAATTAGACAATAATAATTGAATATTAAAACAATACAATTCACACTCATAAGCTAGACCGCGCGAGAGAGAGATGGCCAGAACTTTCATGATACACATGCAGTGCGACGTCACGCCGCACGCTTATTCACAAACACTACACAAGCGCAACGTGTGAATGTGTTGAACGCGAACTACATGGTAGGCGGAGTGGGGGTGTTAGGTTTTATTTTCGTTGCGGAATTTCATGTATCGGTTGCCGCGCTCAAAGACCGCGATAAAATAACTACAGTCAAAATTGCATTTGAAATTCGAAATGGACTGCCACATCCAAGAATGTTTTAACATTGATGAATGTGTAAAAGGACTTATTTCATCTTTATCAAGTGATTTATCTAGTTTTATTTAGTCGGAATAGTTGTTGGCCAATATAACAATTTGTATTATATGCTGCCGCCGAGTTCTGTGGGGCGAAGTGACAGAAAATACTTTTACCGATAACGTGATTTCTCTTCGTCTACTTTACTTAATTATTCGCTTTGTTATATCCGTTACTTAAATGTCAGTCATAAGTTTATTTGTTGCATAATGAAACTGTATAAACGTTTTGGCAGCCATATTTACGACGACCGTATAAGAGGACTATTTTTTCTAATCATTGCTTCTTCGGCGCGTTCTTGACGCGTCTTTATTAGCTTGGTATGTATGAAGTTTGTATGATACTGAATCACTGAACGTTAATTTTACCGACTTCAAGAACTACGATTAACTTCAAAATATTGTACACGCAACGCAACGACGACAACACAATTTTTTTTTATTGCTTAGTTGGGTGGACGAGCTCACGGCCCACCTTATGTTAAGTGGTTATCGGAGCCCATAGACATCTATAACGTAAATGCCGCCACCCACCTTCAGACATGAGTTCTAAGGTCTCACTTTTAACAACGGCTGCCCCGACCTTAAAAACCGAAACGCATTACTGCTTCACGGCAGAAATAGACAGGGTGGTGGTACCTACCCAGGTGAACTCGCAAGACGTCCTACCACCAGTAATACATATAATACAATTAATATACGGATTAAAAAGGTAAAGATATATAAATACGTTGTGCATCTTCTACGACAGGTCCAGACTACAGAGAAGCTCTTCAAAGTAAGTCCTCGAATATAACTTAAATTTAACGTCTATAAAAATTTAATGATCCGTATTTACGTATGTATAATGTATATTTAAAATTAAATTCAAAGAAATTTGTGGCAGCCCTGTCGATATCAGGTACAAGCGTATTGGATCCCTGTGTAACACGGCTTACGAGAGAGCAAGCGCCTATTCAATAAAGGCGGGCAAAATTTTTGTTCAAACAAAAAAGATTATTTTCATACGATATTAACATTTTTCTATTTGGTTAGAGAACGATAAAAAAATATCTGTTAAATCATTTCATTTTGAATTAATTTTTTATTAAATCGATCATCGCTTTTTTTTCACAACGGTTTTACAAACAGCAAAAACTACAGATAATAATTAGTCACGAGGCAGACTATAAAAAACACGTCAACTGTTGAATTACACAATTCGGATCGCTATAAAACAGTAAACGACACAAAAGGACAATAAGAAACAGATAATATGTCCTCAGTGTTTGACGCAACAATTACTTAAATTACACTCCCTTCACAACAATGGTCTGGAAATAGTTTGCAGCACTATTAAATTGAAAAAAAAAAGCGGGACTCTACAACAATGATAATAATTACTTCTCGCAACTGTTCTAAATCGCAATATGTTCTAAAGGACAAAATTAATGTCAATTCCTCGGCAGTTATAAAGAAGACAATTGCATTTTAATGAAAGACGCAGATCGCGAACCGTTTTTAATACTCTTTTATTAGCTTCAGACGTAGGTATGTATGTTTGTAACGGAATCTTTGAACATGATTTTGACCCCCTTCAAAACGTCGGATTAACACGAATTTTGGTATACTTATTACGGACCGATGACAATTCAATAATAATAAAAAAAATTAAAAAAATATTGAAAAAATTGAAATTCAACTAAAATATGAAAATAAATAATAGTTTAAAAAAACTAACAAAATACGCTTTTATAGAAAATCCAACTAAAAAAATGTATAAATCATGGTATCAGTAGTTATAAATATTTTATGAACAAATATGAGTAGAAGGGTTATTTTGATAATATCCTGAAAAGCACACCACGCTTTTTTTACAAAAAAAACTCTATTTACCTTACACTATTTTTAATTCAAATTTATTACAAAATTATTTTCTATTTTTTAGTTGGAGTTTCTATAAAAGCGTATTTTGTTAGTTTTATTTAAACTATTATTTATTTATTAACTTACCTACATTAGCAGGCGTCACATTCTATTTGCCGTTGAGGAAACATTGCTGGTGGAATGATTTAAAAAAAAAATGATATTGCAGTCCGAAGATCTCTTTGGGTTTGGTCGTTGTGACGAACCTATTACATAAGCAGTAAACGTCTTTCAGCTGATGATGATATTGCTGTCTCCTCCGTAAAAACTCTTCCAATAGAGAACGAAAGGGTTAAACATTTTAAATCCTTAATTTGATGAGGCGTCGAAAGCGAATGAAAGATGAGTATCTTTTTTTAATTTTTTATTGGTGGCTGGACGAGCTCACAGCCCACCCGGTGTTAAATGGTTACCGGAGCCTATAGACATCTACAACGTAAATGCTGCCACCCACCTTGAGATATGAGTTCTAAGGTTACAATATAGTTACAACGCCTACCCACCCTTCAAACCGAAACGCATTACTGCTTCACGGCAGAAATAGGCAGGGTGGTGGTACCTACCCGCGCGGACTCACAAGGGGTCCTACCACCAGTATTGTTACTGTTTGTAATAAGTATGACTTAACATAAATAGAAGAAAATAAATTTTAGTAGCATTTTCTTCTCTTTTCGTATTTTATTTTTTGGTTTGTTTTGCATTCCTAATATGAGCTTTATGTAGTGTTTGTTTTATCGATATCTTTTTTTATAGAAACGGTACATTTTTCCCGTCGCTCGAAAAAAAGATATTACTAAATCAAAGAGAAAACATAACACAAAAAATTAATCTAACTCTTAAGGTGTTAATGATTAAAGTCGAATTTCGAACATTGGGAGAACACAAGTTTAGATAGTAATAGTATAAAAGTAGAATTAGCAAGAATAGTTTAAATCCATTCAACAATTTTTTTTTATTCGCGATTTGTTTTTTAATATTTGTAGATACTAGAATGACTGTAATAAATAAATAATAATAAGAAGTGTAATAAGTATGTATACAAAGCACGCAAATCTCGTTCTTTCTTGATGACTTATATGATGACGAAGTAGATATAGTATAAGGCAGCCCAAGTAATATTACATTTTGGTATCTTTGTATATTTAATAGGATTAGTCCCATACCCGATCCTATAGATCGAACGGTAAACAGTCGACGTCGCCCAAAACACGTCATTACAGATTCTCCCGATCCATTATCGGTGCTTTTAGGTACCACAAGCACCGGTCACCGTCCTCGTCGAACCCGTCGCTTGCGACGAAGGGCTCGACGAGCGAACTAACATATAGATACAGCCCACTGAGTTTCTCGCCGGATTTTCTCAGTGGATCGCGTTTCCGATCCGTTGGTAGATTCTGTGAAGCACTGCTCTTACTAGGGTCAGTGTTACCATCACTCCGGTTGAGCCCCGTGAGCTCACCTACTGGTTAAGGTTACGCTGAAATAGCCTCTCAAGGCTATCAGCTTAGGTAGGAAAAAAAAAGGATTGGTTCTGATCGAACGAAAGTATCTTATAAGAACCAACGTGGTGATAATAAGTTGGTTCAAAAAAAAAAAATTTAATCTTACTCGCTAATCTCTAAAATTGCTTGTAGCCTAGCACGCTATTCCAGGTTCTCATGGACAGGTAGGTGAGCTCACGGGCTCAACCGAAGAGAATTTGCTAACTCTGGCCCTAGCAAGAGCAGTGCTTCGAAGAACCTACTATCGGATCGGGATCTCGAGAAAATCCTGCGAAAACCTTAGTGGGTTGTTCTACTGGCTAGTTCGCAAGTTGAAATCATTGTCGCATTCGACGGGTTCGACGTGGACGATGACCGGTGCTTAAAGAGCCTAAAAGCATCAACCAAATTAACTGTAATTTGGTACATTAAAAAGTACCTACTTTAGTTTATCCTTAAGCTGCATACTACTTCTTAGTCAAAATTATTAGTTCCTTTGGCGGAAGCCTTAACCGTTCTCCAACTGCTATATTAAAAATTGCTAAAACTCTTCATACTCAAAAGGCATAGGGATGCTAAGATGAATAATAACGAAGGAAGCCGTTAGACGGCATATGGTAACCACTAATAGTGCCCGAAAAACCGCAATTTGAAGCCGAGCATGCTCGCGCGCGACCGCACTCAAAGTGCCAATTACTAATTACCAGCCATTATTGCCAGGTTAAAAAAATACCCCACAAAAGAGTTTTTGTTACACTTCTGGATCGCGTGCTACATACTTTTTTTTGTATTATTACAGATTTTTTATTCAATTCTCATAAGGCTTGTGGTAAAGTAAAATGGACTACATATCCTAAGTTTTTTTTTGTATTGCCCTTGCAGACGAGTACACGGCAGACCTGATGGTGAGTGGTTACCGTCGCTTATGGACGTCACCAATTCCAGGGAAAGAGTCAAGTCATTGGCTACGAATACATTCTAAATTTCTCGAAGCGCTTAAACAAACATTGCAGAAGTTATGCTAAATTCGTTTCTTCAATAAAATCTAAGATGTTTCAAAATGGGCAATAAGATACCGAAAAGCAATGAATGCGTTAAACTATTAATCTATAAAATATTCATTAAATACTAACTAATTAACTTATCCGTTGAATACAAAATAGTTGACCAACAAACGAAAATACAGCAAGCAAATCAAACATAACTGTCTACATACAATAAAGAACAATCTACAATTATTTTAGCGAATCATCTACCAAAGCAAAACCGGTAAAAACACCGTCCAACAACTTGATCAACACAATTTAAGCCCTTTTAGCTTTATTTACCCTTTTAGTATGCAAATATTGACAGACTGGGGGGAAGAGTCAAAGGAAACCGCCTTCTTTGATCCTTCCGTGACACCGCACCTGTGCCACTGAGGTTGATTTATTACCCCAAACGTATAGTCCCATCGGAGATAACGACAAAAACTACTAATGAATGAAGTGAACGCATCCGTCTGTCTGTTTGTAGGGCTTTTCCTTTTGTGCTGTACTGCGGCGCAGCGGCGGGTCTGTTTGTCACTCGGATCGGTACTGAAGTGTTCTTGTTTTTTATAATTACTAAGGCTTTTTATTAAAGATTCAATTCTGGATTCACCTATCTAGATACCACATTAATATGCGCTTAATTCGTACATTCATTGCAGAGTAGTAGTAGTACAGCTCCAAAAATCATTATCAATCTGCTCATTGCATTTATTTATTATTTATTTTATTGCTTAGATGGGTGGAGGAGCTCACGGCCCACCTGGTGTTAAGTGGTTACTGGAGTCCGTAGACATCTACAACGTAAATGCGCCACCCACCTTGAGATATAAGTTCTTAAGGTCTCAGTATAGTTACAACGGCTGCCCCATCCTTTAAACCGAAACGCATTACTGCTTCACGGCAGAAATAGGCGGGGTGGTGGTACCTACCCGTGCGGACTCACAAAAGGTCCTTCCTTTTTTCGTATGCCATTATCAGCTTTATGCCAAGATACAATTAAAACTATTTTTACGGTTGCCATGATCGATCAGTGTTCCGTGACCACGAAAACTGTAAAGTATTCAGAACGACGGACATTATAAATATAATGACAATAAAAAACGAAAGATGAAACCGTAAAAGTAATTTTAATTATGTTACGATTCGCGAAGAAAAGAAAATACCATAATGTCAAGATGTCTTGGGATCTATGTAAAAAAAAAATGTTTTCGTTTAAAATAGATATTAAACTTATTGCGAAGAGCACCATTAAAACATGAAAACAAAAATACGTACAATAATTCCATTGTACTGAATAGTCCCAGGGTATATTACGCAATAGGTAATAGTCGAGTCTCATTCATTCAGCCCCTTCACAATCATCCGGTCAATTTGACAATGGCCACTAGGGCCCCTATTTTGAAAATATTTGCCGGACCCGAGCCAAACAATTCGATTTAAGTGGCTGGACCCCCGAAAATATCAATTGAATAATGCGCCCTGTGTTCCGGCTGTTATGCCTAATGTGCCCGTTAGCTTGGGAAAGTAATGGTGTCAGTTTTGTTTGTCTGTTTTGTTTGCGAAAATCTGTTTTGAATATCAAATATTCTGGATTTCAAGTGGCAGTTTTGGGATACCATTATGAAGGATAAACATATAAATTCTCAATTCCTTTTTTATCTTTCTTTTTTACCCCAAACCTTACAGCGGTTCCTTTCTTATTGTGCTTCGCAGCTGCGTGGTTTGCCCAAGAAACGGTCGCCTAAAGCGTTGCAGTCCAATGCATTGGGCACTTCCACAGTACCTGTTGCCCTTGAACTGACCTGCGCCAAATTTCACAAACACTCTGCTTCTTGTTAACATGAGCAAAGTATCCAGGACTCCAGGGAGAACTATTCAGAGAGCTTTTTTTTCCTACCTATGCCGATAGCCTTGAGAGGCTATTTCAGCTTCACCCTAACGTGTAGATGAGCTCACGGGACTCAAACCGGAGAGTTGGCGAGGACTGGCCTTAGGAAGAGCAGTGCTTCGCAGAATCTACCACCGGATCGGAAACGCGACCCACTGAGAAGATCCGGCGAGAAACTCAGTGGGCTGTATCTGTGGGTTAATTCGCTCGTCGAACCCTTCGTCGCAAGCAGCTCTTGTAAGATGGATAAATTGAAACGAGTTCCATTATTGAAATCAAATTTCCTCAGCTTTCTGTCATGTAATTTGAAATAGCTCTAGCCTATTTTACTCGGATGGACTGATGCGGCTATGTAGATATATTTATGCCAGGGTTCAAAACTTCTGTTTCGTTTTCTATGTTTCTTTATATCAAACATTTATTACTGGTCTATTTATTACTGGTGGTAGGACCACTTGTGAGTTCGCATGGGTAGGTACCACCACCCTGCCTATTTCTGCCGTGAAGCAGTAATGCGTTTCGGTTTGAAGAGTGGGGCAGCCGTTGTATCTATACTGAGACCTTAGAACTTATATCTCAAGGTGGGTGGCGCATTTACGTCGTAGATGTATATGGGCTCCAGTAACCAGGTGGGCTGTGAGCTCGTCCACCCATATAAGCAATAAAAAAAAACATGTTTAGGAACAACTTCCATGATAAAAGAACAATAGCATAAGGTAAAAAAGAAACTTGTTCGAAATTACGTACGCACTGAAAGCTGCTACCATCCTGCGACAGTCGTTACAAATAAAATTGAGACACCAATCTTCAACTTCCAAAATTATGTATGACCTCTGTGCTTGGAATACAATACGAGGGCTGCACTAAAAGTATCGGGAATGGAATATTTCCACTGTTCCTGTCATATTAAAATCTTTTTAATTGAAAACTCCTTGGTTTTAAAAATCGAATACCATTTATTTATTTAAAAAAAGATTCTCGGTGTTGTCACGAGGTTTTGTCAAACTTGTTTAGTCGTTGAGAAAATGGAATTGACTCGAGAAAATTCAAGAGCGATGATTTATTATGACTTTCGAAGTGGTTTAACACAAAAACAGTGTGTTGACCGGATGATTTCTGCATTTGGTGATGAAGCCCCATCCAAAACCACAATTTATCGCTGGTTTGCTGAGTTTCAACGTGGACGTGTCAAGCTCAGTGATGATCCCCGTCAAGGTCGTCCAAAAACTGCAGTCACCCAAGAAAACGTTGATGCTGTGCGTAAGCTGATTGAGGAAGATCGACATGTGACATACCGCGAAATTCAGGCAACTTTAGAAATTGGCATGAGTCAAATACAAATAATCTTGCATGAACAATTAGGTGTAAAAAAGTTGTTTTCCCGATGGATACCGCATTCGCTCTGTGAAGAGCAAAAAGCGGCTCGCGTTACTTGGTGCGTCAGAACTCTCGAAAGATTCCACGCAGGATCCTCAAATGCTGTATACAACATTGTATCAGGTGACGAATCCTGGATATACGCGTACGAACCCGAAACAAAAAACCAGTCACGAGTTTGGGTGTTCGAAAATGAGTTAAAGCCAACAAAAATTGTTCGTTCACGGAGTGTTGCAGAGAAAATGGTGGCCACGTTTGTCTCCAAAACCGGCCATGTTATGACTATTCCTCTTGAGGGACAAAGAACGGTTAATACAGAATGGTATGCTAGCATTTGTTTGCCACAGGTCGTTTCTGAACTCCGTAAAGAGAACTGCAACCGCCGCATCATCCTCCATCACGACAATGCGAGTTCTCACACCGCGCACAGAACAAAAGAGTTTTTAGAGCAAGAAAACATAGAATTATTAGACCATCCGCCGTACAGCCCCGACCTAAGCCCTAATGATTTCTATACTTTCCCTAAAATAAAGAATAAATTGCGTGGACAGAGATTTTCATCACCTGAACAAGCTGTGGACGCCTACAAAACGGCCATTTCGGAGACCCCAACTTCTGAATGGAATGGTTGCTTCAATGATTGGTTCCATCGTATGGAAAAATGTGTCAAATTTCGCGGAGAATACTTCGAAAAGCAATAAATACATTTTTAAATAGTAATGTTGTGTCACTTCGTTAATTCCCGAAATTTTCAGTGCCGCCTAGGTACTCAATACAACAACAAAAAAACTAGTAAGATACCTACCTATAAAAATGTCTTCCTATTCTTATTTTTTATGCTTAGTTGCTATTCAGAAGCGACGAGAGAAAGAGGTGACGTATGAATAATTTCAAGAATCAATGTGTACAGATAATTACTTTTAGTCGGAGCCGAGAGTGACTTCACTGATGTTATAAGAAAAGCATTTCTTTCTAAAAAGCAAGAACCCATAAAAGAAGATTTTAAATGAACATAGTACACAAATGATTCTCTTGTCATTTACCTCTGGCATAATCATCACAATGTAGTAAACACAATGACATGTAGAAGCACGCAAACAGTAAGATAAGAAAAATGTTTGAACTCTGCCCTCTCTTGGTCTTGTTGTATCGTTTTTTAATACATCCAGACTGGACTGTTTTTCTTAGAAGTGAGTAGAGGGATAAAGTTGAAAGTAGTACAAAAAACTTTTTTTTTTTTTTTTTATTGCATTGATGGGTGGACGAGCTCACGGCCCACCTGGTGTTAAGTGGTTACTGGAGCCCATAGACATCTACAACGTAAATGCGCCACCCACCTTGAGATATGAGTTCTAAGGTCTCAGTATAGTTACAATGGCTGCCCCGCCTTTTATACCGTAACGCATTACTGCTTCACAGCAGAAATAGGCGAGGTGGTGGTACCTAACCGTGCGGACTCACAAGAGATCCTACCACCAGTAATTTGCTGAAAATTTCTTCTTCAATTGTTTTTTTTTCATAATCAGTTATTAAAGCCAATTGCGATATCATAATGTGAATCTGCCGTATCTGTAATTCAGGTGTGAAGCCAAGATCTTATTTATACAACTGCGTTAATGTTTATATCGGATGCGTCTGGTAATTTTTTTATTACTCTTGTAGGCAGACGATCATACAGCCCACTTGATGATGAGTGGTTACCGTCACTCATGAACGTCAGCAATGCCAAGAACAGAGCCAAGCCGTTACCTACAATCTCGCACCTTAAGAGCAACTTTAAGCAACACGTCACAAACTCATATTATCTGTACCGTTTTTTTTGTCAATGAGTACCTCCCACCCTATTTTTAAGATACCAACTTAGGCGTTTATCTCTAGATGTTTTTATACAAAGAATATTTGAGTTTTTGTCCATTGTACATTGTCCATTTGATAAAATTATAACGAGTTAAAATTACGATGTAAATGTCGCAAAACAAGTTCGCTGTGAATCGACCGTAACAAATTATTATTTATCTACATTTAATTTGAAAAATCCATTTTTGATTTAAATTTTCGCACAATTTACTTTGATTAATTCTAGCATGAGATAATTTTGGATAATTAGTCCATAAATATTAATAAAAAGGCTATTAATTAATTATGTTCAAATTGTATCAATAATTAGTATCCCAGTTACCGATACTGTTTAGAAAAGAAACTGTTCTTATAACTTCTTGGACATAGAACAGCTCTTTTATATATTGATGACTAGCTGACCCGGCAGACTTCGTAGTGCCTTAATCGATAAATAAAAAACCTAAACTTTTGTCTATACTAATATTATAAAGAGGAAAGATTTGTTTGTTTGTTTGTTTCGAATAGGCTCCGAAACTACTGGACCGATTTGAAAAAATATTTTTCCATTAGAAGCCGACATTGTCCCTGATGAACATAGGCTACTTTAAAAAAAAAAAAAAAAATTTTTTTTTTGGTTTCATGTGTGTTTTAATGTTTCCGAAGCGAAGCGAGGGCGGGTCGCTAGTATAAAATAAACTTAAAACAAACAAACGGAATCCGTCCGACGGAGAACACATCAAAGGGAAAACAAAATTGTTATTTTTATTTAATTCCGAGCATTTTCATATTTATCTATCTTTTAAAGCGTCTCTGGACTTCCACAAATAATTCAAGACCAAAATTAGCCAAATCGGTCCAGCCGTTCTCGAGTTTTAGCGGGACTAACGAACAGCAATTCATTTTCATATATAAAGATAAGTTTGTCAGCTTTCTATGTATGTCACGATAGATGCGTTATTGCAGGTAAACCAGTATTAAATAGCCAATATTCAATTACTTTGATCTGTTATCCCCTCGTCGGCTCATGAACTCCAGTTCAACTAATTATCATTAGGTAATTCAATCTAACCATTGACGCGAACAATACATAACATGTTATGATTGCTTCCAGCAAGAAATACATCGATTTCCTTTCGATTTTCTATTCCGCCAAAGTCTTTAGTAATCGAATTGATCACAGGAGGACCAATACCGTGGAAAACTATGAAAGATATCAATATCAAGACGCAGTTTGTTGTCCATTGTAACAGTATATATATAGGAACGAACTAGTCATTTACGGGCTAGTCAGTTGTCGGAGTTGTGTACGAGACATGTATTAATACACAGCGACACTATACGTAGTCGCGTTCAGTTAAATCTAAAAAAAATGTGGGGCGTTATCTGTGTAATAAGTTCGTTTTGTTTATCCGCGATTTTAACAGAAGCAAAATTCGTCGATACCGACTACAAAAAGCAAAGGGAAGAACTCCTGCAAAAAGAATTCGAACGATCACTAGGAGGAAGCTTGGTTCTGAGCGAAGATGAGAAAACGGTAAATGATATCCTAATGTACTGGAAGAATAAAGAATTAGATGAATGTTTTCGGAACCCTGATCGATTCAACTTGTCCAAGAGCTATTTCACGTACAGAGATTATATCAATACGTCTAATGTGTATAAGATAATCAGGCGAATGCCCAAAGGAGGCGCTCTTCATATTCACAGTTCGTTAATGTTAGACGCGGATGGTTTAGTAAAACTGACGTACGAAGACCACTTGTACTGTTGTTACGAAGGCGACGATTTAAAACTACAATTCTCCGAAGTCATTCCCGAACGACCTTGTACTGATAAATGGAGCCTGGTGAGTGACCTTAGAAACGCTTCCGATGACGTCATAGCCTTTGATAACGAATTGAGAAAGCACTTCATAATGTATGGCAAGGGCGACTACAATACGAGCGGTGCTAACGATTCGTGGGAAGAATTCAACAGGGTTTATAGAATCACGAAATCACTTAACAACTACATACCGGCGAGAAAAAAGTACTTTTACGCGGGCCTTAAAAACTTTTATGAGGACAACGTGATGTATATGGAAATTAGAAGTACAGCTTTTGGTATTTTCGAATTAAATAGTACTTACCACAGCGGGATGTATTTACTGAATGTGTACCAAGAGATAACCGAAAATTTTAAAAAGGATCATCCCGACTTTTTTGGTATCAAATTTATACTGACTTCGCATAGAGACTTGGACAATGTCTTAGTAAGGCAGAACTTAAATCTAACTAGGCAGATTAAAAAGGAAATGCCAGAAATGTATGCCGGTTTCGACTTAGTCGGTCAAGAAGATACCGGGAAAACACTGCTAGATCGTCTTCCCGAGCTGGCTGAAATGAAAAATGAGATAAACTACTATTTTCACGCCGGTGAAACTGTTCGGTACGGGACTTCGTCGGATGAAAATTTGATTGACGCCATACTTTTGGGCACACGGAGGATCGGCCATGGTTATGCCCTTTTAAAACATCCAAATCTTTTGAGTATCGTTCAACAAAAAGACATAGCTATAGAAGTGAATGTGATATCGAATAATGTTCTATCGTTGGTGAGCGATGTGAGGAATCATCCATTGGCAACATATTTAGCTCTCGGTCTTCCCGTGGTGTTGTCAAGCGACGATCCTGGCGTCTGGGGGGCTGATCCGTTGTCGCACGACTTCTACGTGACATTTGTCGGTGTCGCCAGTAAGCGCTCGGATTTAAGACTCTTAAAACAGCTGGCCATTAACTCTATAAAGTATAGCGCGTTAGATGACAAGGGCAAAACCAATTTGTTTCGGATATTCAATTCAAGATGGTCTGATTTTATCCAAGAGATTATTCAATTGAATGCACGCGGTGAATTTAATAGTGCGTAGGAAGAAAAATATGTTTCGATGTTTTAATAGACGCGTTTATTAGAACAACTTGGGAATAAATATCCACGCTGTATTGCGAACAATTAAAGACATGAATTTCTCAATACAAAAGTTAATGGTTTTATTTATATATTGTTTTATTTTTGCTGGTGGTAGGACCTCTTGTGGATCCGTGCGGGTAGGTACCACCACCCTGCCTATTTCTGCCGGGAAGCAGCAATGCGTTTCGGTTTGAAGGGCGGGGCAGCCGTTGTAACTATACTGAGAACTGATATCTCAAGGTGGGTGGCGCATTTACGTAGTAGATGTCTATGATCTCCAGTAACCACTTAACACCAGATGGGCTATGAGCTCGTCCACCCATCTAAGCAATAAAAAATAAAAATAAAAATATTTGCTTTGTAGGCGGACAAGCATACGGCTTTCCTGATGTTGAGTGGTTATCGTCACTCATATATGTCAGTAATGCCAGCAGCATAGCCAAGTCGCTACCTACCTCTGAATACTCTCCGCAAGCCTTGTTCGAAGAAAGATAGGTCATAGTGAAGGACTGTTAATAATGAAGGTGGTAAAAGTAAGTGGAAGAAAAGAAGGCTTTTAGCGATAAGACCGCCTATTGTACAAACGTATCTGCTTGTTGACTGTTTTCTGATGTTAATTGTGTTTTGGTGTGCAATAAAGTATGTTCTCTCTCTCTCTCTCTCTCTCTTGCGTACTTTAAATTTAGACTCGAGGCCTAGCCAACGATGACAATTAGTTCATTTCCCAGTTACGCCAATAAAAAAAAAATTGCCAAATTTTTTTTTTTCATTCAGGATATATCCAACACTGTCATTGAATAAATCTTTAGCTGGTGACACCGGTTGACATCAATTAGTTTAAACACCTAATGAACGAAGAACATGCATCGCTTCGTGTTTGAACACGCCCTAATTAAAGAATCTCAGTGTTCGCAGAAACTGTATAACTCTAAAATCAAAATTTTTTCAAAACTTTGTATATACTTTAAAAAAAAATGTAAAATTTTTGTATATACCCATTTAAATAGAACATTAATACGTAGGGTTCGTGCACTTGAAATAACAAACAAAAAAAACTTATTAAATTGTCTTTTAGAATATTGAACTAGTCTTGTTATTTTTTACGAATTTTTTACGTAAAATTAATTCAAAATAGGAGGATTCTTGTATTAACATTTCTAATACTAAGGCAGTTTCTGTGTTTTACTCTGTGTGTTTCATGAGGAGTGCTCTAGAGAACTTTCCAGAAGACACCATCATCACCACATTAGACCTCATTTGTAACCGCAACATTTATATACAAAGCGTATCCAGAGATTATTTTTCCCACGAACCACTTGGCTCTGGAATAAATTATTTTCCATAGAACTTACTGACGTTATGATATTATGTCCTAAAAATGTGCTTTACAACTGTTACTATTTGTTTAGTATAAAGTTAAAACTCACTTTTTTTTTATTGCCCTTGTAGGCAGACGAGCATATGGCCCACCTGATGGTGAGTGGTTACCGTCGCCCATGGACTTCAGCAATGCCAGGGGCAGAGCCAAGCCGGTGCCTACCGTTTAATACTCTCCACAAGCCTCGTTTGAAGAAGGACATGTCATAGCGCTCGGGAAACACTGTGGAGGGGAGCTCATTCCATAGCCGGATGGTACGTGGCAAAAATTTAGAAGTTACTTTAACTATGTTTTTTGCAATTTGTTTTCGTGTACCAATATATATACCTATGAATACAATTCGATATTTTTCGAGATCGAATCGAAAATATTCGAGATTCGATTCGATTTTTATGTACATTCCCTTTTTTCCTACCTATGCTGATAGCCTTGAGAGGCTATTTCTGCTTCACCCTAACGTGTGTAGGTGAGCTCACGGGGCTCAAACCGGAGAGTTGCTAACACTGACCCTAGCAAGAGCAGTGCTTCGCAGAATCTACCACCGGATCGGAAACGCGACCCACTGAGAAGATCCGGCGAGAAACCCAATGTGCTGTGTCTATGGGTTAATTCGCTCGTCGAGCCCTTCGACGCAAGCGACGGTTTCGACGAGGACGGTGACTAACATTCCCTAAGGATCCCTAATAAACCTCGAAACGGTTTGAGCGGATTCGTTGAAAATTTCAGGAAATCATCAAATTGCCTTAACGTGTGACCCTGTGAAGCTTGATAGCGATCAGATCATAAACAAATCATAGATCGGTCACCAATACGAGCCGGCTTTGACTATTAAAGTATGTATAAGTAGTCAAATAATAAATCAATGTAAGAAATAGTTTACTGGTGGTAGGACCTCTTGAGAGTCCGCGCGGGTAGGTACCACCACCCTGCCTATTTCTGCCGTAAAGCAGTAATGCGTTTCAGTTTGAAGGGTGGGGCAGCCGTTGTAACTATACTGAGACCTTAGAACTTGTATCTCAAGGTGGGTGGCGCATTTACGTTGTAGATGTCTATGGGCTCCAGTAACCACTTAACACCAGGTGGGCTGTGAGCTCGTCCATCCATATAAGCAATAAAATAAAAAGTTGTTGTGAATTTTAATTAAAATAAAACGATCATTCGCAAGTCATATTTTTATCTATTCTTGTTGTTGTTCTAAACACCGATCACAACCCGTAATATCATTATTGTTATATTTGTGCTCTATTAGCTAGTGGTTTAGTTTGGCTCATTGATAATTAATAGGTTATCGACGTGTCAGCCCAAAATTGATATTTGGCACTTATCAATGTATAAGCCACAACGAAATATATTTTTTATTAAATTTCGTACTTACACGACTTGAGACTTGACGTTGTCACCCACGGGATGGCTTTAAATCAGACGGAACCGTGAATATAGCTGTTTTGGCGCTCAACTGAAACGTTTTGGACGACGTCATCCGTAACAAATGACTTTCTATTTTTAGAAAACCCAGAAAACTTTAATATGTATATTAACATAAGATTTTTTGTTACTATTTTAATAAATGCTAATATATTATAGCTGAATGCTAATGAAAATACGATCTTTGTGGAGACTATAGTTAGCTTGATAGACATCTTAGCACCGCTGCGACATCCAGAGGCAATTTCTGCCGCAAAAAATTCTGTGTTCCGATTTCAAAGCTACATAGCCAATTAAATCTTTCGACATCTCGAATGAATCCGACCGCGGTGTTTCTTTTTTAACCCTTTGACTGCCGTGTAAGTCACCGGTGCCCTACGTAGTGCACTAAGGTAATTATGACGATGTCTGTGACGCCAGACTATCTAGTAGACTCTGGGAAAACGAATCCGAAGAGACTGGAATAAATCTATTTCTAAGAGACCCAAAAAAACTAAAACATTCATTAACAAACAAAAGAAGGCAATGTTCGGCAATCCTGGCGCTTAGTAAGATAAATCGACATAATTACTTTAGTGCGCCGCGTAGGGCACCGGTGACCTACAGGGTAGTCAAAGGATTGATAATAGGCTGTAATACATTGATCATTTAAATGTTGAATACGCCAATGTAGATAGTAGAGAATGCTACAGATATTAGACGCTTACCTCTCAAATTTCACAGTAGATTCACCATGCTAACATCGCTTGGGTTGTGGTGTCGGCTTAGAAGAGCACTCCATCTCTTTACATGCATCTCGTTACAGACGAATCAGAGAGTATAGCGATCCTGCCTATTTCTGTCGCAAAGAAAACAGCTTCTGACTTGATGGGTCAGCCGACATCATGGTTCAAGATATGTGGCGGCATTAACGATTTAATGTATGTGGCGTAAACGGTCCACGTAGCCCTAAACACGTCATTACGGATCCTCCCGATCCATTAACGATGCTTTTAGGTACCTCAAGCACCGGTCACCGTTCACGTCGAACTCGTCGCTTGCGACGAAGGGCTCGACGAGTAAATTAACCCATAGACATGAGTTTCTGCCGAGCACTGCCAGTGCTAGCGACACTTCTGGTTTGAGCCCCGTGAGCTCACCTACACGTTAGGGTGAAACTGAAGTAGTCTTTTTTAATTTTATTTTATTGCTTTGGTGGATGAACGAGCTCACAGCCCACCTGGTGTTAAGTGGTTACTGGAGCCCATAGACATCTACAACGTAAATGCGCCACCCACCACGAGATATAAGTTCTCAGTATAGTTACAACGGCTACCCCCACCCTTCCAACCGAAACGCATTACTGCTTCACGGCGGAAATAGGCGGGGTGGTGGTACCTACCCGTGCGGACTCCCAAGAGGTCCTGCCACCAGTGATTACGCAAGTTATAATTTTGCGGGTTTGGTTGTTATTACACGATGTTATTCCTTCACCGTGGAAGTCAATCGTGAACATTTGTCGAGTACGTATTTCATCAGAAAAATTGGTACCCGCCTGCGGGATTCGAACACCGGTGCATCGTTACATACGAATGCACCGGACGTCTTATCCTTTAGGCCACGACGACTTCAATTCTCTCAAGCCTATAGGCAAGGCCTAGGTAAGAGAAAACAAAGATGTTGGTGTCGTGGGACACCGGTTAGGAACGAAGTTCCTTATTATAAAAATATTAATTTTAAGTTCTATTTGAGGTATAAAGAAAATAGTTATTCGGGTATACATTTTTTATTATGACTTTTTTATTGATAAAAATAATCGCAAGGGTCAACCACTCGGCAGTGCAATGGAGCAGCCTCGCCCTGGGGGAACCGCCTGCATGATCAGGGTATCCCATACGCCAGCTAAATATGATTAAGCAAGAGAAATACGAGAACGTCTATCAACTGTGTAACATCTCGTCACCGCGATTCAGAAATTGTTGAATTTAAGTGCAGCAACATCTGCTCTGGTGCAGGTTGGTTCTGGTGTTCCCCAGGGATCCCACTTAGGACCCCTCCTTTTTATTATTTTTATTAATGATTTGATTGAGAAATTATCTTGCAGTTGTCTTTTGTATGCCGACGATCTAAAGGTCTATAATGTTATCTCCCAGACATCCGATTGTCTCGCCTTACAAAAAGATTTGGACATTGTATCGGAATGGTGCAAGGTCAATCACATGCATTTAAACATAAATAAATGTTCCATAATTACGTTCACTAATAAAAAACATAAAATTATTCATACATACACAATTGAGGGCGAGACACTAAAAAGACTATTCATAGTTAAAGATTTGGGTATCTACTTCGATGAAAAACTTTCATTTAGGGAACACTATGAACAGATTACTTCTAGGGCAAATAAGTTGTTGGGGTTTGTATTGAGATCAACAAAAGATTTTAAGAATCCTCGGAGTGTTTTGTATCTGTATTTCAGTTTAGTGAGAAGTGTATTGGAATACGGCAGTCCAATATGGTCCCCTAATTACAGAGTGCACATTAACACTATTGAGCGTGTGCAAATGAAGTGTTTAAGGTTATTAAGTTATCGTATACAACCAGGCCGCTCTGAACTTAAATACGAGCAAAGACTATTAAACTATAACATGCAGTCACTAGAAGATCGACGTACGTGCACTGATCTGATATATTTATATAAGATAATTCACTCTCTGTTGGATTCGCCTGAACTGTTATCTCAGATTTCACTAAACATTAAATGTAGTGCTCGGAGGGTCAACCAAAACAATTTGTTTGCATTGCTAATTTACAAAAACAATATATCTTACTATAATCCCATTACCCGAATGTGTCGTACCTATAACGAACTGGCAAGGTCGTCACCTGAGTTAGATATTTTTACTTGTAGGTTAGTTTCGTTTAGAAAAATGTTCAAGGGCATCCTCCACTTTATTAATAGGTAGGTTAATGTAATTGTTTAATGTATTATATTGTGAATATATTTTTTTTCCTTACATTATTCGTTAGATTAGTTTTTGTTATTGTGTTGTTTTGTCATAATTGTAAGGAACATTGTTATACAAATTCAGCACTATATGTCTTGTTTTGTCGTGCGCACATAACTTATGTTGCAAGCCAGATTTTGTTTCTTTTTATTTGTGTTTTTTATGTATCTTTAGCTTGTGATGTGTATTGTGAGCCTAATAAAATAAAATAAAATAAAATAAAATAAAATAAATAAAATAACAAACTAAATAGAAAATTCTTACGTTACGGACGTTTTTTCCTAGTTAGGGTACCCCTCCGCATGCCGCATCGTCCCATAAGGAACTTCGTATTAAAAAATGTAGGGAGAATATGGAGGGACGCCAGTGGCGGCGGCCAGTTAGCCTCCTCTTGTATTTCAGATTCACGAAATATGGAATTACGAATAGGCTACAGGATACGTAGCAACAATAACTCCTTTTCATACACAGCAATGAAACGCGACGCATCATAAATACCTAACAACAAGATAACCCTAAATTTTCGCAGTCAACTGTCATTATTTAATTAATTTACAACATCGATCGGAGTTAATCATGTACAATAAAAACTTCATTAAGCATTGATTAGATAAAGTAGCCAGGGAATTTCGTAAAACTAAATTTTCGTAATTATAACTGATATTATAACGTATGATACTCGTATATAGGTACATACATATGTACGTGCGATATAAAGTTATCGGTATGATTACTCATGATGAGTATAACTATTCATATGACTATTCAATCCGTACATATTCGAGACAGCAAGAAAAATGGACAAACGAATTAGTATAGAAGTGATTTTTAGTGGTAGTGGTGTTTAAAATTGGGACATTTTTATTATTATTTTTTATTGCATAGATGGGTGGACGAGCTCACAGCCCACCTGCTGTTAAGTGGTTACTGGAGCCCATAGACATCCACAATGTAAATGCGCCATCCACTTGAGATATAAGTTGTAAGGTCGCAAGTATAGTTACAACGGCTTCCCCGCCCTTCAAACCGAAACGCATTACTGCTTCACGGCAGAAATAGGCGGAGTAGTGGTACCTATCCGTGCGGACTCCCAAGAGGTCCTACCACCAGTAATTACGCAAATTATAATTTTGCGGGTTTGATTTTATTCCTTCGATGTTATTCCTTCACCGTGGAAGTCAATCGTGAACGTTTGTTGAGTACGTATTTCATTAGAAAAATTGGTATCCGCCTGGGATTCGAACACCGGTGCATCGCTCAATACGAATACACCGGACGTCGTATCCTTTAGGCCACGACGAATTGATATTATGATGATAATATCATTTTTCAATCCGTGTACGTATTAGAGACAGACAGCAAGAAAAATCCACAAACAAAATTAGTATAGAAGTGATTTTTAGTGGTAGTGGTGTTTAAAATTGGGACATCACTGAGAGTTACTAATGTAGTAGTATAACTGGTAGTACCTTATGTTTTGTGTGCCCGCACAGGTAGACACTATCCCACTTATTTCTGCCGCGAATAAGTCACGCATTGCACGATGAGACAGCCTATACCAAACATGGAAATTTCGACCTAATTCCTTAAGCCCCGTGATAGTATTCACATTGTAATATCTCTGGACTACTGTAACCACTAGATGGAAGGTGGTCTTGTTCATGCCTCTTATACAAAAAGAAAAAAAAATCGAATAAATGCTTAAGCTTTTGCTGTGAAGATTCATTGCCTCTGATGATCGACCTATGTTCTTATTATCCATTATACGGTAGCTGTCAATTACTTTTTGTTATTTAATTTAGTGATACAAAACAAATTAATACATTTTTATTATGACCAAATCACAATTTTTACAGGTGATAGTACGTTTTACGAGTCCGCACGTGTAGGCACCACCACCCTGCCTATTTCAGCCGTGAAGCATTTATGCGTTTCGGTTTGAAGGATGGGGCAGCCATTGTATTATAAAAAAAAAAAACTGAAACCTTAGAATTCATATATCAAGGTGGGTGGCCACATTTACGCTGTTGATGTCTATGGGCTAGGATAACCAAATAACACCAGGTTGGCAATGAGCTCGTCCATCCATCCAAGCAATAAAATTATAAAACAACTAGCGACCCGCCCTCGCTTCGCTTCGGAAACATTAAAACACACATAAACAAAAAAAAAAAAAAAAAAACAAAGTAGCCTATGTTCATCAGGGACAATGTCAGCTTCTAATGGAAAAAGAATTTTTCAAATCGGTCCAGTAGTTTCGGAGCCTATTCGAAACAAACAAACAAATAAATCTTTCCTCTTTATAATATTAGTATAGATATAGATATTAAAGATATTATATTGCATATTAATAGTAATGGAGCCTTTCTTTTAAGGTGGAAAGATTACCTGCCTTTGGCTTGATAGCCTGCCTTTCGAGTTTCATCAGGACGGACTGTGTGCTTAGTGCGAGGTATTTCACGTTGTCGGTCGCGTTTACTTTTAAGTTAACTCAAATTTGTATTCAGTTGGTACAACGCTAGCGGCAAACGTTCCAACTCCATACAAATTTGAGTTAACTTTTACGCGATCGAGGACGTTATAAAACTCGCTTTTTTTTTCCTACCTACGCTGATAGCCTTGAGAGGCTATATCAGCGTAACCTTAACTAGTAGGTGAACTCACGGGGCTCAAACCTGACGACGTTGCTAACACGAACCCTAGCAAAAGCGTGATTCGCGGAATCTACCACCGGATCGGAAACGCGACCCACCGAGAAGATCCGACGAGAAACTCAGTGGGCTGTGTCTCAGGGTTAAGAAACTCGCACTAAGCACACTGGAGCCTAAACTAAGTCTGCGCTGTAGCCTAACTACAAGTCTCTTGCAGTTTTTACTATTGCTAATATTATGACGTGAAATGTAGACCTTGCGTTTATTGCCGCAATCTATCTTTATTCATCGGGTACCTACATAAATGTTATGTCACTATTGATTTTCACATAATAATATTTATGTTACATTTTCAGCATTCAATCATAGGTTGGTATAACAAAATTAATGAGATCGTGACCGTTCTCTAACAGTCACAAATATTATGAAATCGACCTTCATCACATCGACCTTCGATGTGATTTCTAGAACAAATTTTCTTTGCTCATTCAAACTAAGTAAGTAGGTATATCTACTCGTAATATTAGTAGAAGATTATTGTGGACAAAGTACATTCCAAGGTACATTAACACGATATTTGTAAAAATCTGTAACGAATCAATTTCTGTTATAAGCATTATATAAGAGATGTAGTAGATCACAGACAAAGGCCTCAAAATGACGTAGAAATACATTATCGGTATAAGTAAAATTTGTAATGTAAATGGTATGGTTAGTAGTAGTCTTGTTTCTGGAAAGTTCCAACTTTGCCATTTAATATACCTAAACTACTCGTAGTAAATATTTATTATTTTCAAATGATATATTTAGACAAAACGTTGAAATAAAATATACTGATATGTATTAATATAACATTATGCATATAGTCATGAAATTTGAAGGTATCATAATACATTATATTAATTAAAAAACATTAAATTGCCATTTAATTAAGAAAAACCATTTTCTAAATATCATTAGTACCTTTATTACCGACACATTGTAAAAAAGCAAACATCGTTGACAAATCATATCACGTTAAATACGAGTCTTATTAGCAGGGAATTTTGAAAGATTTCGAAACACCTAGGAATTCATAAGAAAATCCCTATAAATTGAGATTCGATGTCACCATTTATCTTTCACAATATTGTCTATAAATTTCGTCCACCGTATTTCGAATTCATGGACTATTTTGTCTTTATTCGGATATGTGCTGTAATACAACGAATTTAATGCTAGTTTCTTCAACATTTTCAGGTCCGCGTGTCTGCTAGCTACTCCAAGGAAAGTGACATAAAAATCATGGGTCAGAGGCGTTGCTTCCCAAACACCGGGATCATCACTAGACAAAACTACAGGCAGATCTTGAGCTAAAAATGCAGCTAAAGGATGATTCCTAACGTCATCAACTAATTTCAAAACAACGTTTGACAACACATTAACTTCTAAAGCTATGCCCCGCTTCTTTACCTCCTCTAAAAGCACAGGGTGCTTAATGAGAGCAAAGGCATGGCCTATTCGTTTAGTGTCAAGCGCTATTACATCTAATAAGTTTTCATCTGAACTTGTACCGTACCAGTTCGTCTCTCCGGCGTGAAAGAAGAAGTCCAATTCACTTTTTGCTTCCTCTAGCTCTGATAAAAAGTCTTTAGTTGGTGCTCCAATATCTTCTTGACCAACTAAATCAAAACCTGCTAAAAAATCTGGAGCCAATCTTTTTATTTCTTTGGCAATATCAATGTATTTTTTAACAGTTTTCGTATCCACCATTCGGAGAGGTGCATATATTAATTTAGCTCCATAAAAATCTGGATAATCCTCCATAAAGCGATCTAAGACTTCTTTATAAATTAATGCGGTTTCAACAGAATCATACACGTTTCCGTCTAAATCGTACAGTTCGGGTAAAACACTTCTAATTTCAATGTACATTACATTGTCTTCCCGAAAGGCTTTCAATGTGTCGTAGAAATATTGTTCCCATACTGGTTTGTAAGATAAAAGCGGTCCAGTCGTGATGAAGTACTGTTGGAACTTCCTCCAAGCCGCATTCACATCGGAGTAAACCTCTTTTGGATTGCTCACAACTAAAGTAAAGTGCTTTCTTAGATCCGCATCGAATTTTTCAACATTACTCGACGATAGTCTGGCATCGCTCAGTAATTGCCATTTTACTGCACAAGGAGTTTTCGGAATATTCTCGGAAAACAAAAACTGAACTTGACTTTTCTGGAAGCAAACGTACAGATCTTTCATGTAAGTTAATTCGAGGACATAATCTGGACTCAAAAGGCCCGTGTCGTGAGCGTGGAGTACGGCGCCTTTCGGCATCTGCTGCAGTAGTTTGAACAACTCCGTATCCTCTACTTCGTCTTTATAATCAAAAAAGTGCTTAGATAAATTGAACGTTTGCGGATGATGAAACGCATAGTCGAGTTCCCTTATTTTCAGATCCATTATTATTTCATTCGCTTTCATTTCACTGTCACTCAAACTTATATCACTGCCGAGCATCATTTTGAGTTCTCGTTCGAGCAGTTTATTTCTGTCTTCGATCGCATTATTTGCGGCGGTTGCAACAATAAAATAGAAAAGACAAATCACTATCGACATTGTAAACGTTTGTAATTGAATACAGACCAAGCAGAAAACGTTTTAAATGTATAATGCGCACAGGCGTACTTTGATAGTGGGAGGCGAAAATCTCGCAATCAGCGATATATAGATAATTAGATAGATAAAAACACGGTATGAAATTCTGATACTGACGTAATAGGACCAAGCGCTTATCAAGTTCAAGGATTTGTTTCCACTTCAGTGTTCGAGAAAATTGATTTTGTTGTACAAACTATGTGTTATTTCAGTTTTAATCGATTTCAAAAAAGGGAGTTTCTCAATTCGACTGACAATCGACCAATGTATTTTTTTATATGCGTGCCCTCGTCTCACAACTTTATTTATTCTTTATTGGAAAGCTAGTGTTTCGCAGGTTGTGCCATTTCAATTTCATCAAGATCTGACCATTAATTTCTGAGCTATCCTTGATAATGTTATTTAACAGAGTTCAACCACATTGACGATGGTCTCATTTTGTTTTGTTAAAGTCGGTTTTCTTTTATTTACCGTATAATGGACAAAAGCGGACACGATGCTTAGAATATTTAAATATATTAAAACTTTATTTTTTTGTAAATCAGAACACATATCCTATTGCTTACGTAGCTCTTAAGAAAACAATTGTAACGGGAAGCACTGAACGACTAGATATCAGGGGTAATCTACGGGATTTTTACTGGTGGTAGGACCTCTTGTGAGTCCGCACGGATAGGTACCACCATCCTGCCTATTTCTGCCGTGAAGCAGCAATGCGTTTCGGTTTGAAGGGCGGGGCAGCCGTTGTAACTATACTGAGATCTTAGAACTTATATCTCAAGGTGGGTGGCGCATTTACGTTGTAGATGTCTATGGGCTCCAGTAGCCATTTAACACCAGGGCTGTAAGCTCGTCTACCAATCAAAGTAATAAAAAAAACGCGATGTCCGCTCAGCAAGTGACAAAAGAACTGATTAGTGAGCGATAAAGTTAGTACGAAGCACGGCGAGCGTATGCGGCGAATAATTCCAAGATCTCTCTGTCTTGAATAATTCCAAGGTCATATTTCTACACTGCTAAATTAACAGAATTTAAATAGCGGTTCGTTTTTGTTTTTTACGTCAACAGGTAATGTTCTAGCTTTACCGATTTCAGCCTGAGAGAAATTGCTCACACTAGCCCTAGCAAGGGCAGTGCTTCGCCGAATCTACCAGCGGATCGGAATCGGGATCCATTGAGAAGATCCGCCGAGTATCTCAATGGATTGGATCTGTGGGTTAAGTAGCATATCATATTCTTCGTCGCATGGTATTCGTTTGGAATGCCTTAAAAGTACCAATAGTGGAAAGATCCGAAATAACCTGTTTAGGGCGAGCGGCTTGTAATCAACGTCCCAAGACGCTGCTCATCTGCCTCTTGCTGGAAAATAGGCATAACACATCCAGCTACCAGTACTTAGAGAAGGATTTACGGCAGAAGGATGATTTGCAGCCATTACTCAAATAGGTCTAATTACGCAAGTACTTAACGGTAGGCAGCGGCTTGGCTCTGCCCGTGGCATGGCTAAGGTCCATGGGTGACGGTAACCGCTCACCATCAGGTGGGCCGTATGCTCGTCTGCCTACACGGGCAATAAAAAATAAAAAAAGATCCAGATTGCATACCTGTTGCCAACAATTAATTCTTTACTTAGATGTTTGGACTATCAAATTCAAATTCAAATTCAAAATCATTTATTTCAACTTGGATGTCATCAAAAACACACTTGTTGAATGTCAAAATGTAAAAGAAAATGTTAACTCTACCACCGGTTCCAAAAAAAGCCACAGTCCTGAGAAGAACCGGCGAAACAATATCAGCGGGCTTTTTTTTTTTTTGGATTTACTCAAATATTTTTTTTTTTTTAAACAAGAAAACATATTTACAGTATACGATAAAACAAGTCAAAAAAATACAATTCAAATAAATAATAATAATAATGAAAAATGAAAAGGCCAGGAGCGAACGCCTCATTCCCACGTAGTGCCATCAAGTAAAAAATCCTTAACTTTATAATATGCCTTGTTGCACAAACGTTCCTTGACAGTTTTCTTAAATGTATGAACAGGTAGTAGTTGAACTATCTCGCGGGCCACCTGATTCTAAGTACTTTGAGGAGCTCATAGACATCACAAAGGAAATGCCGATATCCAGCTTGAGGCACGATTTCTAAAGTCTAAAATTTGAACACAAGACAGTTTCAGGATAAAAATCGCCAGAATGGTCGTAAGTACTACTTGTCCGCGTGCTCTTAAAGCTCTTTCCGCAACGCTTCATACATTGACGTGCTCATGTTAAAAAAGTATCCTAACATTCTCTATCCATCTTTCTCATCATCCAAAAACTTCACCTACAATTAAAAATGTCGAACATCGAAAGGCCGCATGAAATAACATTAATAATGCGACCTGCTAAAAGTCGCGGGAGTCCGCTGGATGCAGGCTGCGCAGGACCGGTTATTGTGGCAAGCCTTGGAGGAGGCCTATGTCCAGTAGTGGACATCCGTGAGCTAAAAAGTGGCATGAAAAAATAACCGTCATCAAGTAGACTATACATTAGACACTGTATAGCCATCATACTAAGACTATACATAAATAATAAAAATCTTACGTTACGGACGTTTTTTTTCCGGTTAGGGTACCCCTCCGCATCGTTACATAAGGAACTTTATTAGCTAGGACTATATAGGAACTATATAGTCCTAGCTAATAAAGCTAACTATAGAACTATATAGGAACATTATTAGCCATGTCACCAACAACTAGAACTAATTAACTCATGTTAAGATCCAACGTTAGAATATTTTAATCAAAACAAATAGGCGTTACAATCGTTTAATATTTATTGAAATTACATTTTGTGCCTGTCAAATTTTAAGGAGCAATACTTTTGTTAGAGTAATTTACTCTGATAAATTCAACAGGAGTTTCATGTAATTTTTTATGGAAACAATGTTATAGTGTAGTGACTATTATTATTATTGACAAATATGGGTACATAGTAAAAAAAATAATGATATAGAACAATGCTTTTTTTATTGCCCTTGTAGGCAGACAAGCATACGACCCACCTGATGGTGAGTGGTTACCGACGCCCATGGACTTCAGCAATGCCAGGGGCAGAGCCAAGCCGCTGCCTACCGCTTAAATATGCACGCACACCGTGTTATATGCTAATTTTGAAAGCAATAACGTTGCAATCCTTTTCGCGGCAGTAACGCTATAAGCATTTAAGCGGTTGCTTATTATTGCGAGTATCTACATGCACGCTACAAAGTCAAAATTGCATTGAACATAAGCAGTTAATTATATTTAAAGAGAACACTCATCTTACGTAGAAAATAGGGACCATTGGTTATATCAATTGTTAAGATTAGGACGAAATATTTTAAGACGATGTCGGTTTAAAGCAGATTTTTTTTTATATCGACTGGATATATTTGGATTAAGCGACCTTTTTTTTATTGCTTAGATGGGTGGACGAGCTCACAGCCCACCTGGTGTTAAGTGGTTACTGGAGCTCATAGACATCAACAAAGTAAATGCGCCACCCACCTTGAGATATAAGTTCTAAGGTCTCAAGTATAGTTACAACGGCTGCCGCACCCTTCAAACCGAAACGCACAGTGCATATTGTAAGTTCATTCCAATGCGCTTCGGTTCGAAAGATGGGAATACTATAGCTAATACCATACATTATAAAATCCTTATTTATTTATAGCTTAAAAATGAGAACGAGATAGTCTTGGTGTGGTTATCGGTTATCGGAGTCCATAGATATTACCGCAACGTGAATGCCACCGCCCAACTTGAGGCTTGAGGTCGAAGTCTCATTTATGTCGTGTAACGGTAGTCACAGTCTTCAAAGCGAAACACAAATCGGCAAAGTGGATAGTAAAGATCCGCTATCACTATATAGTAAGATCCCAGGGTCCCCAGACGTCACGTATTTAAGAACGCATACAAAAGAAAATCAGTTAAAAATTAAAGTTTATAGCCTAAAATATACGTAAAAATCAGCTTTCAGAAAATACGTGAAGTAGGTCATGATTTTATGTGCCTTGAGTACCGGATACCTGAAAATTGGCCGTCTAAGCTTTTTTTTTTCCTACCTACGCTGAGAGTCTTGAGAGGCTTTAACAGCGTAACCTTAACTAGTAGGTGAGCTCACGGGGCTCAAACCGGAGAGTTGCTAACACTGACCCTAGCAAGAGCAGTGCTTCGCAGAATCTACCACCGGGTCGGAAACGCGACCCACTGAGAAGATCCGGCAAGAAACTCAGTGGGCTGTGTCTGTGGGTTATTTCGCTCGTCGAGCCCTTCGTCGCAAGACCGTCTAAGCAAGGTAGCAGGTAGGCATGCGTTCTTAGTACATACTAACACTGCGCAATCGGCCACATTTCGTTCGTCAGAAAATACGTGACGTCCGGGGACGCTGGGATCTTGGACTACTAACCGTTGTTTTTAAATAGTCAACAATTATACCTATAATATTTACATATACATAGTACCTATTTATTATAGTATTTTCGACGGTGTTCTCGGGTTGTAGACACAAACAATACTATGTAGAGGTTTTATTATATTTAACAGATATAAACGCATTCCAAGTGTCGGAAATAATATTTGAATGACAATAAAAAACGTTACAAAATAATTATTATGCAATATGCTACATATATCCTGTTTTATTTCTATTTATATTTAATCTAGAAAATTATTGTGTGATTTGTGCTTCTGTGATTTTTCTAAGCATGTTTATCTTTCACAGCATTAATGAATTGTGACCATCGGCTCTCGAATTCAGCAATCATTTTGTTTTTGTCCGAATACGTACTGTAGCGTATCGAATTCAGAGCGAGCTTTTTCAGAAGCCTCAGGTCTGCATGGCGGCTGGCTACTCCAACGAATGCGGCATAGAAGTCATGGGACAAAGGGTCCGCTTCCCACGCACCGCGATCATCACTCGACACGACGACCGGCAAGCCTTGTGCTAAATAAGACGAAAGCGGGTGATTCCTAATATCACTGACTAAACAAAGAACATTATTGGAAATTACATTCACTTCTATGGCGATATCTCTCTTTCTTACTTCATCTATTAAAAGTGGATGCTTTATCAGAGCGAATCCGTGACCGATACGCTTAGTATCAAGAGCCAAAGCGTCATACAGGTTTTCGTCTGAATCCATTCCGTTCCAATTAGTTTCGGCGGCATGGAAATAGTAGTTTAAGTTATCTTTTTCATTGACCAATTGTGGTAGAAAGTGTTTGTTTGGCGGTCCCGCATCCTCGTGATTGACTAGATCGAAACCAGCAAAGAAATCCGGTAGCTTACGTTTGATTTCTTTTGCGAATCTCAAATATTCATCGAAAGTAAATTGCTCTGTCCCTCTAGATGGCGCGTAAATAAGTTTCGCACCCATAAAATCTGGATAATCATGCACGAATTGTTCAGTCACTTTCTGATATGATTCAGCGGTTGCTACTGGGTCATAAACGTTTCCATCTAAATCGTAAAGCGTTGGTAAAATACTTCTCACTTCAAGAAAGAATACATTGTCATGACGATACTCCTTTAGCGCGTCGTAAAAGTATTGCTCCCATGCCGGTTTGTAAGAGACGATCGATAAAATTGTTTTGAAATACTTCTTGAAGCTCTTCCAAATGGCATTATTATCTGGGTACTTCTTTACATAATCATCTACGACTAACGTGAACTCTTTTCGGAGATGATCATCGAATTCATCAACGTTACCCGATGAGTATCTTGCTTCTTTAACAAGCTGCCATTTTGTTGCACATGGTGTAGTAGGTAAAGTCTTCGCAAATCTAAATAATACTTCGTCGTCAATAAAACAAATATACAAATCTTTCCAGTATGTTAATTCTAATACGTAATCTGGACCTAAGAGTGAAGTATCGTGAGCATGAAGCACCGCACCTTTTGGCATTTTTTTAATCAGCTTGTACAGTTCAGTTTTCTTGACATCATCTTTGTATTCAAAGAAGTGTTTGGATAAAACAAAAGGACGTCTGTGCCGGAATCCTTGGTCTAGTTCTTTCGCTTTAAGTTTCATAAATATCTCGTTGACTTTAGTTTCGTTTTCATTCAATACAATGTCGCGTCCAAGCATCATTTCCAATTCTTTTTCAAATAGTTCATTTCTTTTCTTCTTTACTGTTTCGTGGGTTGTGTTGCAAACCGCTTGCATTATGATGCTCAGCCATAAGAACACAGTCAATTTTGTTGGCATCTTCTTTATTATCTCGAAATTCTGAAAAAAAAAAGCAACGAGAAATTCAAAATTAAATTTTGAAACAATAATTTACAACAACAATAATTTCTTGATAACATCATTTAATTACGAGTATAATACTACATAGTAGTACATAGTTACATCCACGAAGGTAAGTTTTTGCATCGCATGTTTTTTTTTTGTTAGACCGACGATCCAAATGTTCTGAATTTGTATACCTATGAGTCAAATTATCTTGGAAGCGTCGTTAGAGTGGATCAGATATTTGCCAAAATTTCTTCCGTTCTGCAATAGCGGCCGCTACGCACGATTCACCGATAATAATCTACTTAATTATTAGAATTATTTACATTTAAAACAACTGCCAAGGAAATTTTTGCTTTTTTAACAAGGAAATACAAAAATCATTACATCTAAAGTCGGTGTTGCACTATTACTTAACCGCCGAGTACATAAAGGCCATTTCGATTATGATTTAGGGGACTTGCAATCAAGAGATTAAAGGGAAGGTGCTAAAAGTGCGCTTTGTCTGTCTCGCAAATTCCACATCTAAATATCATACGTGAGTTGTATGTCGCCGCCATTTTTTTTTCTTTTTACGAATGCATACCGCGGGGCGGTACTTTAGAGCACCACTTAATGCTTCCCCAACCCTTTGCATAAAATCAGCATGGCGGATGACGTAGCCTTTATATTTCTTTTTACTTTTTTTTTTAGTTTCTCCCGAGTCCCGGGCAATGCTTTGAAAGCTAAACCCCTTTTCATAGACGTCACTGGCTGTAAATTACACCATTTCGTTTTATTAACTTAAATCGTTGCATTTATAGGAATTTACTTTTCAAATATGTACTCATTGCTGTTCTTTTTCCAAAAATTACTTTGTCAAATTTTCGAGAACTGTCAATTTTAAACTAGAAAGAATTTTTTAATTGAAATTTGAATAAAACGTCAAAATATTTAGAAGACGAATATTATTAGAAGCGTTAAAAAAAAATGATTTTTGTTCCAGCGCTTAAAATCGAAAATGTACTTATTTATGTACTATGAGGGATTATTAAAACTTCATTTTGAATACGATAATTTCGCTACGTACTCGCGCGTATGACTCCTCGATCCGTAAATAGCATTTATTACTTTATTATTAAGCCGATGATCATGATCAATGCGGGCAACGCTCCGGTCCACTAAGCGTCAGTATTCAATTAAACACGTTACAGATCGTACGTCTCACTGTCTCAGTATTGCTGCATAGAGTATGTTTAAAATAATATTATTCGCTTCCTTCCTCGTCTGCATCGTAGCCGATCCGCCTGACATCAACGAATACCATAGAAGAAGGAATACTCTCTCAAGAAATGAGCTAAGATTGACCGTTGGCGGTAATATGACGCTTAGCGACAAAGAAAGCGAAGTAAACAACTGCATTATGCAACTTAAATTCCAAGAAATTGATTACGCATTCGATCATCCGCGCTATTACAATTTTTCGCAACACTACTTCAAATACAAAGACACAATGAGAAAGAAGAAACTGTACCAGATTTTGAAGGTTATGCCAAAGGGAGCGTTGTTACACGTGCACGATATGTCTTTGCTCGGACCCGATTATCTCATGAACATCACGTACATGCAAGATCTTTACGTGTGCCTATACAAAGAAACAGTCGGATTTCGTTTCTCGAGCAAAACACCCAACACGCCTTGCGAAGGAAAATGGCAAGATATTTCTAAAGCCCGATCCTCGGTAGAAAACGTTACGAAGTTCGATGAAGAATTGCGAAAACATTTCACGCTGGTGGTCGACGATCCAGATACAGTATACGGATGTATTACGGATACATGGACTAAGTTCATGGACTACTTTCTTACTGTTGATCTGTTGCTAACGTACCGGCCGGTGTGGGAGAAATATTTCTATGACGCCTTGATGAAGTTTAGAGAGGATAACGTTTTGTATGTTGAATTTAGGAGCGTCTTACCGAGCCTGTATGAACTCGACGGAACTGCGTTCGACCCTGTTGTAACCGCAAAAGCATACAGGAAGGTTATACGAAATTTCGTCAAAGATTATCCTGATTTCATAGGAGCCAAACTAATATACGCGCCATCGAGGAGAGTGAACCGAAGCGTCTTGTCAACGTATCTCCAAATAGCCAAAGACGTCAAGAAGGACATGCCCGATATTTTTGCTGGATTCGATCTAGTCGGACAGGAGGATCTGGGAGAGCCTTTAATAGAATTCGCATCCCAGTTACTGGAAGCCAGCGAGAGCTTGGACTACTTCTTCCACGCTGGTGAAACTGATTGGCTGGGAACGTTAACGGACGAGAATTTGATGGACGCTATTTTATTGGGTGCGAAAAGGATTGGACACGCCTACGCTTTGGCCAAACATCCTCTGCTGCTAGAGGAAGTGATCAAGAATGATATTGGTTTGGAAATCAATATAATATCGAATGCGGTGCTGTCATTAGTACGCGATGTTAGGAATCATCCTTTGAGTACGTTTCTGTCTAAAGGATTACCTGTTGTTATATCAAGCGACGATCCAGGAGCATGGGAGGCGGAACCCTTGACGGACGATTTCTATGTTGCTTTTGTTGGAGCGGCTAGCCGACTCGCCGACTTAAGACTACTGAAACAATTAGCATTAAATTCGTTTATTTACAGTTCACTCGAAGATCGCCAGAAGACAGAAGCGCTAAGGAGATTCAAGAGAAATTGGGATAGTTTCATCAATAATTTTAAGTGTCCTCTGTAATAAATCTTTATGTTACTTCTTAGTAATTACATATTCACTTGTAGGTTGTATGCATTCGATTATTCTAATATAAATAATTTTCATAATAAAGTTTTTATATGTACTTTATGTTTGGAGTTTTATATATTGTGAGCTTATAAATTCGTTATCGAATAATTAACAAAATTCAAATGACAGTAGATTTTGGGTACATTTTTAATAGATGTAAAATGGTTTTTAAAGTGTAGAGCGGTATTTATTTTTAAAATATATCTAAAGATAAAGTAGCAAAAAACAAATTAATGTTACTCATTTTATTTTAACCTTACTTCATTCAGAGGTCGTCGAACTCTTCATTATTTATTTTTATAAATATTTATTTTACTTAACTTTTGTTCTTGGAAATTTTAAAAAAAAATCAATTAATATCATCATTATACCATAAAGGATACTCAATAAGTTACAGACTATGATGCAAACTGAGAGTAATTCATAAAAGTTCCTGTATATTAAATCAATTTAATGTGCATGATGCAACCCTAATGACTTCATTTTGATCACATAAAAGATAGAAAGCTTAGATAATCTATCTATATTTATAAAAATGAATTGCTGTTCGTTAGTCTCGCTAAAACTCGACTACGGCTGGACCGATTTGGCTAATTTTGGTTTTGAATTATTTGTGGAAGTCCAGAGAAGGTTCAAAAGGTAGATGAATATAAAAATGCTCGGAATTAAATAAAAGTAACAATTTTGTTTTTGCCCCGGTGTCCCCCGTCGGTCTTTTATTTATCGATTGAGGCACTACGAAGTCTGCCGTGTCAGCTAGTAAAAAATAAAATAATGATTGAATTTTTCAATCATATTATTATTCAATACCCATCATCATGGTTCCAAGCCGATTTCGGGCAACCGCGACCAAAATTATTTTATAACTTAAGTTTAATAACTTAAAGGTAATGTCCGCTACTCTCATGCGCTCTAATATCGCTATGATAGTTTATCTTGTTGTTAAACGTAACACAAGCTACACTTAAGAATACCACCCACGAAGTTGTAAAAAACGGTGGAAGGCGGTCTATTGCCATTATTCAATAAGTACGTTACTTAGGACCACGTCAAATTGTAGTTGAAAATATTTAGCGCACCTCTGCGGGAGACATTTAACGACTGTGACAGTAGACATCTGTGTGCTTAGTGCGAGTTTTTTAACGCTCTCGATAGCGTGAAAGTTAACCAAGTATGCAGTTGGAACAGCGCCCCTAGCGGCAAACGTAGGCAAACGTTCCAAGTCCATACAGATTTGAGTTAACTTTTACGCTATCGAGAACATTACAAACTCGCAATAAGCACACTGCACGTTTCGTTTGCGAGCTGACAAAAGAAAGAGACGGAAACAAGTGTAACTATGAAAAACGACACCAAAATCGATTTCTTTTTGCAGTGGTTTTAGTTTATTTTATACCCGCTCTTTATTTTTTATTCAATCAATACTTAATACAAACACAAAAAGAATATAGCAAAAGGAACTCGATTCTAAAAAGTATTAAACACCTCTCTCTTTTATTTTGAGACATCAGATCGAAGATTGAATATTAATCACAGATATTATTATATTAATTTAGTTTACAATGTTATTGCGAAGAGCTCCGTTCTAGCTGAAACAAATAATTATTTCGCTAGAGAAATAGACAGGACTATGGTACCCAACCATGCGGGTTTCCAATTATATGTGAGTACCATAAAAGAGTAGCACAGTAGTTTAAATACATCATAACAAAACAGTAAGGTACAGTTAAAAGAAATATTATACGTCTCATTTAGAGATGCACTCCGCTCGTGGATAAGACCGAATGGAAAACGAGTATTTTGAGCTTTCAATGCAATATAGACTCAAGAACATGGCGATAGAAGCTCGTTTGCTTGTTCCCGTGAAAGGTACCATGTAATTTCAAGGATTGTACAACAAACCGTGGAGTGACACCCTTCAAAGAAGGGCCCTTGCAACTAACGAACTCATTGTAGCATCTGGTTTTAGTGCTTGTACTGTAGTCTGTTCGCAACTGTGACGCGATATTATCATTACATACTACATTACTATACGTTTTTTTACGTAAACGTGGAAGTACTCATATCATATCATAATACCTGAGCTCACCACAGTAAGTATGAAGACAATGAGGTCTGAATTTACTTTTACACTGGCCTCATAGGCAAAAACAAAACGCGCAATAATAATGTTGACAAAGCCATCTGTTATATATGGGTGAAACTAGGGATAAGCCGGTTTTGCATCAAAATTTATTATGTTTTAAATAAATTGCAATATAAAAAACCACGAATATGAAAAAATGTAACATAGGCCACTTTTTTTTTATTGCCCTTGTAGGCAGACGAGCATACGGCCCACCTGATGGTGAGTGGTTACCGTCGCCCATGGACTTCAGCAATGCCAGGGGCAGAGCCAAGCCGCTGCCTACCGTTTAATACTCTCCACAAGCCTCGTTTGAAGAAGGACATGTCATAGCGCTCGGGAAACACCGTGGAGGGAAGCTCATTCCATAGCCGGATGGTACGTGGCAAAAAAGACCTCTGGAAACGCACTGTGGATGACCGCAGTGGCTCCAGGTAGTATGGATGACTCTACTCCGGTGGCGGGCGGACTTTTGTGCTCACGGCCTAATATATCATATACTTACTTCATCGGTACTTGAACCATTGTACCATGGTTCACTTGCGGACTAAATAAAAAAAAATAAAAAATAGTTGGATCGAAGTAGCTAAGTATCAGTTGAATGGAACATTTTAAATGTATTCAACTGATAATTATTTTTAATAATATATTTTTTATTTGATTTGTTTTGGTAATTTTATGTATGTTTCAATGATACTATGTAATGTACACATATGGACTTGTTGTTGTTGTCTGAATGAAAATAAATCATTCATTCATTCATTCATTCATTAATGACGCAAAATTATTTTCTAACATTTAAATTTATATTACAACCTGAATGCCACCAGCCTCCTCCATAAATAAAGTAGAAATCTAAATTGTATTGATTAACGGAGGCCAACTGAATAACATTAGGCCAAAGTAATAAAATTTTTGTGTATCACTATCCGGTCCTTAACGCATATATTTAATATGCAATTGCATACAAGTTAATCGAACATTTTTAAGTTGATGAAAGACAAGTTCATGGTGATATTGGTATATAAAGTAAAGTTGTTATTTCGAAGACCTCCTCCTCCTCCTTGCGTCGTTTCATTACTGAGGGTCGTGACTCCCCCGCTGCATCAGTTTCTCCCGTACGATCCTTCCATCTGCTGCGATCCTTAGCTTCATGAAAGGCATTGAGGAAGTTGATGTTCAGAGAGGATCGTATTTGGTCCGACCATCTCGTGGGACTGCGTCCTCTGGGACGTTTGCCAATCTACCTTTCCTGTCACCATCAGCTGTTCTAGATTGTGACCTTTTTTACGAACAATATTTCCGAAGAATTCCAGCACCCTACGAAGGCCTATAGTGGAAATCGATTTTAGAAGACCAGGTACGGGTAATCAGCGCAGCAGTGGGCGTCCCCATGCCCGGCGGACCGTTGTCTTGCATATGCGGGAAGAGATTGGATGCGGAAGACGGAGGACCTTCATCGTGGCAGACTATGGGAGAGGTCTACATCCAGCAGTAGAGAAACACAGGGTAATCCTGAATCCAAATCCCCGTGCAGCATAATAAGAAAATATCCCGCACCGACCTCACATAATGTGAACTTATCTCACAAGAAGATACCCGACAGACACACCTTACCGACAGTTATTACGCAGATTTTTTTTATTGCTTAGATGGGTGGACGAGCTCACAGCCCACCTGGTGTTAAGCGGTTACTGGAGTTCATAGACATCTACAACGCAAATGCGCCACCCACCTTGAGATATAAGTTCTAAGGTCTCAGTATAGTTACAACGGCTGCCCTACCCTTTAAAGTACTTTAAGCCGAAACGCATTACTGTTTCACAACAGAAATAGGCAGGGTGATGGTACCCACCCGCGCAGACTCACAAGAGGTCCTACCACCAGTAACTTTATCAGTTTTACAGGTTTGATTTTTTTAACACGATATTATTCCTTCAACGCGTCGTTGTCCGTTCCATAAAAAATAGTTACCTACCTGCGCCCGGCATTTTAACAATACCATTGTCGCATCGCTCAGTATTTATTTAATAGCTCATTCACGAATATTTTGGATGAAAAATTGTGGTTCACCTATGTAGGTACTTAAGTATCCTGTTTAGCGACTATTAAATTACCGAAAAAATTTAACACCAACGACAACACGTATCATATTTTTTTTCGTTTAATATATCCTTCAATCACTTATATTTAAATTTATATTTGGTCATTTAAAAATTCGCATCGCCAATCGGACTGTACAATGAGTTAATATCATTCTTATCAGTAATTAATTTTTATTATCATAACACGACAAAACATGTACACTTGGAGTATTATTTATGATGAATAAACATAGAACGGTCTCCTGTATTTACCATATTTATCATTATTTGCATTGTATACACCAAAATGAATTTTGTTCACAATAATAATGTTCACGGTGGAAAAATTGCTCACCTTATTTTAAATAGTTAACAAAATCCATAGATATCACATCAATATTTTTGTGGATTAGAGGTCTATCATTGTGGCGAAGTACCTTTTGAGAGCTGATTTGGTTTATTAGTAAATTATTGACTTAGAAGGCTGTGTTTGCATCGTTACTATTCCCATGGTATTCAGTGATTGGCTTTTTAATTTTAATTTTAACACGCTTTTATTCGCTTAGTATGTGTGTATCGGATTCTTTGAGCGTTTTATTCACATTCCGTCTTGACCTATGCAAGAGTAGTGTTCGCTTATGCGGCCCGTACACACATTAACTTTCTCTAAGTCATCCAATCTCGTGCAGGATATACGTTGGAATACCGTGGCATGTGGGGAACATGTGGTTGATCTTCACAACGATCAAAATCTAGAACTGATACATAAGTTTCTTAAGAAAGCGTCAGAATGCTACTTTGAAAAAGCGGTGCGACACGATAACCCTCTTATTATTTCCACCGCTTATTACATATCCAACACCCAGGCGACAAAAACCGCCTATTGCCCAAAACATGTCTTGCTGGAACCTCCGGATCCACTCTCGATGCTTTTAGGCTCTTCAAGAACCGGTCACTCTCCTCTTCTAACTCGATGTTCGCCCATGGACTCCGCCCACTGAGTTTCTCGCCGGATCTTGTCAGATCATGAATCACAACTCTTGTTAAGGCCAGTATTAGTGATTATTTCTTATTGAGACCGTGAGCTCATCAACCGGCTCACGCGTAGTTGAAGTACACTCTTAGACTACTAAAGATTCGGTAGGGAAAAATCTTTATTTTCATCGACTTCAAGATATTCTATTATTGGCGTGAAATTTGACAAACGCATCCAGGACGAATGAAAATAATTACAATAATTTTATAAATTCTCTCTAATACCTTGACTAATATCAGCAGGATAAAAAAAACCAGTGAAATTCATTGCGAGTGCCATTTTTTATTTAAACGTGTTTTTTTTAAATTACATATTTATTATTAACACGTTGAACGCCATGCGGCCCACTGGTAGGCTTAGCGTACTATGTATATCATTCCGGCCAAGACAAAATCAGGAAATCAGTAATTTTTATCAACTTGAGATTTTCATTCTAAAATTTAAAATTGCGGTCATTTGTACGGAAGCTTTCTTGTAAATTAATTTAATTAATTAATCCATAATCCATAAATTAATAAATAAAGTAAAAGTTTACGCTTACTTTAAGAGTCATGTTTCCCCGGAATAAGTTTTTAAAAGAAAAAAAGGTTATCTCACTCTTTAAACTTACATTATCGTTACAACTCATGTTTCCCTAGAATAAGTCTACGGCAGGAACGAACGAGATTGTATCAAATGTGAATTATAAAAATATAAAACGCCCTACCATTAGTAAGATATAAAATACATTTATAATATTACTAGTCACATTCTACTCCTTTCTCCAGCGAAGCAAGGCTACGGAAGTGCATTGAAGATGGATCATGTCGCTATTGGCCCCTTGAAATTGGTATAATCCAGGTGCAGAAATTACGTCATCTAGTCGAAACCAAGAAAAAAATAATATATAAAAATGATATTTTTAGCCTTCGATCAACAATAGTACTATTGTTACTATTGTTGATCGAAGTTCTTAGCACTTACCTCTAATTTTAAATATATTTTATAAGGACAGTCGTACTTCGCACATGGCACCACACTACACGAAGTTACGGCAGAGAGCAAATATTGAACTAATTTAACATAACATTTTAATTTTTAATTTTGACTAGTTCGTTCACGCAGTCTGGCCTGATTTCGTGTAATACATATTCTCATATTTTTAAATTGTAAGAAGGCATCGTAGCACAACTGATATTAGGGGATTATTGCGAATTTATAGGTATCACAACATGAATGCTACTGCTATTTATTTTAAGGTGGAAGTTTGAAATCAATGTGTATTATTGAAGTCTCAATTCTTCTTTTTTTTCAGATTGAAGGAATACTGGTGGCCCCGAGGCCTTTCGAGTTTCACCAGGACAGGTAAGCTAGCAAAGCCAAGAGGGGTGGGATTTGCTAACAGCTGCTCGAGCGCCTCCGAAGGAGACCTAACAAGTCAAGAGCAGCTACTTCGCGAATGAATCTACTACGGAACCGCGACCCGCTGAGAAGATCCGGCGAGAAATTCAGCGGGCTGATCCATGGGTAAGATTGCACGTCGAACTCTATGTCGAGTTCGACGAGTACGGTTACCGTAGTCCCTAAGCCTGCTCCTAGTGTTAGAGCTGAAGGCGTCTAAAGCAAAAGTTATTGGATCTGAGAGATCCATAAGGACGTGTCTAGGGCGCGACGTTGACTGGCTCCTGCGTGATCAGGATTCGGGGAGTAGTCAGCGGCGGCAACGATAAGACGATTGTACCTCCAACGCGTTTGCTTTTCGGGAAAACAGTCAAGTTCGCCCAACGAACAATATCAAATTTGTATTGAAGACAAAATAAAATCTATGACGAAACATATTTTTTACGCAAACGTTCATATTTTTCATCTTTCCGAACCCATTTATATATATAGTTAAATGTTTTATTCGTGTTCGTGGGCTAAATTATGACAATAATTTACATTGCAAACATCGTGGCAACCTGCGCCGGTCGTTTCAAGGCCGCGTGTTCCGAGACACGTTGTTTTGTTTGCTATACCTTCATTAATAATTTTGGTTTTACTCTTTTTGTTTTACTTGTAAATTTATTAATGCGTTAAGATGAAGTGCCCTTGTTGACCTCTAGTGTATGAACTTTTGCGTTGCATTATATGAGGAGATGCATGTGACTCGAATTAATCTTTTTTTATTTTTTATTGCTGAGATGTGTGGACGAGCTCACAGCCCACCTGGTTTTAAGTGGTTACTGGAGCCCATGGACATCTACAACGTAAATGCGCCACCCACCTTGAGATATAAGTTCTAAAGATCTCAGTATAGTTACAACGGCTGCCCCACCCTTCAAACCGAAACGCATTACTGCTTCACGGCAGAAATAGGCAGGGCGGTGGTACCTACCCGCGCGGACTCACAAGAGGTCCTACCACCAGTAATTACGCAAATTATAATTTTGCGGGTTTCACTTTTATTACACGATGTTATTCCTTCACCGTAGAAGTCAATCGTGAACATTTGTTGAGTACGTAATTCATTAGAAAAATTGGTACCCGCCTGGGATTCGAACACAGGTGCATCGCTCAACACGAATGCACCGGACGTCTTATCTCTTAGGCCACGACGACTTAAAAATCTTTTTTTTACAGGCAGGAAACGGCTTGTCATTTGGTATTTGGTGACAGTGGCAAACTTAAGCATAGCCAGAGCCAAGCCATTGAAAACTCGTCGAAAACTTCAATTGAAGGACATGTCTTGTTATAGTGTTCAAGAAACAGCGAGGAGATGAGGTCTGGGTTAGAACCATGGTAGCTGGCAGAAATCATCTCCGAAGTATAATTTTATTAATATCTGCCATTCATATTATCCACATCCATAAATAAATAAGTAAAGATAAAACAATTAAGTTTTCTCCTTTATTTCAATGTCAACCGATTTCCTTTAGGTATATGAAGCTTTAGGATTATCAGTTTCCAAGAAAAATCAAGAATAACGAAACAATAGAGAAAATGAAATATCTTCTAAATATTAAAGGTTCATTAAACACGTGCAGCATTTTTGAGAATTTTTCAATCCCCCCAACCCCCCTTGATGAGATTTCGCAAGATTTTCCCCCCTAATCTCACGCGAGATTCTTCAAAATGACTGCAAAATTGTTGGATTATTGAAAGAAAAAAATACAATTTGTTCTATAACTTTTATTGAACCCTAGCAAAGGCTAGTAACAACGTTTACGTTGCGACGTTCGTCGAGTCGCACGTGTCGATACAGCTGGTCGATAGCGCTTAAACAATCGAGCGCTACTTTGCTTCTCTGCGGGGTTCGAACGAATACGACAGTCGACAAACACTATTGTGTCAGATTTGGCCGTATTTTATTCTAAAAATATTTTTTCACGTAATTTTACACAGTTCTTCATTTTCAACTAGAAAAAAAACTGCGTGATATTTGGTAAAAACCCTAAGTGAGATTTAGCTTGATCCCCTCATCCCCTAGACGTAATTACCTCACGTAATTAATTGATGCCCCCAAGGTATCAGTGGTTATTTAGTCGTCGTGGCCTGACGGATAAGACGTCCTGTGCATTCTAGTCGTCGTGGCCTAATGGATAAGACGTCCTGTGCATTCGTGTTGAGCGGTGCACCAGTCAAATCTCAGCCGGGTACCAATTTTTCTAATGAAATATGTATGTACTCAACAAATGTTCACGATTGACTTCCACGGTGAAGGAATAACATCGTGTAATAAACATTAAACTCGCAAAATTATAATTTGCGTAATTACTGATGACAGAACCTCTTGTGAGTCCGCACGGGTAGGTACCACCACCCCGCCTAGTTCTGCCGTGAAGCAGTAATGCGTTTCGGTTTGAAGGGTGGGGCAGCCGTTGTAACTATACTGAGACCTTAGAATTTATATCTCAAGGTGGGTGGCGCATTTATACTATTCACTGGTAGCCTAAGAGGCTAATCCGGCTACGTCCGGATGGATAGGTGAGCTCACGGGCTCAACCTGAGAAAATTTCCCAACGCAAGCCCTAGCAAGAGCAGTGCTTTGCAGAATCTACCACTGGATCGGAATCGCGACCCAGTACGAAGATCCGGCGAGAAACTCAGCGGGCTGTATCTCTGGGTTAGAATGCTGCTACGCACTCGTAGATCTTCGTCAGATCTTCATATCGTCTATAGTAGAATTATTTTGTCGCTGCAGTTTGGGTCATAAAAAATCGGAGCGGTGAAGCGAGTATTTTCCTCTCTCTTCCACTAGCGAGCCTTATGGACGGGCATAGTGAAGCGCGTTATTGTTGTCGATAAGCGTTATCGATAGTGTATTTAGTTTTGTCATTTTGTGGGTTAGTGATAAAAATTAAAGAAAAATCACTAATCGAACATTTATACCACATATCGCCGCAGCAAGTTAACGAGAACGGCAGAAATTAACACTGTAACTTTTCGGGATTTATTCTTATTTCAGTGAAAATTTTTAACACATTGTTGATAACAACACGTGCAAATATTATTTTGAATAAATTCTGCCGTTTTGATACAAAACAAAGGAGTAGCCATTGTGTCACTAAAGAAATTCACAGAACAAATGCATAAAAACACATTTCTCTTCGACATAATGTACTATAACTTGCAGGTACAAATGACTATAACATAACAATGTCTCACCACCCTTCGTATACCACCCCGCCGCCATGTACCTGCCTTCGATGACTCATTTGTTTTTATCGATAATGGCGTTGCGCCCGCGCAACATGCTCACCGCCCTAGCCGGGCTATGTTTTATGACCCAAACTGCAGCGACAAAATATCTACTATAGTTCTACTCCAAAACGGTTACACAGTTTGTGTTTTTGAAGGAATCTTAGCCTAAAGCATGAGACGCCGGATGAAGGAATAACATCGTGTAATAAATATCGAATCCGACAAAAGTTTGCGTAATTACTGGCGGCAAGGTGATTTGTGAGCCCGCACGCCGGCCTATTTCAGCGTGGCACCCGTTGTACCATAGAACAGTGTGTTTAGTGCATTGATATAATATAAAAACCCAAGATACACAGTTTCATACAAAAGTAGCACTCGAAACTGTCTCGAAACACTCACCAATTATATCTACGTACTTATAGCCAACTATAAACATATCTTTTGCAAATTCAGCTTTACGCGAATTTTTTAAGTTAAAGCAGTGTACAATAACCAATCAAATTTTACGACCGAAGTTAGCCGGCAAAACAGGACGTGGAGTGAAGACGAATATTTGTATATTTTTTACAATTTCTCAACGAACACTTCGGCATTTTTGACGACCGCACAGAGACGCGTGCGACGCGAGACTATTTGAAATGAGCGCACAACTCTAAATTGTGCGCTCATTTTATAGTGAGCGCACGTTTTTGAGACGCTGAGTGTGTACCTTGGGTTTTTTAATACATCAATGGTTTAGTGCGAGATTTTTAACGCTCTCGGTAGCGTAAAAGTTAACTCCAATTTGTATGGACTTGGAACGTTCGCCTACGTTTGCCGCTAGAGGCGCTGTACCAACTGCATACAAATTTCAGTTAACGCTATCGAGAACGTTAAAAAACTCGAACCAAGCACGCTGAGATTTTGGAGTCAACTCAAGGTGAGTGACGGTATACACGTTGTCGATATCTTCACATCAGGTGGGCCGTGAGATCGTTTAGCACTGTAAGTGATACGAATAAAAAGACTACAGCTTGGTTTGAAGGTTTGGACAGCCTTACTTTGCAATGAAAATTTCCACCTAACATCTCAAGGCAATGGCTCTCGTGTAAAGTTCCAAAAATGTCGCTTAAACCAAATAGTCTTTCACCCTACGTTGTTTTGTCTCCATGGTCCGGAAAACGGAAACACGTCTGCTGCGCGCCAATAATAGTGTACAAGTAAATTAAAACAGACAAATATAATTAAAGAAAAATAATTAAACGCGTTAAGCGATCTGCGTAAATTTTAATAGAGAATAAAAAAAAATGGTGCATTTACATTAAATAAAACATAATATTTCTGTACAAATTAATTCATGGAATAACCGACACACCTAATCTATTAACGCAGATAAAAATATCAGCCCCTAAGTACCTACCAAGAACGAAGAAATATAAGCCGTTTATAAGAAAGCCCGCTCGTTCGAATTTAGGTTCTTACTCTCCCTTAAACAGAATCCTTTGGGACTACAATAATTTCCACGGTAGCGCGGTCTCCGTCAATGTTCCTTCGGAGTTGTCCGATTGCGCTGAACTTATTTTAAGTGAAATAGATGTTTTTTCTAATTGTCTCACTACTTACAGGAAAAATCTGTCGCGGATCATCTCCCAATTAAATTAATCTTAAGCAAGCAATGAATGAAATGTAATCAAATCTTAGCTGTATATATATTTTTTTTTTTTTATGTTAATGCACTGTCGATTGCACCTATAATTGAGGTGACATCTGCCATGAACTTTTGTCAATTTGTCAATGTTTTGTATTGATGATCACTTTGTTGGTGCAACTTAATAAATAAATAAATAAATAGCATATCTGCTTTTCCACAATGATTTTATCAGAAAAACCACTTTAATAATCTCACCGAAGACTTTATTTTGCATAATATAAAATAATTTATAATACGTTTTAAAATCAGAAGATTATTTAAAACTACAATATTTTCCTATAACATAAAACTAGTGCAAAGTTAAACATTCCGCATTATTCCGGAAACCAAATCAGTACCGTACCTCTAAATAATAAACGGTCTGCTAACAGGAAAGGCAAAGGTATCTAATCTAATGCAACCTAATCTTTTATGCATTCTAAAAATAAGAAATATTAAGGAAAAAAAACTGTTAGGGATGAAATGAGATGACATTGATTTATTTGACACTTGTCAATTGGAATAAAATGAAATGGAAGAAAATTGTGGTCATTTACTGAGACTTCAGTGGACTGGACTTTTCAGCGGCTTGGCTCTGCCCCTGCCATTGCTGAAGTCCATAGGCGACGGTAACCACTCACCATCGGGTGGGCCGTATGCTCATCTGCCTACAAAGGCGATAAAAAAAAAAACTTTATGGGAGTACTCAAGAAGCCACGTCCAGTTTATTTGTTTCGCTTTCACTCATATCTGCACTTACACCGACGCTAAACCACCTATTAAAACACCGTTATTACACGTTTAAGACTGATGAAACACTAACATTAACAAAATAAAACAATTCACACAACCTCGCACCTCCCCGTCAGCCTCAAGTGATTTTGATATAAACATTCATTCCCAACCGATCACTCCAGTGTGTTGTGTGACTGAAATGTTTAACATAGCCTATAGAAATCGACACTAAATACCAATACCCGCATTGATATATAAAAGCATAGCCTCACTTATAACGGCTGCACACCATTTAAATTCGAATGTATCACTGCTTCGTGCCAGAAATAGGATAACAATGCTTACCCATGCGGGCTTACATTGGTAGGATCTCTCGTAAGTCCGCACGAGTGGGTACCACTACCCCGCCTATTTCTGCCGTGAAGAAGTAATTATTTTTCGTTTCGGTTTGAAGGGTGGGGCAGCCGTTGTAACCATACTGAGACCTTAAAACTCATATCTCAAGGTGGGTGGCCCATTTACGTTGTAGATGTTTATGGGCTCCAGTAACCACTTAACACCAGGTGGGCTGTGAGCTCGTCTACCCAACTAAGCAATAAAAAAAATAAAAAAGAACTCTAGAATCATCATTTTTACCAGTTTCATTTTTATTATTTAAAAACGTGAAAATAGATGCATTCGGTTTGTGAGTCGTTCCATAAAAAAGAAACAGGTATTGTACTGATGGAAAAAAAATTATTAATATTTACGAATGCGTTATGTATATCAAATTCAAAACAGTCGACGCGCGGAATTTAAGGTAGTGAGGGAGCTCGGGAACAATTTGCCAGCTTCCTTGTCAAAACGAGATATACGTACGCTTGGATTATTACAAAAATCAATTGAATATGCAATTTCAAAAAGGCGACATCTCTGAAAATGTAAAATGTTCAGGAAATGAAAAAAGCAAATTATTTTCTAAAGCAGTGTAAAATTTAAAATATTAACTTTTGAGATATATTTTAGTGTTAATTAGCAATTGAAAATTACTGGAATTATTATAAAATGGGTGTAGGTAAGCCTCAAAACTACATGTATATGAAAAAACGTATTTGACAAAATATGCGACATGTGCCCTTTTCGAAATTGCATATTCAATTTAAGTTCATAGCAGCACTTTATACACCCACTAGGTACAATAAAGGGTCATTTACGCTCCACATAAACAGTATTGTTGAGATGAAAATATGTGATTCCACATAAAAATTTCATACGACAATACTTAAAGAAAAAGGCTGAGGATATATTGCAGGGTACTTTTGTGTTTTTATACAAATACTGAATTCAATCAACAATATTTACTACCTACAAACTTCCATTTTCTAATATGACTGATTCCTATAAACAGTGGCTCTTTTTATGTTTTCCTAGCAGCCTTTAGCAAATTATTAAATCAAATGCAAATATCTAGTTTATTTATTTATGAAGACTAATCTTCACCAGCTGGTACGGCATCTTCTAATCTCTTCAAGTATTTCACTCTTAATTCTGTCACGGGATCACCTTTCAACTGATCCTGAAATTTTTAAGACAATATGTAATAGTTAATAGCTTTAGGGATAGTTAGAAAATCTGATTGAGGTAGCTACTCAGGAGATTCATATTATTTTCCTTCCTAAATTTATTGACTCCTCCTATTTCCTAATTTTGAAACAAACCATATAGAAATGCCATTTACTGGCTCCTTAGCCGTCTTCTCACAGCTAAATTGTTTCAGGACTTAGAAATCATCGAATTACTCACAATTTAATTTTAAGATTTTGGAATTATGATTCGTCCTAAATAAAATCTAGTCTTGAAACATGACTTCATCGAGAGCCACAAAAAACTTCGACTTGGTGTCTAAGTCGAACTCTTGTCTAAGGCTGGGTTCTTTATTTTACACAATTATATCTGTGGTAACCGCTTACCAACAGGTGTTCTGTGGATCTGTTTGTCTGTTTTTGTAACAAAAAAAAAGAATATGATGGTGAATAATTTCAAAAGCTATTTTGTTGCTCATTTCTAAATATTTTGAGTCAGCAGACTAATAATAACAAGATATTTTATCTTTTGGACCCTTTAACACAAGTTTAAAGAGTTTTCTGATAGATGATAATAAAACATTTTTTAGTCTACCTGCACAAACCAGCATTGTACATCTAGTTGTACCATCTGTAGAGCACCTCTGATTGCACCGGGAATCAAAGCGCAATATTTCAGCCCGTTGTTACTTGGCATCTCCACCCATTCACTGAGCGGACAGTGGTCCCAAACAAGCGAAAACTCATCTCCGGAACTACTCCAACTTGTTACTGTCGGCTGCATGCTAAGGTATAGTCTGAAATTATTTGTCTTGTAAATATAATAATAATAGCTGCGTAAATATCATGCACAGTCATCCCAGTCCAATTTAGGATTCCCTGTGTTATGGATACCGGAAACTGATAAACATACTTATACAAGAGTATCTTTATAAATATACACATGTAATAATAAACCCCCAGACAAAGATCAAACAAACCTGCTCATCACATCAATGTTTGCCCAATGTGGGAATTTAACCCATGACCCTCAGCTTTCAGGGCCGCTAACTAATGCACCACTGAGTCAGTCAAATATAGACAAGGAAGTATTCCATAGTTCAAGCAGTGGCCAGCCACTTGGCTGTTCCCCTGTCATTGCTAAAGTCCATGATCAGTGGTGACTACTCACCATTAGCAAGGATCATATAATCGTCTGCCTAACAGACATTAAAAGAAATTTGATTTTTCTTCAAACAAATTAGTATTTTATAGATTAAAGTTTTGCTTTTGTGGCATTGTGTGGCATATCACTGCTTGCATATTAACAATACTGAAATGAGATTAGCTTAATTTATCCGAAACTAAACTGAAAATATCTTCTTAGGATTTCCTCATTTATATGATGCTTCCTTAAAAAGGTGTGTGGTACACTTATTTAGCTATTTATAGGACAGCATAATTGACAAAATTTATGAAGGCTGAATAAGGTTTTGGAATTTCAATTTTGAGAATCATGAACATGGTTGAAACAGTTTAACTGGTTCATTTTATATTTTCAAAAATTAAGTGTAGGATATTTTGAATTCTCTACATTGTTCTTACAACACAAATGGCATATTATTAAACATTTGTTTCTATTATTTATTAAAATCTGGTTTGGAAATGAAATCATCAATTTCTTTGAAAACACTTACTTGAAGGCCTGCTGTATTTTATCAGCAGTTTCTCTCATTTCTAAGCAGCGAGTAGACGTTGTCCGGGCCAGAAAGTCCTCTATCAGTCTAACGCCCATGTTGTATCCGATTCTCTCAAGATGTTTGTTTACATCTTCAGTGTTTTCTGTTTCTTTCAGCATTTGAGACACTAAAGCCCCATATGTAAGAGTTAGGAGCTCGGAATTCTAAAAAAAAATGTTTAAAGCCGTATAAACCGCAACCGTTGATTAAGTTTATTGCTTAAATGGGTGAGTAGCCCTAGCAAGAACAGATACACCGGACCATTAGGCCACGATGACTTCTAAAAATATATTTTAAATATACAAGCACATAGGTTTTATATACGTACAACTTTCTTGGCGTCCAATCTAGAAGTTTGCCGAGACATTTTGTAGAAACGTGTTGCAGAATTTGTATAACTTTCTTTACAGTTTCGTAAAGTTCTAAAAGAACTTACTCATAACCTACGCCCCCAAATCTAACTTTACTCAATCTTATATTTACGATATTTTGTTTAATGACGTAGGTACCTACATGTTATCAGGAATGTCATTTTGACAATCCAGTTATGTTCGTTCGTATGAGAAGCAATGGGAAAGTAGACCATTTGCATTTTTTATAAAAAAAGGCGAAACGATCCTAGGAAAAGTGAAATATTGAATGAAATTAATTTGATTAGGGAAATAAATTAAGACATGCGATAAGGCTACTTGCGATGACATTATGGCCAGCTTACTAATTAATTGTTATTTAATATTACGGTTTTACATAACAATAAAACCGATATTATGTGCCGAGAAGGAAAACATACAGCATTGTATTATGAAGAAGCAGTGTGTACTTAGCTTAAATTCCTTGTCTATGTCCAACCATAGACAGTCAATTTAGTTCCATCTTTAGCCGCTAGGTGCTGCCAGCAAGTATAAAGGAAGCGCAGCCATCTTTGATCTTCATAGTCTTCACCAGGAAGAACTTCCTGCAATGCTGTATGTTTTCCTTCTCGGCACATAATATCGGTTTTATTGTTATGTAAAACCGTAATATTGATGTGCCTTTGGAAAACATACAGCATTGTATTATGAAGACGTGTTTGTTATCTGCTGGTGAAAGTATTAAGCACAACGCTATGATGAAGTAGGTAAAGCCATAATAAAATTATGAAGCCCAATGATAATGTTCATAATTTATATAATTATTAAATCGAAAAAACACAGTTGTTAACTTCCCTGTTAATTCAATAATTAAAAAATATATTTATAAGTTTGTAATAAACATTTTATCTTGTATATACAATAAAATGTATAAATTGTATAAATGATGTATATACATCATGTAGGAGTAAATGTTTTGAAAAAAAGAATCTTGAGGATCTTTAGGAAGCTCTATTATTCGGCAATAATTATTGTAAACGTTTGGATGATTTGCAATTGCCTCTAGAAAGTATTTCGTCCATTGGTTCATTATCAATCCATCTCAGAGGCTACTGCTGATCTACAACTTCTTAGAGATGCGTTGATGCCATTACCTCGTAAGGTTGAACGAAGACCAGTTTCCAATTACAGTACGGGATGCCGCTTTTGTGACAGCACACATAGAAAAAAGTCCTTACGAATCTTACTGGGCATGTCTTTAGTTTCATGTTTAGAAGGCACTTATGCAGATTATTGACGAAAATGGATTTCAATTTTAGACCCAAAGACTGGTATCAGAAAGATGTTTTTCTCTGTTATCAAAGAAACAGTCTTTAGAATTGTTGAGCAAAGTAAGGTCATTAACTCTGCGTCCAGTAGCCAGCAACATGCATGTTGGTGTCCTTCAAGCTACATTGAGGCGTGATCTGGTGGCAGGGTTTGAAGAAAACCAATTTAGAACTATTTTCGGATCTCATGTGAATGGGACTACACTTAGTAAAATTGTAATAAGTAGTTGAATTTTGTTTAGCTATTCCGATGGCTTTTTTAGAATAGCAATTTTTATTAGAGAGCTTGAGAATGTTTGCTGTCCTACATGTATTTCGCCCACAGAAAGTCGACAGCGCTGCTTTATGATGCAGAAGGATTGTTTTATAGGCAAAATTTTCTTTTTGGAAAAGAAGAAAGAATTTCGCAACATCTGCAGACTTAGGAACAATTTTAAAACTGTAGCACCATATCCACCATCTTCTAGTTGCTGGTAAGTATGCTGACAAAGTGGATTGACACCAGCTAATTTTCAATAAATCTTCTCCTGTGTAGACCAGTCTATTATTTGTACAACCTCCCCCCCCCCCAAGCTTTCAGGGTTAATGTTTAACCTGTGGAGGAGGAAGGTTTTGGATTTCGTGCGAGTTATCTAGCGTTCGGGATCTGAGGGCTTGGAAACCCAAATGCTTTCGTTCAGTCTGGGAACACTACCAGGTAGGTTCCCTAGACACTGTTGAAGTGAGTCAGTACTCTGGGGAGAAGGTTGAGAGGAGGAATTCTCCATGCTAGTTGCATCCTCTAGGTCCAATCTTGGTCGGCGAAAGGGTTTATATCCGGATGACCCCACTTTCGAAAAACTTTTGTGGTCACTTGTGGTAAAAAGTGCCATTTCGCAGGTTGATTTCCTCGTGATAGCCTGTCGGCTACGATGTTGTATCTCCCCGAGAGTTAAGCTGACAGTTATCTTGAACTCATCGCTTAGGTTTAAAAATCGAAAGGTCAACGCTAGTGAAATACTTTCAGATTCATTTTGATTGTAACTACCATTGCAAATAGCTCTTTTGTGGGTGAATAGTTTCTGTTGTTGAGCTGACCATAGACAGGACGTTAATATTTTGTCTAATTGTAACCCCTACCCATGTCCGAAGCTTCCGTTGCCAGGAAATGGTTGGTTTTGTGTCTCGGCAATGTTTGACATGTGGCTCCGCGTCAGCACTGCATTTGTAACCCCTACACATGTCCGAAGCTTCCGTTGCCAGGAAATGGTTGGTTTTGTGCATCGGCAATGTCTGATATGTGGCTCCGCGTCAGCACTGCATTTAATTGTTAACACATACAGGATGGCCTGTTTTTTACGGGGGTGTTTTTTCTTGAAACTTCGCAAGAAAATTTGCAAGTTAGCGTAGATTGATGTAATTCCGTCAGAGTTTGAGCTAGGATGTTGTTGAGTGGCCACTTTATTTCTCGCAATTTTCCATCGAATCCCTAGACATGTCATCTCTTGAACCTGTGTACTAATTGATTTTTTTGTAAGGCTGACTTGGCAGCCCAAATAATCCAAGAACTTTACAGCTTATGTGGCCTGAAGACTCAACTTGGACTTTTTTTTGATGAACCAGGTGGGATTTGCGTAGGTGGGATAACACTCAACATCCCTTTGCACGCAATGTCTCCGCGACCGAGCATGCTATGCAAGCAAAAAATGTGTTTTTGTCTTCATAGACCAAGAAAAAATCGCGTAGGTAGGTTAATATTTGACTTCCCTATGTACTAAGGTCTTCGCGACCGGGCATGCTATGGGAGCAAAAACGTTTATTTGTCTTGGTGAAACAAGATCAAGTCGTGTAGGTAAGCTAGCACTTCGATTTTGCACGCAATGCCTCCGCGACCGAGCATGCTATGGAAGCAAAAAGGTGTATTTGTCTTCAAGGACCAAGAGAAAGTCGCGTAGGTACGTTAACATTTGACTTCCCTATGTACGCAAGGTCTCCGCGACCGAGCATGCTATGGGAACAAAAACGTTTATTTGTCTTGGTGAGACAAGATTAAGTCGTGTAGGTAAGCTGGCACTCGACTTTGCACGCAATATCTCCGCGACCAAGCGACCGAGCACCCTATATAATGGAAATTGACATGCCAGCCCAGATAATCCAAAAGCTTCACAGCTTCTGCAGCCTGAAGTTTCAACTTGGATTTGTTTTGGTCGACCAAAAGGAAGTCGTCTAGGTAGACTAGCACTCGAGTTCCTTTTGCACGCAAGGTCTCTGCGACCCAGCATGTTATGGAAGCAAAAAAGGTTAATCCAAAAGCTTCACAGCTTCTGCAGCCTGAAGTTTCAACTTGGATTTGTCTTGGTCGACCAAAAGGAAGTCGTCTAGGTAGACACTAGCACTCGAGTTCCCTTTGCACGCAAGGTCTCTGCGACCCGCATGTTATAGAAGCAAAAAAGGTGTGGCTCTGAAGCCAGACCGAAGGGTAGGCATGTCATTTCATACTAACTCATAAGAGGGTACCGATTCCTTCCTGAAGGTACTGATACTGGTACCTTGGTACTGATCCTCAAGAAGTATCAACGAAATTTTGCGACTGATACTAGAAAAATATTCCTGAAAAATGTTCAATTCTATCATCCAGTCCCCTGGGTGGAGAAAGTTTGGTACCGAGGTGTCCGAAAACAGTTAGGTGTTTTATCTTTACGACCTTGTTAGACTCTCGAAGATCGAAAATTGGACGCATTGATCCGTCGCTTTTCTTCCGCAGATATATTTTTTTTTTTTTTTTTTTACGGTATTTGGTAACCATACATGGTTTACAAATTATTACAATTTTGGTGGCACTCAGTGCCTCTCGTCGGTGTCTTTAATTGCCCCCCTCTGGATTGTGCCAGATGTTACGGACTATGATTGTTTATAATGTTTGGATTGCCTTTTTTACGAGGTCGTGACAAATAGGATTGTAGCCCTCCGAGGGACTGAATAGATTTCAATTTAGTATTATCAAACAAAAATTCCTCAATGAGTGGTGCGTTGGCAACAGGATACTTTGTTAGAGACCACGGAAATTAAACTTTGACGTCTTATTTCTATCCATACGGCCCTTTTTTCCGTATACAATTTAAAACGCTTTTACGGGTAACTTGTACGACGGAGACGATTTGCCAAAGTTTTCAGTAATTATGTTACAAAGATTATTAGTTTAAATCTGTTGTGTTTTTGTCAAAATTTCCGTATTGACGAGATCAATTTGTTTACAACAATTTTCGTTACATTCAATTGTTACACACAGTTGATGCATTATTAGATTTACAACGTCACTGACCTGGTGGGATAACGAGCCGATCCGAAGATCGACCGTTACCTTTGAATCCCGTCGTTTCTTACGCAGAGACTCCTTTTGTTCTTTTTCGCTTGACGAGCTGTTCGAACGCGAGGCGTCTCCATCGCGTCTCACCTGGACATCTTCCCTCTCGGAATTTATGGAGCTTGACTCAACATCACCTCCAACAGATGACGCGTGATTCATGGCGTCCGATGATAGGATTGGTAAATAATACTCGTAATGATTGCAAAATAACACTCATAGAAACACAAAATAAATATTTTTTGCAATTAATAAGAAGTCGAATAAATATTTGTGGACTTGCGACTTCACAGTACGAAAGTACACAACGCTATGAAGATCAAAGATGGCTGCGCTTCCTTTATACTTGCTGGCAGCACCTAGCGGCTAAAGATGGAACTAAATTGACTGTCTATGGTTGGACATAGACAAGGAATTTAAGCTAAGTACACACTGCTTCTTCATAATACAATGCTGTATGTTTTCCAAAGGCACATCAATATATTTATTTAATGGAGGTAGGACATCTTGTGAGTTCACACAAGTAGATAACACCAACTCGCTTAGTTCTGCTGTGAAGCAGTATTGCGTTTCGGTTTGAAAGGGCAACTATTGTACTGTAAAAAATAAGACCTTAGAACTCATGCTTCAAGGTGAGTGGTAACTGGTAGCATTTACGTTATTGATGTCTATGGACTCCCGTGGCCACTTGACGTGATGTCAAAAAAATACTTCACTTTCAGCAAACTGCTACGCAGAATTGGTCGTAAACTCACCACATATTTTTGAGCCCCATTCGATTGTTTTATTAAGTATGGCACAGCTAAGGAGCTGTAGTTACGTGTGATTGAGTACATAACAAACATCCAAACATTTTTACAAATTTTAACATTTTTATTATTATTATTATTATTTAATTAAGTAAATAAGTTTAGGATTATCTACAAACCATTGATTACAAATTCATAATGGACTTTTTGGCGGGAACGCGAGCAGTGAAGTTGTGTGATTTGTTTTATTTTGTCTATTTAGTGTTTCTTCAGGTTTAAATGTGTAATAACGGTGGTTTATTAACTGTTTAATATCTGTAAAAGTGCACAAATGTGGGAAAATGAAACAAAGCTGCTGGACGTAACTTCTCGGGTTTCTCCAAAAAGTCCACTGAAAAATCTCAGTAAATGACCACCATTTTACTGCGATTATATTTCATCCCATATCATCTTATTTCATTAAATTTCATCCTAGTTGATTAATGTCTCAAATTAATCATCTTCATTTCATTTCACTCCATATTATCATTTTTCATAAAATTAAGAATATAAAGTAAAATAAGACATGACTTAAAGGTCTTAGTTACCAGGTCATAAAATCTCTTAAAAAAAAAAAACAAATCATAATGTAACGGTTTTTTCCGTTTTTGTAAACGTCAATATTGATACGTCAAACGTTTTGAAAAAGATTGGATTTTGTTTTGTTTTTAATATGTGCACAATAAAATTATGGTTCTTGTATCATAATTACGTTTCTATTTAAATACATATATCAATATGGACGATGATGATGGCTCAGGTGTTAATCTTTCAGCGTTAAATCCAACAATTTTGAACTATTACAAAAAGTTTGGCAAGAAGCGGGACTTAGAGCAATATTTTTCTCTATCTACAGCTCAAGGGGATGCTAGAGATCCAACGGGGATCTTTTGGAAACAGATTAAATCACATAGTGACTCCTCGGATTCTGGCGGGAAAAGAAGTGAATCCTCACAAGAAGTATGTCGAATATCGATACAATGTTCGATCCCGGAGCCTTCTAGTTCCCAAGTAAGTGGAAGTGGCATTAAAATAAAAAACGTATTTGCACTAAAGGAGAGTTTTTTTGAATGATGTTACAATTTTATCTAATAAAAAGTCAGTTCTTTTCATTGTCTGAACTAAGAGTACATTTTGTATTCAGTGATTATAGATACCTTGTAAAATTGGAACTACAATAAACCTCGTGAAGAAACTGTCCTTTTTATTGTAAAGATGCAAAGTTTTAACATAACAATCACCTATTATTTCTAGATAACATTGTTATGTAATCGGTGTCAATAGTATCTTAAAGTAATAATTATAGAGGTATCTTTGTGGAAGAAAAAAATATGACTGTTATGTACTAACTATAATTCCAAAAACAATTCATTGTATGACAATGATTCATTTATTCTTCATTGATGCATTTATTGGGAGTCACAACTAGAATTTGTTGCACAACATTCAAAATGCATTGAGAGACAACAACTATAGTCGGATTTTAAATTAGACGAAGCCAGCTGACAGTAGCTAATGTCACTTCGTAAAATAATGTTGCTATATTTAAAGTAATAGTGATGCGTTCAGTTCTCGTTCAATCACATGAATGAACAATGAGTGTGAAGAGTTAATCATTTCAAACTATAAAAGAATATTATTTATATTTTACAATAACATTGTATTAAAGTGCTCCAATATATGTTACTAGTAGTATTTTTTATTTTCATTACCTAGCTATAATTGTTATATTTTATACATCTATAGTTTCAACTACATAATGATGGATTGAAAATAGGACAGTCTTACAAGCTTCCTCGCAATGTTTTCCTTAATGTTTAAAACACTCTGTATTTAGTACAGGTAGATACTATAGGAACATAATATTTCGTCGAAAACTCGTTGGTATGTACAAAGCACGGCTAAAATTCGAACCCCGTACCCGATATCGACAGTTCGGCACACTAACTATTCATTAGACAATCGAGGCAATTTCATTAATTCAGGAGTTTTTTCATGCATTCACTTTGTCACAACACTATTTTTATTTCATCAAAAACTGACAACACAGTAAACGTCAGTTGACTTCGTTTAATAAAAAATCCGCTATAGCTGTTTTAAAGCAAAATTGTAAGCTGCAAAATATCTATTTTTCCTCCATTACTGGATTACATTTTGTATATCTGGGTGTTTATAATAATAATAAAAACCTGAAATGTAAAGAATAAATCGCGAACTATATTTTTGTTAATGTCTTCCCTGCTTCATAAATTTAATAGTGCTACCTACATGGTTTACATAATAAAGATAATGTCAGATTATCAAACAAAAACAATATTTTAATATATATTATTATTTATATTTTAATATAATATATTATATTATTATAATATTGTTTTTATCAATTAATCATGAATTCTACTAATCTCATAAAAAAAATTGTTTTTAGGATGAAGACACGAAAACTAAAGAATCAGTATCACCTCCTATAATTATTGAAGAATTGTCAGACAATATGTCGAGGCAGCATTCTGGAAGTATGGAGGATGAATCGGAAAAATCTGACGATAACCAGTCACAGAAATGTAAGACATGATTTCACCTACCCAACAAAATATTGTATTTTAAATTACCTCTTAAAATAATTACTTAAACTACCATAATAAAACTGTATATGTAAATAACTTCATTCTCATATTTTACATATTTTATATTCAATATGAACTGAATTTGTTACAGCATTAGATGTATTCTTGGATACATCAATGAACAAACCATTTTCACCTACAAGCAGTGTTACATCACAACGTAAACTTGAATGGGATTCTCTTGCCGATGTTGGATATGCCAATGAAAGTGACCGAAAAACATCAGCATCAAGTCTTAGTACATTGGAAAGGCTAGCTTTGAAACAACAATATTCAAATAATGATACAAAAAATGAGATGGGCGCTCCTACTGCACAATCTACGCCGATAGATGAAAACAGTAATGCAAAATTGAAAAAGGGGGTAGGAAAAAAGACTAAATTTACAAAAAAGAACACTGACTATGTGGAGGTTAATGTTCCGCATGTATCCAATATTTCTCAAGGCATAAATGTAAATTTGACTAAACACATTTCATTTAGTGTCGCAACTAATGGAGCTATCAATATTGAGGATTATAAAAATGATAATAAAACGTCTCCGGAAAGAGTATCAGTAGAAACTAAAGTAACTCCTCAGTCTAGACTGGACAAAGAAATTCAGACATCTTTATATAAAACAAAAGGAAGTCAAAGCGAGAATCATAGCTTACATCAAAACCAACGAATACCAGTTTTAATTCGATTGAATTCTTTGAGAAGACGCAACCGCCGTAGGAGAGTAAAATTAGTAAGAAAGAAATCAAAAACTAAAAAAAGGGCACATTCTTTAAAAGAAATGACTCCACCTCAAGAAAGAAGTGGGGAGCAATTATCTGAAGCTGAAAGTTTTGAATACATGCCAGGTCATATTTACAATCAAAATCAGATGAAGGCTCAACATAATAAACCAACAAACACTGAGAACAAATCCAGCTTAGAATCAAGTGGTATAACAACAGACTCGAGTAAAATATCAAAACTATCATTCACTAAGGACCTAGAGAAAAGTATTGAACTTTTAAAAGCAACATGCAAACAACACTGTGAGGATAAAGATTTAAAAAAAAAGTTGATAAAAGAAATTATCAAAAGACTCTTAACCATACAATACAGAGATGATGAGAGTACTACCGATTTCTTGTCTGGTCTAAGTTTGAATAGGAAAAAGGCTCATATTAGAGAACAGAACAATACAACATCTAGTAATTCTGATAGTAATAAAACTTCGAACCAAATGAAGGCGGCTCGACCCAGGAACTCCATATTACGAATTGATTCATTTAATGCTAATGCTTTGGCTTCAACTTCTCAAAGTGCGCCCAATTTACCTGCAGCAATAACCAGTGACAAAATTAACTCAAATCTGGTTCGAACGTTAACATCTTCAAATACTGATTCTGATGTATCTAGTCGTGAGAAAACATCATCTGACGCTTTTGCGAAAACATCGTCTGAAGAACTTTACCTAAAATACTTGGAGGCTCTTAAACGAGAACAAGCTTATAAGAAGCATTTGAAAGACAAAGAGCTATTTTTGAAACAAAAACTTACCAGTGCAGAATCCGTAGTCAAAGCATCTGTCAAAACGAATTTAAAAGTAAACAACAGGTTAAAAGACTTGATGAAAGATTTGACTCGAAACAACTATGATGATGGTTCAGGTGATGCCAGTAAATTGGAAGGAAGTCCTAATTCCAATGCTAGTTTCGATGCACCTGCTCCAGTGCGGAGTCAGCATAGTCATTCTGTATTCACATTGTCATCAGGCACTTCTGAAGGTCAAAATAAAAAATCAAATTTAAAGAAAAAACTCCAAAATGATATTAAGGAATTATCTAAAGATGAGCATTATTGCCGTTGTCCTCACCACTCAACTGGCTTAAAAGTTGGCGTCACTGATAGTTCAGTTCAAGTTAATTTAAAAGATATTGAACTTGAAAAAGTGAAGAAACAAACATCTCCATCTGAGTCATGTAAATGTAAAAAAGAATCTCCTCGGAATCTTGCAAGAATTATCCCAGATAATATAACTGGTGAAATTAAGTATGTGTGTTTGTGTGATGAACCAAGTATATCTCGAGATATGAGAGATAACTTTTTAGTGTATAAATGCTCACGTCTGGCCAATAAAGGTGTTCAATTAGGGGATTTGTTGCCTAGGACACATGTTGATATAACAAAGTCCAAAAATGACTTTTACCCTAATGACAATAACACTCAATATGAACCAGTATCTTCAAAACAAATATTTTATTATAATGAAGATAAAAACAAAGAGATTACAGATAGCAGTAGTTCAGAAAATATGCATTTAAAAAAAAGTTCAAAGTCATCACAGACTAACTTATTGCTAAAAATGCTGCGCCGAAAATCTAGCGGAGCCACTGTAAGCTCACTCCAGCTAAATCCCAATGAAAACAATATTGTGATGCAAATTCCAGAAAATAGGCGCAAGATTGCAATTAAAGAAGCTACAAGATGTATTCAAACGGAAATCAGTATAAATCCCCAAATATCTGACCCATCACTCTCTGACATAAACATTGTGAACGATGTAGACTGTGTGAAGTTTATCGGTGAACAGATTAAAGAAGTTTCTAGACGTAGTTCTGAAACTGAAATGGGTCGTAGTAAAAAAGACAATGTAGCAGAAAATATTCTCAAGAATAGTAATGACATGTCATCAGAAGATAGTTCGAATAATTTAATTGAAGAACCCAAAAATGTTGTGATTCAAAACGTGGGAACACTGAAGCAAGGCACTCTTGAAGACGAAGTCCTGAACAGTGGTAAAACTTCAGAAAACTTCACGATACCAATACAAGGCACAAATATGACGTTAATGGTTAGCATTGGAGCTAATGATGCAAATTCTCTTAATACCAAAATGCCTGAAGTACACAAGAGCGTTATTACGGAGAGAAACAATGTTGCTGATAGATGTACATCACTAACCGAGGAATGCAGCAAAGGGATTCAGTACGACAGCAAGGCTTTTACGTCAGAGAAAAATGACTTACGTCAAGAAACCCACCCCGATAATAACACTGTAACTGATGAGACAAGTGATTTGGGCTGGAAAAAGTCATGCTATACAAACACTTGTATTGAGGTGGGAAAAAGTGACTACAACACTATCCCTAAACGCAGTTCAGTTGGACAAAGGAGATTCCTTCGAGCTAACACTGACACAGGAACACTAAAAATTCAAACTGAAGAAATCATGAAAACTGATAAAATGACTCAACAAGGCGTCCCATTGGGTATGCCTAGTACTGAGAGAAAATTAAGTGGTGAAAAGTCTGAGATTGAAATAATTAGCTTCGCCAAAACATCTACTGATCAATGCTGTGGATCGCCAAACCGAAATAATAAGGAAGCTAAGGAAACAAACAAAAATGCTTTTCAAGATAATTCTGAAGGGAAGGAAATACAATATGTGGACGCACCAAAACCTACATGCAGTACTTTATGCGGAAACGTCGATAAACCAAAAATGACTGAAAGAGATCAAGCGCAAAAATCAGCGCAGTATATACCAGAAACATCTTCTAGAGAGTTCGATTCCAACTCTAGTGGTACTAAAAAAAGTGTTGAAGTGTCCTGTGAAGGTAAATCCGAATCACGAAAATCAAGCAGCTCCAGCGATAGGCAAAATGGAAGTGATCCAATTTTAGATAGGATCCGAAGCATCACGAGGCGCTATTCAAAAGACGACATGGAGAAGAACAAACGCAAGAAATGTTTCAAAGAAATCATGACTGTTCTTAATTATTTGTTAGACACAGATGATTCCACCGATTGGGAAAAAGTTAAACCGAGCGACAGTTGTACTACTGAAGCAAAATCGGAGCCTTGTTGCAATAAACCGGAAACTGTCTCGGAGTATTGCCAGACTAAAGAAGTGGTCGACAGAGGTATCCAACTGTCTTCGAAAAAATCGAAAAAAAGGATCTTCAGTACTGAATCGTCTGAACTACCCACTTCGACAGATTTACCTGCAACTTCATCTGATTCTGCCACTTGTAAAATCTTAAACAAAATAAAAAAAGAATGTGAAAAGTTCCATCAGAAACGTTGCAAATCGCATAGTGCCGTGAAAAAATGTGAAGTTTCCAGCACCACTTCGGCGAACTGTGATCAATGCAGACGCACTCACCATTGCTCCTGTCGGGTGAAATGTAAAGGGCATCGCTCTAAAACGAAACCGGATAAGGCCGATAAGAAATCCGTTGCCTATAATCTCATTATACAAACATCCGAAAGTATGGTCAGTGAGGAAGTGTGCGATGGGACACGTCGTCCCCTCAAGAACATCGTGGTCAAAGTTCCGTCGCGTCGGAACTGTAATGTCCCGTTCAAAGAAATGGAGGCCAAAATCGAAAGGAGACTCCCAGACTGCAGTCCCCGATGTAATATTAAAACGCAAAGATCTAGAAGCCTGCCGAATGAGAGCGAGATATCTAGTTTGGACGATCAGATGAGACGCTCTCAGATTTGTACCGTACGTGAATATTTGGAGTTGAATCGACCTGACTTCGTCGAGAAATCTTCGCAACGTCAGAACTGCTTGAAAGTGATACGAGAAACCAGGTAATGATCTAATAATCTATTGTTGTTACTAATTGAATTCATAATAATCGCGATACTCACCATTTTTGTCTACTTCAGTAATCGAGATCCGTGCGGTGTACCTCCCAATTTGAAAATGGTTGTCGTACACAATCCGACATGCATCGGAACTGTACCGAACTGCAATATGTATTGCGGAGGTATTTCCAAAATAAACATAATAGCTCTGGCATTTAAAAAATACTTAGTCTTGACTTTTTAGATCAATTCGTAGATGAATAGTTATAAAATTTAGATATTTTTAAATTCTCTTGTAGTGTAATGAAGTTTTATTGGTAAAAATGTGGCCACGTTTTATTCATATCTCAGTCCTAACAACGTATCAAAGTAATATTTGTATTGTGAGACAGCGATGGCAATGATCTTATTTCCAATGTGGTTGGAATTTCATTGCTTATGCCTGTGTAAGGCCTACAATGTTTTAATGGCAACTTTTGATAGAAAAAAGAAGTAAATAAGGCGACATATTTTAAACATTTTATATTCCTTATTATTAATCAAATTTTAATATACATATATTTATTTTTTAAATTAACATTATGTCCTTCATTGTCCCAAGACTTTGGCAGTAAGAAATTATTTTGGAATTATAAAAAAAATGGACTGTAATTGATTTTTGAGGACATAATTGTATTAAATTTCAGCTTTATTTATAAATTAAATTCGGTACACTTTTAGAAGAAAAAATCGGATTTTTTTAAGGTTTTTTTTAAATCCAAGCCAATTATTGTCCTTTCGTGCTCTATTCATGGTGACACATAAAAATGTATAAAGGCCAAAGTGTCGAACCGAAGTACAAATTTATAAAAGCTCTTTTTAAATTTTCCTCTTTAAGTCAAATTACTTAAATTTTATAGCCGTTCCAATGCCATGTAATCAAATGCAATTTGCCGATCATTGTATGAACACGAATACCATTGAAAGTGAAGTAACAAGAATTGGTGAGTTAATTCGCAAAAAGTTTTTAAAGTTAAACGTATTTAATTATGGGTCTATAATAATAATAATGCTTAGGAAAGAGGAACTCAGAAACGATTTCCAGATCATTCCGGCATAGAATAAGCGTTTCTCCCCTCCATAAATTATTTCTGCTGCATATCGGTTTATAATTTTCCCTTAATTTTACAGCCTGCATGAATGGGCATCGCTAATTTATGTCACTAATTAGACCACTTTGAGTCAGCCGTTTTACAAGAAAATTGAAATTTCAAACTCATGTATCACAAGATCAGTGGTGATACTTACGTTGTTGTTTTTTTTTTATTGCTTAGGTGGTTGGCTCACAGCCCACCTGGTGTTAAGTGGTTACTGGAGCCCATAGACATATACAACCGTAAATGCGTCACCCACCTTGAGATATAAGTTCTAAGGTTACGGTATAGTTACAAGGGCCACCCTTCAGACCGAAACGCACTACTGCTTCACTGCAGAAATAGGCAGGGTGGTGGTACCTACCCGCGCGGACTCACAAGTGATCCTACCACCAGTAAAAAATGTCTTATTTGTGGGTTGTCTGTAACAAAACACCATTTCGATTTTCAGAGCAAATAAGCGAGCAGCCCACCGAGACCTGCTGTCAATGCACGTGGAACAATTGCCACTGACGAACCTCGATATGAACAAGCTAAGACATCTTGCGAGACAGATCGGTGTCGACACAAATAATAGAAAACGTAAGTGCTCTGGCGAGTTCGTATTATATTTTGCTTATTAAATAATGTTTGCAAAAAGAAAAGTCTTCATCTATTCTTCTATTCTAATATTATACTTAGTCTGGCCATAAATACTGCTACAATTAAAAAAAAAAAAATCTATTGCAAATAACATTTATTACTTTTACAGTGTGTTAGTTTAATACATTAATATAAAACAATTAAAAGTATAAAAAGCTTATTCGAAGTGGTCTCCATTGGCTGCAATACAGTCCTTTAAACGTTGAGCCCAGCTATCAATAGAAGCACGCGCTCTTTCCATGGGAAAATTTTTCACTACCAAACGTACGGATTGTTTTAGGGACTCCAAATTATCATGGCGTTTAGAGCAAGCCGTACTCTCTAAAACTGACCATAAATCATAATCCAGCGGATTAAGATCGGGACTAGACGACGGCCAGTCTTCAGCTCTGATGAAGTCCGAAACGTTCGTTTCCAACCAAGACTGCGTAGACCGAGCTTTATGACCTGGCGCCGAGTCTTGCTGGAAGGACCATTCTTGTTTATTGAACATGGTGTTGTTAAGGGGCTTCACTACCTTCTCAAGAATGGTATCTTGATACACTTGTGCTGATGTTTTGATACCTTTTTCACAAAAGTATGGCTCAGCCACTCCTTCATAGCTAATACCCCACCAAACCATCACTGAAGTCGAATAGTGCCCACGTTGCACTCTGTCGACTAATTGGAAAGCTTCCTTAGAGCTTTGAGCATAAATACGGTCATTTTGTTTGTTAAATGTTGCTCAATTGTAAAAAAAATCTCATCCGTAAACAAAAAATTTCTATGACCTCCCTTTGCGTACCGCTTCAGTAGTTGTTTCGATTTTACCACCTTATTCTCTTTTAAATTAACAGTTAAGAAATGGCCAGTACGTCTCTTATAGGCTGCAAATCCTAAGTCATCTTTTAAAATACGCGACATGGTTCTAGGTGCTATCTTCATCTCCCGAGACAAAATCTTTTGCTTTCGGACAGGATTTCTTCGATTTCGTTCCCTTACTGCTTTGACCACCTTTTTCGTACGAACATTACGTGGACGGCCAGATCTTTTTCTGTGACAGGTGTAAAAAAATTACCTAAAATGCTATTTACATCTCCGTGGCCTGCGAAAACTATTGATGATATAATAAAATAATGTACTGCGACTTTGTAGAACACATTATTATTTACAAAAAATGTCTCGACAGGATATGTCTAACTATTATAGATATGCCGCAATATGTGTTATTTTATTTAAAAAAATAAAACAACGCCAAATATCGTTGAAATTTTTGTTAAAGACCCTAGCGGAGCCGGAGCGGACCGCTAGTATATACGTATATAAATTACGTGTCACGTTGTTTGTTCGCGATGGACACCTAAACTACTGAACCGAGATTAACTTTTTTTTAAATAAGTGTTTTGTTCCAACTTAGGTCATAGGACGGTTTTTATTTCGATTAATGGTCACAATATTTATTAATTAACAAGAAAATTATTTCTTATGTTGATTATAAATTATTGTTACTAATTATAAGTTTCATAAGTCTAAAACAGATGACGCCTTAAATCAGCTTTTACAGGCAATTGTAATACTATCTGACATTAATATCTCATAGATGGCGCTGTGTTAAAAATACCAACGTTCCACATAGGCTACAATTTAATGGCATAAACAGCACGCCTTGCTGAGGCTAAAGTATAAGTGAAATTTATTTCGTAGGAAACGCAATACAGTGAAATCGAATTGTTCTTACTTTGTTAATTTTTGGTATTAGCGTAGCCGGCCACGTGTTATTTAGAAACAAAAACCTTAGCCATAGCAACGTGTGGTCGGGTCTGCTAGTATGTAGTAAAAATAATAAGAGCGAAATAATATATTGAAGAGTTTAAAGCGTGTCATGCTAAAGAACTTAAAATTGGCTATGTGGTGTGAGACTGCATCGGTACAACTTCATCTCTTTCTCTGAATGTCGTGGGGACTAAGGAGAATAAGATATGATTACCAGGTTATTTTAATGCGAAACCATTATGCGGTCCGATTTAGATGGTGGATCACCATCTTTGCGATTGAAACTTGGACCATAAGTCTTAATGTGGGTGTGTATGTGGAACACGGACATTACCATGCTAACACGAGTTGAACCTTGAGATCAATCATCTATCTATGTAATTTAATTGCATTATTTATAATCTATTTTTGGATATAAGTTACAATAACACCTTAGTTAAAAAAAGTTAATTACTAAATTATTTAACAAAATGAAAACATGACTCACTTGGGCAAAACTATGTAACTACAAATTAGACAGCCTTGAATACATTTGCAAACTGAAGTTGTTCTAAAGTAATAGAGCGAAACGAAATGTTTCCTAATACAGTATGTGGCCTTAGCGTTAAGGCAACTGCATTCGTGACTCAGGCTTCACTGTTGACCACCCCTTTTCTCTCTTTTTTTTATTTTTTATTGCTTACCTGGTGGACGAGCTCACAGCCCACCTGGTGTTAAGAGGTTACTGGAGTCCATATACATCTACAACGTAAATGCCCCACCCACCTTGAGATATAAGTCCTAAAGTCTCAGTATAGTTACAACGGTTGCCCCTCCCTTCAAACCGAAACGCATTGTTGCTTCACGGCAGAAATAGGCAGGGCGGTGATACCTACCTACAAGAGGTCTTACCACCAGTAAACTCTAACACTATTATTATATATTTATTATAAACAAATATTATTATTAATTTTCTTTTATATATCGTAACTGTGAAAGTATGTATAATATAATTATTAAATAGACATGCCATATATTTCACTCCCTTCATATTTGTAATACAAAAAGTAGTGGCATATTGCATTTTTCCTTATTAAATAGTTGCTTGTGTCACTTTCTGTATGTTTTTTCGATAGACAGCGACTTGGAAATGCTCCTGACATTACTGACATGATAAAAAAGAAATAAAAAACTAACCCACATGTTTATCCTGGGCTATCAATTATCTTGATGCAAAATTTTATCCCAACCCGCTCAGAAACTTTTTTGTGATGAGTAGTAAACATTCAAGGTTTCACGTTTACAATACTAATTTAAGTAAACAGCTATGGGTACATAAGTGTTATTGAAATTTTTATTGCTACTTACCTACTTTTTCTAACATAAATATTTCTTATTTAAAAAAAATTACAGATGGTCCAAAATTCATAGCCGAAAAAGAAATGAAAAAGCACTCTGAGAAAATTTACAAGTCTCTAGCCGAAGTCGTCGAAAAAAAGGAAAAATTGAAGAAAGAAAATATAAAAAAGACGAATCTATTGATGGCTGATATATTTAAAAAGGTATAGTTTTTTTAGCTTGAATTTGTCATGATTTGTGTTTTGATGTTTGTAGTTGTTAAAATTGCGCATTGAGGGCACGTAAGCACGCCGTTCATATAATTATAGGTTACTATATATAAGTACTAGCTGTACCCGTCCGCTTCGCTGGTCATTTAAAATTAACATTATTATTTCTCACCCCCACAAAGATTCTCATCATTAACGCCCCCGCAACTGGTGTAGGGAGTCCAACACTCATATAAATATTAGCCTGTCCATTAAGTACATGTATTTTCTACATGGATACCAAGTTTCAAGTCAATCGGATGCACGGTTCAGTAGTTATAACGGAACATCCGCATTTTTTTTCCTACCTAAGCTGATAGCCTTGAGAGGCTATTTCAGCGGAACCTTAACTAGTAGGTGAGCTCACGGGGCTCAAACCTGACGACGTTGCTAACACGAACCCTAGCCGTGCTTCGCAAAATCTTCCACCGGATCGGAATCGCGACCCACTGAGAAGATCCGGCGAGAAACTCAGTGGGCTGTGTCTAAGGGTTAATTTAGTCGTCGTGCCCTTCGTCGCAAGCGACGGGTTCGACGAGAACGGTGACCGGTGCTTGAGGTACCTAAAAGCACCGTTAGTGGATCGGGAGGATCCGAAATGACGTGTTTGGGGCGACGTCGACTGCTTTCACTGCTTTCCATTCTTTCCGCAGGATCGGGAATGTACGAGGGCTGCACTAAAAGTATCGGGAATGGAATATTTCCACTGTTCCTGTCATATTAAAATCTTTTTAATTGAAAACTCCTTGGTTTTAAAAATCGAATACCATTTATTTATTTAAAAAAAGATTCTCGGTCTTGTCACGAGGTTTTGTCAAACTTGTTTAGTCGTTGAGAAAATGGAATTGACTCGAGAAAATTCAAGAGCGATGATTTATTATGACTTTCGAAGTGGTTTAACACAAAAACAGTGTATTGACCGGATGATTTCTGCAATTGGTGATGAAGCCCCATCCAAAACCACAATTTATCGCTGGTTTGCTGAGTTTCAACGTGGACGTGTCAAGCTCAGTGATGATCCCCGTCAAGGTCGTCCAAAAACTGCAGTCACCCAAGAAAACGTTGATGCTGTGCGTAAGCTGATTGGGGAAGATCGACATGTGACATACCGCGAAATTCAGGCAACTTTAGACATTGGCATGAGTCAAATACAAATAATCTTGCATGAACAATTAGGTGTAAAAAAGTTGTTTTCCCGATGGATACCGCATTCGCTCTGTGAAGAGCAAAAAGCGGCTCGCGTTACTTGGTGCGTCAGAACTCTCGAAAAATTCCACGCAGGATCCTCAAATGCTGTATACAACATTGTATCAGGTGACGAATCCTGGATATACGCGTATGAACCCGAAACAAAAAACCAGTCACGAGTTTGGGTGTTCGAAAATGAGTTAAAGCCAACAAAAATTGTTCGTTCACGGAGTGTTGCAAAAAAAATGGTGGCCACGTTTGTCTCCAAAACCGGCCATGTTACGACTATTCCTCTTGAAGGACAAAGAACGGTTAATGCAGAATGGTATGCTAGCATTTGTTTGCCACAGGTCGTTTCTGAACTCCGCAAAGAGAACTGCAACCGCCGCATCATCCTCCATCACGACAATGCGAGTTCTCACACCGCGCACAGAACAAAAGAGTTTTTAGAGCAAGAAAACATAGAATTATTAGACCATCCGCCGTACAGCCCCGACCTAAGCCCTAATGATTTCTATACTTTCCCTAAAATAAAGAATAAACTGCGTGGACAGAGATTTTCATTACCTGAAGAAGCTGTGGACGCCTACAAAACGGCCATTTTGGAGACCCCAACTTCCGAATGGAATGGTTGCTTCAATGATTGGTTCCATCGTATGGAAAAATGTGTCAAATTTCGCGGAGAATACTTCGAAAAGCAATAAATACATTTTTAAATAGTAATGTTGTGTCACTTCGTTAATTCCCGATATTTTCAGTGCCGTCTATGTAGTTACCGGCGGCCACGATGAGAGAGTTCTCCTGTCGTGTCGCTTTGTCGAAGTGGCGCATCGACGTCGACTGCAGATACTTACTGATGGACTCTAAGTCCAGGTGGTCATGGAGGTCGACGTTCCTGACGAACCACGGGGCTCCGACTGCTATCCTGCAAAAACGGGATTGAATGACTTGGAATGATTTTAAGTGAGTGCGGGCCGCGTGAGCGAACACTACACTTGCATAGGTCATGACGGGGCGTATGCAAGTTTTGTAGAGTGTAAGGGACATTTTACTTCGCCTGCATATCATCGGGTAGAGACGTCCTAGTATGAAGGCGGCACGGTCGCGTACCGTCTTTATATGCGGGCGGAATGTCATTCTTCTGTCGAGGGTGACGCTTAAGTATTTGACCTTCGGGGCCCACGGTATGGGTTGGTCGTACATCATGATTGGGCGAATGGCGGAGGTGTTGACGCGCCTAGTCGGAGAGGGATGCTCAACGTGGTGTTCGGAGGGCGACCCCCTTTGAAGAGCACCGCTGTGTGGGGTTGATGTCGATGCGCCACTTCCGGAACCACTATCCTATGGTGGTAGCTGCGGTCTGAAGTCGCCGATGTAACAACGACTTCTTCCTACACGAGTAGTAGAGTAGATAGCCGTGTCATCGGCGCCAGATGGGTCTCCGGAGACCGGGGTATATCATTGATATACAAACTGAACAGTAACGGGGAGAGGGCGGAGCCTTGCGGGACTCCGGCTGTGACGTGACGGGGGCGAGGGCGCGTATCCTCCACTCGATATCGGAACGAACGGTTCGACAAGTAGTCTCGTATGATGAGCACGAGTCTGTCTGGCACTCCCACGTTATGCAGTTTGTATATCAAACTGTTGTGCCAGACTTTGTCGAACGCCTTCGCTATATCGAAGAAGAAGGCTCCTGTCGGGATGGGGGAACATCCGTAAAAACCACTGTAGATTTATATAGTAAGTATATATGGCAGCAGGAGGGCGGGCCTTCAAGTGGTCGCGTTTGTAATCAAGGTCAGCTTTACGCTGATCCTCGAACTCGCGTACTTGGCTGTTCACCATCCTGCGCCTTTCTGGTCGCTGTGCTGCCAAGCGCTCCCATTGAGGACACTGACATCCTTGTACCGGAGGAGCTGTCCGCCATGCTTTCGCTTGCTCAAAGAGTCAGCAAGCCGCAGTGGCAGTGGGCTGGCCATATATGCCGTAGAACTGGCGATCGCTGGAGCAGACTGGTTCTCGAGTGGAGATCCCGCAGCGGAAGACGTAACGTGGTACGCCCCCCGGCTAGATAGTGCGATGACCTCCGAACGGTGGCCGGGAAGAAGTGAATGAGGAGAGCCGTAGACCGGGCTCAGTGGTGTGGATTGGGAGAGGCCTATGTCCAGCAGTGGACGACTGTGGGCTGTTAATGATGATGATGATATATGCAAGCTTATCTTGAAAATGTCTTAAACGAGATTCAGGCATCTATCAAATATCTTGTGTTCTGTGACCAAGGGCGGATCCAGCTTTGGCGCCAGGAGGGGGTCACATAATCGTGGGCAAGTTAAGAACTTATAATTTAATTTTGATAAAAATAGATAATAAATAAATCATGATGTTCCTCAATTAGTCCAAGTTAGTTCAAGTCCTGGAACTAGCTCAGGGGGGGGTCATGACCCCCCCCCTGGATCCGCCGTTGTCTGTGACGGATACCGCCACACAGTGATATCGATTTTTTTTTTTCAAAAGTTTGTACACATGTTTATTGTTTTTTTTTTTCAGAATCTCCAGAAGAGAACTCTGCGCGGTTATGTAAACACATCGAACTATAATACTGTTATAAAGATTTGACGTACCAAAGTAGATTTTGAATATTGAATTGTAGGTAATGTGTTCGTTGTTTTATTGTATTTGTTTAGGATCAATGTTGGATCCCCATGTATTGACGAGGTGTGTTTGCCTCTTGTTTTTGTTAATGAAATATATTTGTGTTTTGATAGCATTTGTTTTTAATTGTTATTATTACTGTTTAACTTACCAACGATGCAAACTCAATATAAACGGAAGTCAATTAGAACAAACAACATTAGCAAATGCAGTAGAATAACTATCGTTTTATACTGCTATACGCCATCTATCGCCGAATAGTCAAACGAATATCAAAGGATCTAGTAGCACCTAGAACGCTCGAGAAGTACAACGCCACCTATCGTCAGATAGCGGAAACAATACTAGAAATGTATGGAATATTCTCGATAATTCTAGGGATGTCGTATCGGCTATAAACGCGTTGCAGAGATGGCACGCAGTCAGTTAGTAATCGGAACTACTCAAAGCGAAACAGCGAACGGATCACCTAGAGCGAAGCAGAAGAAGTGATTTAAGAATTTTAAAGTGTTTTAAGTGATAATTACAGTGTTAACTTGTACTTCGATAGATTTTTTTATTTATCCCGAACCCCAGCGAGTAACAATACTCATTCCAGTAATTGAGCTGGCGGCGCGTCAACACCTCCGCCCCCGCCGTTCGCCCAATCACGATGTTCGACCAGCCCATACCGTGGGCCCCGAAGGTCAAATATTTAGGCGTCACCCTCGACAGTAGGATGACATTCCGCCCCCACATTAAGACGGTACGCGACCGTGCCGCCTTCATTCTAGGACGTCTCTACCCGATGATATGTAGGCGAAGTAAAATGTCCCTTAGAAATAAGGTGACACTCTACAAAACTTGCATACGCCCCGTCATGACCTATGCAAGTGTAGTGTTCGCTCACGCGGCCCGCATACACTTAAAATCCTTTCAAATCATTCAATCCCGTTTTTGCAGGATAGCCGTCGGAGCCCCGTGGTTCGTCAGGAACGTCGACCTCCATGACGACCTGGACTTAGAGTCCATCAGTAAGTATCTGCAGTCGGCGTCCATGCGCCACTTCGATAAAGCGGCACGACACGAGAACCCTCTCATCGTGGCCGCCGGTAACTACATTCCCGATCCTGCGGACAGAATGGAAAGCAGTCGACGTCGCCCAAAACACGTCATCTCGGATCCGCCCGATCCACTAACGGTGCTTTTAGGTAATTCAAGCACCGGTCACCGTTCTCGTCGAACCCGTCGCTTGCGACGAAGGGCTCGACGAGTAAATTAACTCTCAGACACAGCCCACTGAGTTTCTCGCCGGATCTTCTCAGTGGGTCGCGTTTCCGATCCGGTGGTAGATTCTGCGAAGCACGACTCTTGCTAGGGTTCGTGTTAGCAACGTCATCAGGTTTGAGCCCCGTGAGCTCACCTACAAAAGTTAGGGTTACGCTGACATAGCCTCTCAAGGCTCTCAGCTTAGGTAGGAAAAAAAAAAAAAAAAAAATTAGCTGGTATCAGTTCGAAGTCGTCGTGGCCTACTGTATAAGACGCCTGGTCAATTCGTATCGAGCGATACGACTGTGCCGATGTTCGAATCCCGCGGGCGGGTACCAATTTTTGTAAATAAATACGTACTTGACAAATGTTAACGATTGACTTCCACGCTGAAGGAATAACATCGTGTAATAAAAAACAAATCTGTAAAAATTATAATTTAAGTAATTACTGGTGGTAGGACGGGTGAGTTCGCACGGGTAGGTACCCCACCCCGCTTATTTCTGTGGTGAAGCAGTAGTCTGCAGTAATGCGTTTCGGCTTGAAGGATGGGGCAGCCGTTGTACTAAAAAACTGAGACTTAGAACACGTATCTCAAGGTGGTGGCGACATTTACGTTGTTGATGTTTCTGAGCTCCCGTGACCACTTAACTTCAGATGGAGCCTGCTCTCGTCCACCCACGTAAGAAATAAATAAAAAAATATATATATGGATTAATTCGAAAATAGATAGCTGGAAATGACTACGGTGCCTTCAATATTCAAAACACAAAAAAATAAAAACCATATTTAATATTTTTATACATTTATACAGGGGACGTGTATGTATTATATATGTAACATTTTTTCTTATTTTTTTGTGCCTAATGAATTAATAACGAATTCTTTTATTTTTCTTCTGTCGATTTTCAGTTGTGGGTTCATGGGCATTTCCTTTAAGAAAAAAACGCCACCTCTCAATTGTTTTGGATCCGTTAGCGAATCTATAAACACACACAAAATAAAATGCTCAGTAATAAGGTTTTTTTTCGTCGGAAATATAGTACATTGTGCACCAAGGGAGAAATGTTAGACGTTTCCTTCCACGTGTAAAATTGCCACCCGAGACGAACTCATAAAAAAAACAATTTAACTGTTTTTTAATTTTTAAATAAACTACTACTAATTGAATAAGAACTGTCTGATGAACTCATCTATGTTCATACTTCACTATTAAATTTTATTGCATTTTGTTTATTTCACTTTTACACTAAATACAATATTACATTACATACAAATTACCCGAGCACAACAATGGCGGAGAATTTTAGGTGCGTGAGAGCAAACGTAGACACTAATGCGCATGCGCACTTGTCAGTACACAGGGAGAAAAGTTAGACTTTCTTCCATGTACAGCAGGACGAAAACCGAACTTCGGCGTCGGTAGGAGAAAAGAATCATTCTGTCACTATGTGGCGAACGAAAGAGATCCAATGACGAAGTAGGGCATTGGGATATCTATTGGGATTGGGTATAGTGTCATTCCTTGGAGAAAAGGTAATTCTTTTGCATGGTTGCCCACAAATTCGCAAACCTGAGCAACCCCAGCGAATTAATGCTCGTGAAACACCTCTAAGTGCTCTATCGATTTATTAATTTTATAATGCTTACCTCGAACCAAGTCCTTGATTTCCTGTTCGGTGACGCGACGTCCATCTTTAAGTACGACGCAAGCGCACGGCAGCTCCTCGCGCTGGACGTCCGTGACGCTGGTGACTATAACGTCCAACACACCCGGATGCTGGCGAATGACCTTCTCTATTTCATGCGGTGATATCTAATAGGGTAGTTGATAAGTTATTTTTTATTACAAAAAAAAATGCTCGGTTAAAGCTAGCTGTAAATGAATGTCATATAAATATGTATCTATATACCTAGTCAGGTCATAAATTCTGTCACATGTTTAATGTAATATAATGAAACAAGTTTATTCATTATGTAACCATTCATATACCAAAATGAACTTAACAAAACAGATTCTTATGACACTAAAGTTTATTCAAAATGACCTCCGTGATTTTGAATACAGGCCTTCAATCTGCGCGGCCAATCGTCTATCGCAGCACGAACGAGGTCCATGTCAATATCGGCGGCTGCCTTAATCAAGGATGTCTTGAGTGACTCCAAATTGGGATGAGGCTTTGAGCACGCCTTTTCCTCCAAGTGTTGCCATATCTTGTAATCTAACGGATTCAAATCTGGACTGGAGGAGGGCCAGTCTTCGTGCCGGATGAAGTCGATTTCACGCGCCGCCAGCCAGTCTTGTGTGCTCTTCGCTCTATGAGCTGGCGCCGAATCTTGTTGGAATACCCAGTGCCTGTTATTGAACATGGTATGAGAAACAGGTTCCACAAGGTTCGTCAGGACTGTATTTTGATACACAACTGCATTCGTTTTTACACCTTTCTCACAAAAATGTACCTCTGTTAAGCCCCAATAAGAAACACCCAACCATACCATGAGCGAGGATGGAAAATGACCTCGTTGGACACGCGGAATACGGTTGCTCGCTTCTTCACTACTGTGTGCGTACATCTTATCATTTTGTTTGTTGTAGCTCTCATCTACGGTAAAAAAATTTCATCCGAAAAAAGAATTTCCCGATATTTTTTTCCCGCGTACCGCTTCAACAAAGCGCGGCATCTCTTCAGTCTCAGGTCCATTAGACGAGCATTCAAACGATGTCCTGTTTTTCTTCGATATTCCCGAAGCCCTAAGTCTTCATTTAACACCCTTTTCACCGTGGTTCTGCTTAACCCCATCTGAAGGGCCAACAGTTTCTGCTTACGTTTGGGATTTCTTTGAATTCGCGCCTTCACAGCTTTTATCACTGCTGGATTCCTAACAGACCGAGGGCGACCACTTCTTGACCGGTCATCTACACTAGAGTCTTCATTGTATTGTTTGATGGTACGATAAACGAATCTTTTGGTTATATTCAAATTTTTCAGTACCGCAAAATGGGGCGATTAGGGATTGAGAGGCGAATCGGGAAAAAACCGGGAAAATCTTTCGACGCTCAATATTAGTTTTATATTCGTTGCAAAATCTTCAATTTTTTGTAGTTTAATAGTAGAATGTTGAAAGTTTACAAAAAAACTCTGAATATTCATGATAATAGCTGCTAACTTATAAAAAATCACGTTTCAAATTAACTTCCTGTGGTGGTAATTATTTTAGTGCTAGAAACTTTGCTCTCTTTTATTTATTTGATAATAATAGAAGACGACTGTGATTTATACACGTTATTTAGTGTTTGAACCATCATATATATTAAAGGTAAGTCTCAGTTGTTATTGGTTTTAATGTATTTGATAAAATAAAAATACATGTAAAAATCTGTTGTTTTTGGGGATATTGGGGACGTCTTGGGTACAAATAACAACGAAAAAAGGGTCAATTGGGATGAGAATACGTGAAATGGAAACGACCTAAGTATAAATGGGTACAGGTTTGTAGGGTTGTCTATGTAGTTATAACAATATTTTTTAAATTTGTTGGTAAAAATCTGGTTTATTTATGATGTTTTTGTCTAGAACTTTTATTCAAAATTATCAATGTGTTATTTTATTGTTTGGTAAATATTTATATGATCAGTTACGTATTGTTTTCTATTTTTAGATATGCCTCGCGTGTATGTATCAAAGAGTGCAAGCCTTATGATCCCTTAATATTAAAAACAGCAATAGAAGCCTATGAAATTGGGAATAAGTCTTTAGTTGAAATAGCTAAGCAATTTAATATAAGTAAGTCGATTTTGCACAGACATGTAACAAGAACAATGAAATCTCAAGGTGAACAAAAATGTCTAAGTAATACATAATAAAATATTTAATATTTGTTCAGAGTGGGGAAGAGGTGACATCTCCCATGTACTTTTTTCAGCTTTTCAATATTTTTTATGCAACTAAATAAATTAATTAAAACCCTACAACCCTAGCAAATTTCTCATTTCGTCCCAATTAACCGCAATTTCCGGGTAAATAGGGATTACACCTATTTTTGCTTTTTTTTGCTTAAACTGGAATGCTAGTTGCGTAGTTTTAAATTGGACAACTGACATAGCATTATATACATCAACAACTACCTTAAAATTGGTCATAAAGTTGGAATTTGTCCCTAAACGCCCCATTTTACCGGTACGTAAAAAATTTGAATTGGCGCGTAACCGCAACGATGCAACGCAATAACTGCAACACTTTGGACCCTTTTTACGATAATTGTGCGCACGGAGCAGTATGAAATTTCTCATACTTATAAAGAATATAGAGAAGAAGCGCAGAATGCTCATTTTTTTTTAAATTATGCAAAAAAAATACAATAACTAAAAAAAAAACAGTACACATACTACCATGTATTTGACACACACGCATGCATGTTTGTTTACTGTCAAACTTTTCCTATCGTTTATAGTCTGTGGTCAAATTGAGAATTGATTAAATATTGCTTTTTTTTTTTTTTCCTACCTAAGCTGATTGCCTTAGGGGCTATTTCAGCGTAACCGTGGCTAGTAGGTGAGCTCACGGGGCTCAAACCTGATGAGGATGCTAACACGAACCCTAGCAAGAGCCGTGCTTCGCAGAATCTACCATCGGATCGGAAACGCGACCCACTGAGAAGATCCGGCGAGAAACTCAGCGGGCTGTGTCTAAGAGTTAATTTACTCGTCGAGCCCTTCGTCGCAAGCGACGGGTTCGACGAGAACGGTGACCGGTGCTTGAAGTACCTAAAAGCACCGTTAGTGGATCGGGAGGATCCGAGATGACGTGTTTTGGGCGACGTCAACTGCTTTCCATTCTGTCCGCAGGATCGGGAATGTAGTTACCGGCGGCCACGATGAGAGGGTTCTCGTGTTGTGCCGCTTTATCGAAGTGCTAAATATTGCAATGATTCGGTTGGTGATATCGAACATTTCTTATTAAATGTGAGTGCTTTTCGTTTGACAGATTGATTCTTGTCAGTGAAATTAGTGACATAGTGCAAAATCAAGTGACAGTGCAAGATCCCTCCCGCCGCCTGAGTGATATGTTAAAAATAGATCCTATTACGTGCCTCTATATAAATTCATCAAAAATACAGTGGGGAAATTATAATAAACCGAATAAAAATACTTAAGACTTGGCCTAAAGGTCTAGATACCAGGCCATAAACACCCAAAAAAAAATTTTGATTAAATATTGTTTGTCGTTATTAACATTTTTCTGTGATTATAGAATTTAACAATAACTTCAAACTTGTAATTTCAATTAGTTATAGTCGAATTTCGGCTACTGCGGGACAACTAGTATAATTATTAAAATGGCTACATTTTTGAGATACGAGTGCTTCGTAGTTGTGTTGAGAATAAAAAGCTATGTACCATTACCCGCAAAGCTAGTGTTTGTATGGTGCATGAAGTGTTTGTAAGTTCTATGTATGGATTGAATCGGAATGATGATTCAGGAGTCTAGCTATGATTAACGGAAGGCACGTTTGCTTTATAGCAAATATAAGTGGGATAGTGGTACCCCTGTTTGTTTAGTAGTAATAACAATGAAAAAGTGCAAAAACTGTAAATATTGAATTAATACAACTGCTTTTTTGAAATCGGTTTGTGTCTGTGTAGGTATATATATATAACCGGTCACCGTCCTCGTCGAACCCGTCGCTTGCGACGAAGAGCTCGACGAGCGAATTAGCCCGTAGACACAGCCCACTGAGTTTCTCGCCGGATCTTCTCAGTGGGTCGCGTTTCCGATCCGGTGGTAGATTCAACGAAGCACTGCTCTTGGTAGGGCCAGTGTTAGTAACACTCCGGTTTGAGCCCCGTGAGCTTACCTAGACGTTAGGGTGAAGCTGAAATAGCCTCTCAAGGCTATCAGCATAGGTAGGGGAAAACAAAAAAATTTTTTTTTAGAATTACTGATGGCCCGCAAGCCTTTCCAGTTTCACCAGGATAGGTGGGCAATCACATTATCTTATGTTCTATAAAATCCCACGATTACTTTTGTCGAAGTACTGAAGAATCTGCAAAACAATAATTGAATTTCTTACCTGATAATTCTTGTAATGAATCAACAGCTTTAGTCGCTCTACAAAGTAAAAATAAAAGTGCTCATCCCGGTACATAATATCGCCAGTTTTGAACCAGCCATCTTCTGAAAATGCTTCCTTTGTGCTCTTAGGGTCGTTGTAATATTCCTGTAATTTTTTTTTTGAAGGAACAGGATAAAAAGCAAGTAAGTAGGTACGCAATATCTGATTTCTCAAATCATAATAATCTGACTTCCTTTATCCATTAAAATAAAAATGAATGTCTTCGGCGTACTCGTGTTATTACCCCATAGACACAACCCCCTGAGTTTCTCGCCGGATCTTCTCAGTGGGTCGCGATTCCGTTTCGGTAGTATACTCAGTGTAGCACTGCTCTTGCTAGGGCTAATACTAGCAATTCTCTCAGGTTGAGCCCGTGAGCTCACCTACTGGTCCGGTTGAAGTTGGCTACCCACAATTAGGTAGGGAAAAAAGTACTCGTATCAAGCGATGCGACTGTCGGTGTTCAAATCTCGCAGCCAGTTATTAATTATTGTAAGGAACTATATTTTTAATGCACGTTCACGAAAGATCGCCGCGATTTGAGTAATTACGTTACTACCCTACCACCAGGGGGTTTTGTGGGCCGGCATGGGTAGTCGTCACTACTCTGCCTATTTCTGCCGCGAATGAATTGTTGAATGAATTGCTGTGCAGGGTGGGGCAGTCGCTGTACTATAAAACTTAGACTTAGAACTCATATGCCAACGTGGGTAGTGGCACTTATCTTGTTGATGATTTTGGGCTCAGGTGACCACAGAACAACAGGCTGTGAGCTCGGCTACCCAACTAAGCAATAAAAAAATGAAACTCCACGGATTGTTTTGTCTGCCAGGCCTCACTTTTATTTTTTACCTTCAGCATCTCACATTACCTTAAACATGGAGGGTCCCTTCAACCATAATTCACCCTGTACATTGGGCTCTAATATGTCTTTTTGCGTTTCGACGTCAATCAACTGGTAAAAACAAAAATGGCAGTATTAAAATGTGAATAATTTAGGAAATATTAAATACCTCACAGTCAATGTCCAAAATAGATATTAGAACGGGAGTAAGTCGTATTGGTAGCCCGTAAATATTTATGATATTATTCTCAATGTTTCAATTGTTGTACTATAATACATATTATTATAATTATTAAGATTTCGATCTGTGTGCTTAGTGCGAGTTTTTAATCGTTCTCAATATCGTAAAAATTAGCTCAAAGTATGCATTTAGAACAGCGCCCCTAGCGTCAAACGTTCCAACTCCATACAAATTTGAGTTAACTTTTACGCTATCGAGAACTTTAAATGCTCGCACTGAGCACACTAATGTCTCGGGGTGAATGGGAGAGCTCACGTTGCCTAGTGGATTCCAGAAAAAAAAAATTGCTAGCCGGGATTGTAACAAATGGATAACCACAATAAATGCTTAGTAGTTTTTCGTCTTTACATTTGTATCTACTAGTGAATCGGTGTCTACTTTAAATAAATCAAGAAAACCTTCTACATAGATACAACTTATCATGTCTATCGTGTTAATGAATGAGGTAAAATTTCGTTATAAAGTATAAAGTTTTAAGCTAGCAACTTACGCGATAGTTAAATGTTCCAGTGGGTTGTCCAACAGATCCAAGAGGATGCGAACGATTCATAAAGACACGGCCCCCTCCAGCCTCAGTGAGTCCGTACCCAAACGATATTTCTGCGCGTGGCAACGATTTCTGTGAGTGAAAAATAAAACATGAATAGTTGAAATATTTATTTAGATTGCTCTAAACGAAAATCTTCGACACGGTATTTCTCAGGGCAATCTCAGTGTTCTCTAGTTACACCATCGTTCGATATATGTCTGCAGCGAAACATTCAGCTGTGCCAGTTTTTAGACCGTTATATTTATTCTACTATAACTGAGATTAACTTAGAGCTGTTGTCCATACGACCACAGTACTGAGCAGATCGCTGGCCATTGCTCAGTAATGGAAACTTGTCCATAGACACAACCCACTGAGTTTCTCGCCGGATCTTCTCAGTTTCTGGATCTTTCTCAGGATCTTCACCGATTCAGTGGTAGATTCAGCAAAGCCCTGATCTTGCTAAGGTCAGTGTTAGCAATTCTTTCGGGTTGAGCCCGTGAGCTCACCTACCGGTCGGTGAGTGGTTGGAATAGCCCCTTAAGCTCTTCAATTATTAGATCTAAACGTAATTGTTATTTAAAGTTTTTTGTAATTGTTTTATTTTGCACAAGCGTATGGAAAATAGTTTCTTGATGATTCTTGTTAATAGCGAACCTTCGGAAGGTCCCAAACGGTCGAAGACTTGATTCTCTGAAAACGCCTACATGAATAAATATTTTGATTTGATTTGAATTGATTTGGAAGATCGTAGGTTGGTGTCATCTTTGTAGGGGACTTAAGTGCTCATGTAACTTTCAAACGTCAAACGAACCAAGAAACCGTATCTAGAAATATCTACTACCAGGCATAAGGAGTCATTTTATGTTAAAGTTTTAACAAAAATATGTAATTTACTTACCGTTATGTACTCTAAAATGTTTGTTGTTATAGCACAACCACCGAGACGGATATTTTCAAAGCTGTTGAAGTCGCATCTGTCTTTGTTTCCCAAAAGCTTTAACATGAAGGGCGGCGTTGTGCTTAAGAACGATGGCTGTAAATATGAAAATATAAATATCGACCAAACGAAATCCTAATTTTAGGGAGCGGCTTGGTTGTGCCTCTGGTATTGCTGATGTCCATGAACGACTGCGACCACTCAACAACAGATGGATCGTATTCTTGTCAACCTACAACGGTCATACAAAATAATATAATAATAGGGACATTATGGTACTTCAAAGACATAAAAAATAATAACTTTTCAATTTACTTTTTATCGATTTTAATTTTTTTATTTCATTATTAATGAAATGTAAATGTTTATCTACAAATAATAAGAGTTCCGTTATCAGGTCTGTTAATTAACTGTATATAAAATATTTTCAAAAATTAAAAATAAGAAGAAAAACAAAAGTAGAGGTGAGTTATAGACTAAGTACCTTATATGTATTAATAAGGTCGCAAATGTGTTCTTTAGTTGTTGGTTTTGATGATTGAATTCTTTTGTATCTCAGTATCGATGAGGACAAAACATATAAGGTAGTTGAAATCCAATTCAGCGGTGTTACTATTAACAACGACTTTATAGGCGTGGGGAAGCTTTCAAAGTTTCTCCTGGAATAGTATATTAAGTTAATTTACAAAATGCAATCTATGAAATTTCTGGTCCGTAGACGAACTCAAGATTCCCCCGGCATGAACTTCGTAGACATTAAAACGTAATTGCAGTCATAAATGCTAAAAAACGAAGTCGAAATTTCAATCAATAATAATAACAGGAGACACAGAGGCCCCTAATTTGTTTTCGAATCTCAATGTTAGGACACACACACTCACACGCTTTGATAAACAATAGAAAGAGTCAAATATAAACTTTTTTTTTTTTTTTGGTAGTGTGCCGAACCTCCTACGAGGTATGTGAGACTACGATTTGCATGGTGTTGTGAGCAGACCGCGGGCCCAAGGATTTTAGGGACCACCCACTAAACGACTCCCCTGCACTCTTACACCCGACGTCCGATCCCCACCGAGGTCAGAACCCGGGTGTGGTAGAGGAGTTACCGCGATCAACACTACAACCAGATGGCGTGGCTTACCCCAAGGACGCCCAGCCGACGGAGCCTTCGAGGCGAATCGAAGGCTCTGAAATGTCGGCCGTCTCGGTACGGCAGCCCGTCGGGCCGCCCAGACGGTGCTGCTGGTGTCCCGGAATACCCCGCTGGACCAGAACCAGCCTGCCGGGTCGGGACGCGATACACCGTCGACCGGTCGCTCTATTTACTCCACGGCAGCGCGCTAACTGCTGGTAGCGCGCCGCGCGGCCTCCACCTCCTCAGGTCGCCCCTTGACCTTCACAAACTAACACTTTTTAATTACGTCACGATTACTATAATTGCCAACTCCAGCCAGAGCTGCTTTTCAAAAATTATACAGTGAATAAAAAAACAGAAAACTGCTATGTAAATAACTTCTTGTTTTGAAAGTTCTGCTCTTTTAGATACAATTTTTAATAACTTGAACGGTCAAATTATACTTACCAATCAGAAGTAATTGATATGACTAAATTTTTGTGCGTAAGAGCAGCGCCCTTTGGCGCTCCAGTAGTTCCACTTGTTTCAGTTATCAAAGCAACTGTTTCTTCGGGATCAAAATCTGTTGGCCTAAAAATGATGCCAAATTAAGAAAACTCTATGAGTTAGGCGAGCACATATTCTGATTCTTACAAGTTTGAGTGTGTGGTGTATCATTACTATGACTGAAATTGAAGTCGCCCGAGCCTTATGGTCGCAAAAGGCCAGGAACAGAAACATAAAATCGACTTACTTGAAGCTTCCAATCGATGCATCGCTACCAAAACCGGTCATAAATTCAGAAAAAGTCAAAACGTCCTTATGATCATTATCATCGAAGGTAAGTAATTTTATATCATGCTCATAAAACTCCAGTGCATTTTTTACGTTAACAAGATTCCTGTTCTGACAAAATATAGCTTTTGGTTGCTTCGAAGCGAAAATTTGTGCAAGTGCATCTGGAGATAAAAAAAAACATAATTTGAACTTGCCTACATTCAAATTATTCATTCGCTTTAAAACCAAAGTGCGCTTGGTGCGGGCACTGGACTTTCCCATATTCCTCTACGGGGCGGAGACATGGTGCATGAAAAGCCGCGATAGCAAAAAGATCGACGCCTTTGAAATGTGGGTGTGGCGGAGATTGCTACGAATACCGTGGACTGCCATGAGAACTAACGAGTCCATTCTTAGGGAGCTAAACAACCGAAAAAGGCTTTCTTCCGTCTGCCGGGAACGTGTTATCAGCTTCTGCGGACACACCATGCGGTCTCCCAGATATGAATTAGAGAAGCTCATAATTGCGGGTCGCATAGAGGCGAGCGCACCGTGGTCAGAACACCAGCCAGATGGTCGGATCTAAAATTCAACGTTAGCTTCAACTCAAGCTGTTTCTGCAGCTTTGAAGCACAAAGATCACTATTTTTTAAGTCGGTCACTTGTGTTCACGTTTGGCAATCTTTGAGCGTTGTTATATTGTTGGGATATTGTTATGTGAATAAGTTGCTTTTTGTTGCAAATGGGTTTTAAACTACACACATGCTTATGTATATTCAAAACAGATCTTCACAATACTTATGAAATATTCTCCTAATTTATTTATTTTTCGTTACTGCGACCCATTTAGTCGTTCTAGGAAGGATATTCCGAAGCAGAACAGAAGGAAGGATGTATACTTTCTTAATATTTGTAATGGTCAGAATAGTTCATCACCCTTCCAACAGTAAACGTTTATCAGAGTCTCATAGATGCACAGAATTGATCCGATAGATCCTTTTTAAGCCGGAACTAGTTGCTTGCTTGGCTGCGGAATGCAGGATCGTGGAACACAAACGCGCAGGTACTTGACGTAAGTCGAAATGTAATACATAATAAAAAATATTAAAAAATAACGCATCATTACTTTTCGTGCAGTCGGTACACACAAAATCGTGTGCTTTAGTCACAATTTATGTACGTGTACGAAAAATACGTTTATAGTAGGTACTTACTGTCTGTCATGTCCATACTGACATTAAAAATTATAATTCCTAAATACAAGGCAGCGTATAGTGGTATTGTCAAGTCCAAATGATTGTATCCCATAAGGACGATGACGTCACCTTTCTTTAGTCCAAGCTCGGTCAAGGAAACGGCACACTGTATTGACCTTTCCAACACTGATTTGTTTGTTTCGGATTGACCTGTCGCTCCGTCGATCTGAAAATGAATTCATTTTTATGAATCAAGCAGCAAAATCACTGTCTTATAACACGCTTTTGTTAATCTGGCTTGTGTCTGTCTATGTAACAGAACGGGTTTAATGTCATTTCTAATTTGTAACCAACTTCAAGACGTCCGATTAACTTGAGTATTTGTACACGCATGACAAAACAATCATATTATGAATTTGGCTTATAGTCCAGTCATTTTAGGCCAAATTATGTGAATTCCACTTCTTTTTTTTTCTACACCTTATCCCACTAGGTGGGGTCGGCACAGCTAATTTTTCTCTTCCATTCTCTTCTATCAGCCGTAATCTCAACACTCACTCTTGTCTCTCTCATATCGTCATTCACACACTCCATCCATGTCTTCTTCGGTCGACGTCTTCCCCTTGCACTACCATTTCCATACATCTCCTGATTAGGTGAATTCCACTCTCAAAATTAAATAATCTCTGAACCGGACAGTTTTCTTCTTCAAATGCTGAAGTAAAAAATGATAATTCGGATTTTGAAAAATAAAATTATCGATTTTTTAATTGTATTTTAAAACCTTATAATAAATAATATGGACATTTAATGCAAAAACTAATAATTTTTTTGCTATTAATTATAAACAATTAAAAATTGATAGAATCAAAAAAAGAATCATGCGCCATGTTTAGTCACCATACTTGTGACGTCATAATGTTATAGCTACATAATAACAGTACAGCGTTAACGGCTAACACACGATAATATTCAAATTTTATTGCTAAGAAACAAGTTGTTAGTTGGTTACGATTAGCTATGTGTGATAAAGGATTTATTAAGGCATAGTTTGATAATATTAATCAAAATCATCACCAATATTTTCAACAATATTGGCTGATACGGCATCAATGTTTAGGTCTTGAGGATTATCAATTTCCATATTTTCTGACGATTCACATAAAATTTCTTGAATGATGATTTGTTGTCTCCGTCGTTTTTCTGCAGCTGATCTAAGAACCGTTGTAGTGCCTTGTCTTTTACGATTAGGTTGACAGTCAAACTTGTGTGGTACCACATCATTTTAATCTTTGCTTTTACTTGTGGTAGGACCTCTTGTGAGTCCGCACGGGTAGGTACCACCACCCTGCCTATTTCTTCCGTGAAGCAGTAATGCGTTTCGGTTTGAAGGGTGGGGCAGCCGTTGTAACTATACTTGAGACCTTAGAACTTGTATTTCAAGGTGGGTGGCGCATTTTCCTTGTAGATGTCTATGGGCTCCAGTAACCACTTAACACCAGGTGGGCTGTGAGCTTGTCCATAAATCTAAGCAATAAAAAAATATATTATGTGGTGGTCAACTTTCCGAGGTCAACCCCCTATAATGACTGAACTATTAGTAACCGAAACAGGGTCGCCAGGATAAGAAAATACTTTTTAATTCGGCCTTTTTTATTGCTTAGATGAGCGTTAGGTTGTTAGATAGACATCAACAACGTAAAAGCCATCTTGAGACATGAGTTCTAAGTCTCGGTTCTTTAATACTACTGCCGCCCCATCCTTCAAACCGGAACGCATAGCTGCTACGCGGCAAAAATAGGCTCGGCGGTAATAACCACCCGGGCGAGTTCACAAGATGCCCGGTATTTACACAAATTATAATATTTTTGAGTTTATTACACAATGTTATGTTGTCACAGTCGCATCATTGGATATGAGTAGATTATTTTTCCGTAGACTTTCCAAAGAAAGCTTAAAAGATTTCAAATCACAACACCTAAATGCTACAAGGTCTAAAGACCAATCGAGCAAGATTTACGAATACAACCTAAAAACAAATCAGTCGTTTTCTGGTCTACTTACTCTGGCCATAAATACTGTTACAATTAAAAATAAACAAAATATTTTTTTTATAATTATTTTTTTATTTTTAAATTATTATTTATTATAAAAAAAAAGAACACAATTCAAAATATTACATTTGAATTTGGAATCTGTCGTTTTTATATGATTCCTCATTGAGTTTTCTCATTTTGGCGCCAATACATTGTACAATATTTTGCGATATTAAAATGGAGTGGGGTGATAAAGAGAACCGAATCGCTGTGATTACATTACACAAAGTAGGTATGAAGCCAAATGCAATTTTTAAAACTCTCCATACGCTTGGTAAAACACAAAAACAAATCAGTCTAGCTGCTTTCGTTTCTATATTGCTCATCATTCAAACTATTCATAAGAAAAATAATACGATTGTAATTTTTTTTATTGCTTAGATGGATGGACGAGCTCACAGACCACCTGGTGTTAAGTGGTTACTGGAGCCCATAGACACCTCCTCAAGTAAATGCGCCACCCACCTTGAGATATAAGCAGGGCGGTGGTACCTACACGTGCGGACTCACAAGAGGTCCTACCACCAGTAATAATATAATTAAATAAAAATGTGTAGCTTAATTCGACGTTGTACTTTTGGCTCAATGTTTAATAATACATATTTACGTTAACTTTTGTTAAGAATGGACACGACTATCTCAAACTAATTAAGATAAGCAAACTGTCATAATAACGAAACAAACAGACAACATTTCGAATGATAACGCCACTATAAACAACAATACGCTTTACGCAAGAGCAAGATATTTCCTAATAATTGTCCCCTAAATAAGTGAAGGTATAATTAACTATTGCGCACATACTTTTTATATCTTTGAAATACTTAGATTGCCTCCTATTGATATAATGTCTTGCATCGTTAGACCGACGGTCGCCCAATCATCGACAAATCATGGGCTTGCATATCACTTTGTCCTTTCATATTGAATAGTGTAAGAGCTTCCCCATGCGTTGGACTGATCAGGTGAAAGACCTTACTCAAACCCCACTTAACGAGTGTGTGAGCCGTGCCTCGGTTCGCAAACTGCGGAAAACATCTGTCAAGGCTTTAATGAGCAAGAATTCCACGTGACCACGACTGCTCTGCCAAGAGCAACCGATTATGATGATGATGATGAAGAGCTTAGAGATTTTTTAATGAGCTCTGGTTGTCGTAGTTAATGGACAGAAATGTTGCACGCCGACTTGTGTTTGAAGCCTCAATTGCATTATATTATGTACTGTCGTACATTCTTTTTTTTTTAGGGTAGAAACACTTACTAGTGGCCCGAAGGCCTTTCCAGTTTCACCAGGATAGGTGGGCGAGCAAAAGCTCAGCCAGGAGAGATGGGATTTGTTAACAGTCCGATCGACTCCAAATGAGACCTAACAACTCGAGAGCAGCTGCTTCGCGAATGAATCTACGTAATATTCCAAACGGAGCGCATAACTTCCTCGCAACAGAAACAGCGTTTTTTTCCCTTACCTATGCTGATAGCCTTGAGAGGCTATATCAGCTTTACCCTGGCGTGTAGGTGAGCTCACGGACACAAATCGAGAGTGTTACTAATACTGGCCTTAGCAAGAGCAGTGCTTCGCAGAATCTACGATCAGATCGGAAACGCGATCCACTGAGAAACTTAGTGGGCTGTGTCTATGGGCTAATTCGCTCGTCGAGCCCTTCGTCGCAAGCGACGGGTTCGACGAGGACGGTGACCGGTTATATATATATACCTACACAGACACAAACCGATTTCAAAAAAGCAGTTGTATTAATTCAATATTTACAGTTTTTGCACTTTTTCATTGTTATTACTACTAAACAAACAGGGGTACCACTATCCCACTTATATTTGCTACAAAGCAAACGTGCCTTCCGTTAATCATAGCTAGACTCCTGAATCATCATTCCGATTCAATCCATACATAGAACTTACAAACACTTCATGCACCATACAAACACTAGCTTTGCGGGTAATGGTACATAGCTTTTTATTCTCAACACAACTACGAAGCACTCGTATCTCAAAAATGTAGCCATTTTAATAATTATACTAGTTGTCCCGCAGTAGCCGAAATTCGACTATAACTAATTGAAATTACAAGTTTGAAGTTATTGTTAAATTCTATAATCACAGAAAAATGTTAATAACGACAAATAATATTTAATCAATTTTTACTTTTTTTTAATCAAAGTTACTTGCCGAGGAGAAACAGGGAGGATGGTCGCTCATTTCAGCCTACTGTACCAGTAAATACATCTCGTCAACTGGCAGTGTTATCCGTGAAATATAACATAAATTGTTTTACCAGCAAAACGAAATCCGGGTCATCTTTTAAACTCTGCAATAGCAATTTGCCGAAATGATATCGGTCATTCGGGATACCGGTCTGAGCGATGATTCGCGAACACAGATCATTAACGAACCAACTGACGTTGTCCGTAGAATGCATGTACGGAATAAGCCCCATATTCTGAAAGTTTATAACAAATATAAGCATAAACAGTCGGCACGAAAAGCAGATTAAAATACAATTAGTTTTTATAATAAAAATTAACGTAATATGAACAACAATTAATATGAAGAAAAAAATAATGGAAAATTCCGACCTCTAATTTTATCACTCTGTGTTACTATATAATTCACGTCCGTGGCGGACTTTGTAACAATTACTCAATAAACATGTTCTACAAAACGTATCAAACTTAAAAATGATTTTAAAAAAAATATTCCAAATAAAATAGTTCACAGATAACTTACTTCTCTATCACTATCGTTTTATTACTATCGCGCTCAAATCACTTCATCGAAGTGGCTTCAAATTTGTTATTCTAATATCATTCATGTGTTTAGGCATGCGTACGATAAATAGTAATGTTTTACCAGGGCCGTAGTTGCAAAGCGATGACGCATCCAATATATATTAGGTATACAGTATGAAAATTGGTCTTGGGAAAGGGAAAAGTGTTACGTAAAGTCGTTAATGTAAATTCTTCGCTAGGATAATCCAGATTGTCACATTTATACTGTACCCCATTATTATATTCCATTTTGACCTTTTTTTTATTGCCTTTGTAGGCAAACGAGCATACGGCCCACCTGATGGTAAGTGGTTACCGTCGCCCATGGACTTCAGCAATGCCAGGAGCAGAGCCAAGCCGCTACCTACCGTTAAATCTCTTAGTAATAATATAATTAATCTCTTAGTATTTTCATCACAATGAAAGATCTTTGTTCCCGCGTTTTTTTGTTTTCAAATTATTGTTCTGACGCTTACTGAATACTGAATACTTTCTCTGGGTTACTGATGACGATGTTATGTTGTTTTTTTTTGTATTGCTTAGATGGTTGGACGAGCTCACAGCCCACCTGCTGTTAAATGGTTTCTGGAGCCCATAGACACCTCCTCAAGTAAATGCGCCACCCACCTTGAGATATAAGTTCTAAGTTCTCAGTATAGTTGTGGCAAAATTCAAAATCACTGGTGGTAGGACCTCTTGTGAGTCCGCACGGGTAGGTACCACCGCCCTGCCTATTTCTGCCGTGAAGCAGTTAATGCGTTTCGGTTTGAAGGGTGGGGTAGCCGCTGTAACTATACTGAGACCTTAGAACTTATATCTCAAAGATGGGTGGCGCATTTACGTTGTAGATGTCTATGGGCTCCAGTAACCACTTAACACCAGGTGGGCTGTGAGCTCGTCCACCTATCTAAGCAATAAATAAATAAAAAATAATAGCAATGGTATTAAGCGTAGTTTTGGGTTTTTGAACTTTTCAGTACAATATGTTTCTATAAGTCGCGCCAATAAAGAAACGAATCGAAAATGGCCTCTATGTACCTGCACTGACAAATGGTAGGGTCAACAAATGAAAATAAATATAGAAAGAAAAAGTTGTTTATTATAAAAAAATATAAAAAAACAAATGACTTTCCAACTTTACTTTACAACAACTTTATTTTACTTTATGCCGTAGCAGAGGGGGAGGTGTCTCATCTGGGATGCAACTTGCGTAGACTCTTTTGCTGCCAGTCATCTAAGTCGCACAGCTCGAAAATGAAAAAAAACTCGAACTCAACAACAACTCAGAACTGATATTTTTTTGCGTGCAGTACGCGCCGTGTGCGACTAAAGACAGCAATAGTTTAGAGTGAGAGCGCATGATCATCGCGGCCATTTTAAGGCTTCGTCAAACAGAACGCGGAATTAGCGCGCGTCAGAGCGCTAAGCTGACGGCGCGCTATGACGCCGAGATGTGTTGTACTACTATGGTAATATACCGTCAAACAGAGCCCCAGCGCTATAAGTACGCAACGCTCTGTCCTTTGACGTCAGGCGTTGTAATTTTTTACAAAATTTATTTTAGCGTCCGAGTGAATGTGTATTAAAATACTGGATAATGCCCGAAAAATTGATAGAATTAGTTAGAAAATACCCATGCTTATACAATGCCACATCTGAATCACTCGACATCTTAATATTTTTAAATTTTCACATTGCTATCGAAAGGCACCATGATTTGGCGAATGCGTTGCGTCAAGGAGCGTTGGACTCATCTAGTCAATTTGTGTGACATGAAAAGAGCGCGACGTTAAAAAGCAGCGCTAAGTACGCGTTCTGTTTGACGAAGCCTTTAGATTCGTTTCTTTATTTAAATTAATAAAATTTATCAGTTGGATAATCGCTCTAATCCACAAATTATTATATATTTTTTTAGGTTTTCATGAGTAACAAAGATTGTCGGGAAGCTTCCATGACGACCAAAAACTGTAGTGTTCGAATCTGGGAATAAAATAACAACTATCCGATGATTTGCAAGCGAAGTAAATTGTCTCTTAGAACTATGGTGACACTCCACAAAACTTGCATACGCCCCGTCATGGCTTGGGCAAGTACACTTTTCGCTCACGCGGGCCCGCACTAACCTGAAACCCCTTCAAATCATTCAACCCCGTTTTTGCAGGATAGCCCTCGGAGCCCCGTGGTTCGTCAGGAACATCGACCTTCACGACGACTTGGACCTAGAGTCCATCATAAGTATATGCAGTCGACACCAGTGCGCCAATTCGTGAAAGCGGCACGCCACGAGAACTCTCTCATCGTGGCCACCGGTGACTACATTCCCGATCCTGCGGACAGAATGGTAAATAGTCGACATCGCCAAAAACACGTCATTTCGGATCCTCCCGACCCACTAACTGTGCTTTCATGTACCCCAAGCACCGGTTATTGCTGTCGTCGAACTCTTCGCTTGCGACGAAGGGCTCGGCGAGTATACTAACCTACAGACACAGCCCACTGAGTTTCTCGCCGGATCTTCTCAGTGGGTCATGTTTCCGATCTGGTGGTAGAAAAAACCTACACTAACAGACCCGACAGACATTGTTCTTTACACTCGTATTAAATCTGCAGATTTTGAAACTTTTTTGAATAAGTTATAAATAGTACAGCTCGACCAAGCTAAGTTTGCACCTCGCATCGATTACGTCACACTGCCGCTTAGGTACGGTCTGAGAAAAGGATTCGCTATGACTTTAAAAATGTAAACAAATGTTTGTTAGATTTTACTTTCCCTTTTTATTTTAAACCATATGTTATGCATAGGTACATTACAATATAGCGATATCGGGTTTTTGTATTAGGACCACCCGGGCGTTCTTGCACTTTTTAAATTTGTATCCCAATTGCTCAGTAATAATTTTCCTTTATGTTTCTTTTTCAGGATTATGTTTCTCCCTTCACTGTGTATCACCTTTCCTTTCATTTTGTCCTTTCCTTGAAATTCAACGTATAGGGAGACGAAAACTCGTATGACGCGTGTCGGCGACAAAGAAGCTAACCGTACTGACGCGACGCGACAGGGCGATCGCGGGAAGGTGAGCGGGGAAGCGGGCGGACCGCCGTATTCCAGCGAGGTGCAAACATAGCTTGGTCGAGTTTGTAATAATAATCTGGACTGTTTTGATGTATAACAAAAAAAAGTTTTTACAATAATAAATTTAGAATCTCAAGCGTTCTAGAGCCCGCTGGTACATACACAAAAGATCATCAAAATCGATCGAGCCGTTAGGAGGAGTTCACTAACGTATAGAATAATATTTATATTAGGTATATAAATATTATATAAATAGGTATATAAATCATTTATTAGAACATCTTTATAAGTCGAGAGAGTATTGCAAAATATTACTCAAAAAGTAGTTGTTGAAAATATTACGCTTACTAAACGTAGGGTGTATTCTAAGGCACTAAACGTAGGTAGGTAAGTACAAACTTAATACCCATTTCTCCCGCGAAGAAGACTGTTTGCCCCATACCCATCACTATTAATGAGATCTGGTAGTCTTACTGGTGGTAGGACCTTTTGTGAGTCCGCACGGGTAGGTACCACCACCCCGTCTATTTCTGCCGTGAAGCAGTACCTAATGCGTTTCGGCTTGAAGGGCGGGGCAGCCGTTGTAACTGTACGGAGACCTTAGAACTGATATCTCAAGGTGGGTGGCGCATTTACGTTGTAGATGTCTATGGACTCCAGTAACTACTTAACACCAGTTGGTCTGTGAGCTCGTCCACCCAATTAAGCAATAAAAAAAAATTACAGATGGCCTAAAATTCATAGGCGAAAAAGAAATGAAAAAGCACTCTCAGAAAATTTACAAGTCTCTAGCCGAAGTCGTCGAAAAAAAGGAAAAATTGAAGAAAGAAAATATAAAAAAGACGAATCTATTGATGGCTGATATATTTAAAAAGGTATAATTTTTGTAGCTTGAATTTGTCATGATTGATGTTTGTAGTTGTTAAAATTGCACATCGAGGGCACGTAAGCACGCCGTTCATATAATTATAGGTTACTAGCTGTACCCGTCCGCTTCGCTGGTCATTTAAAATTAACATTATTATTTCTCACCCCAACAAAGATTCTCATCATTAACGCCCCCGCAACACCAGGTGGGCTGTGAGCTCGTCCTTAATTATAAAAGCAATAAAAAAAAAAAGAGATCACACCGAAGTCGTTGAAGTATATTAAGAAATATGATTCCGTTAACTGAGTTTCCGCCTTCACCCACATGATCGCATGGGCGTAAACCTCATGCTCAGCAGTGTGAAAGGTAACCGTAATCCTTTAAAAAATACGCTTTTATAGAAAATTTTACTAAAAAATGAAAAAGAAATAATAGCTTTGTAAGATATTATTGAAATAATAATTCTTCTACTCATATCTGTCTGAAAAATATTTATAACTGATAACACCATGCACCCCACGCTTTTTTTACAATAAAATATATTTTACACTATTTTCAATTTAAATTTATTAAAATTTATTTTCTATTTTTTAGTTGAATTTTATATAAAGCGTGTTTTTTAGTTTTTTAAACTTTTATTTATTATATTTATTACATTCCTTTAACATACACCCTACGAATAACATATACCGGATATAAAATGTATTGATTGGAATGTCATTGTAATAGTCACATAAGTTCATTCATACCGCCCCGTATCTGTAACGCGGCCGGGTCACATTGTGATTGTGATTTGATTGATATATGGGAATAAAGTTCAATACACACGATCTGCACAATTCATGCTCTTAGATTTAATCGAAATGCTTAGCTAGAGAAATAAATCAGGTAATGACTGCCCTTCTGTAATGTAAGGGTCGGCGCAACATGTTTTCTCCTTCCATACCTACTCCTCTATCATATACTATTTCTGCGCTCACTCCCCTCTTACACATATCGTCTTTCACGCAATCCATCCATTTCTTCTTAGGCTTACCTCTTCCTCTTCCTCTCCCTTTCCTTTGCAGTGAGTTGTGTTAGAGGTAAAGTTATGATTTGCTTCAAATATGAGTACCTAAATCCGAAACATGACATTGTCATTTTTATTGGGTTTAGTAATTAACGAGTCCTGATAGCACTTGGCTGCGACAACAGCGTAATTACAGCCATTTATTGAAATGACTGGTACGCCCAACTAAGATTCTGGTATTTAATCAAAATCCTTTCAATTACCGATGGTATGTTGTGAGCTCGCACCGAAAATCCTGCCTATTTCTACCGCACAGCAATCATGTGTTCATTTATGAAAGGGCCTAGAATATCCTTTGGGGGCGTTGACGTTGTGTGACAATTTGTATCGGCATTTACACTGTGATGTCCATGAAATCCAACATCAATTTATCACCGGATAAACCCTGAATGCGTCTAAACAGCGAGAACAATAAATTATGATTAGAATGTTATAGTATTTACTGGTGGTAGGACCTTTTGTGAGTCCGCACGGGTAGGTACCACCACCCTGCCTATTTCTGCCGTGAAGCAGTAATGCGTTTCGGTTCGAAGGGTGGGGCAGCCGTTATAACTATACGGAGACCTTAGAACTTATATCTGAAGGTAGGTGGTGCATTTACGTTGTGGATGTGTATGGACTCCAGTAACCACTTAAAACCAGGTGGGCTGTGAGCTCGTCCACCCCTGTAGGCAATAAAAAAAAAACTAAATATATAGTTTTTAAAACTAAAATAACACGCTTAAATACTCGTAGCATACGGAGCTAGCTATTAATTTTCTTTTCTTTTTGATTCTGTTGATACTGATCAGCATTATTAGAGCGAAATTATAAAATCATTGTACTGTAGTCGATTATTGAAGCACCTGAAATTTTCAAGTTAATCGGACGAATTGATTTCGGTAAAAATGACATTCATGATTCCATTACACGCTTAAGGGTACATGGCGAGGTAAGAAAAGCGTGATAATAAATAAAACATAAACGCTTTGGGTATTTTTTATTGAAGTCAACAACTTAAATTATCGATAGTATCGATAGTATTTATCAATAGTATTTAGTACCACTACTGTAATTTGAAACACGATTAAGCCCAAATGAATGTTGAATGAAAACTCAAAAGTTTATATAAAGTTACTAGAGAATCAGTAAGAATACTTGTCTTTTTGTGCACAAATGATTTATTTTTAATGAAATGAAAATTTAATTAAAGCAATCCTTTTTTCATTACGTAAATTTTGCAAAAGTTAAAAGGGCGCTAAGATTGTGTTTATTCTTGTCTTTTCACTTTTGAATCCTGGTTACACATCCAAGAACATCCGGATTGGATAATAAAATTTAACAATTACTAATGATCGAAATCCATCTGCAATAACTGATACACTATTCTTTATTTATACCCTTTCAGCTTTTGTTTTATCATTGATATTTCCATCTAAAGGTTGATTCTTTTAAAATTTTTTAATTGTAACACAAAATAAATCAATAAAATACTAGTAATCCGTTCCGGCTTCAAAATAAAAATGATAAAGGTAAAATATGTGATTTTTTTATGCTTCCCTCACAGTGTTCATCACTAATTCCTTTATTTTCCTTCTGTCAATTTTAAGTTGAGGAGTCGTCGGCATTTCTTTTAGGAAAATAACTCCGCCTCTCAATTGTTTTTGATCCGAAAGCGAATCTGCAATTTTATAAAATGACACACGTTGTACGTGACAATCTACGATCAAAAGTGTTTTAGGTAAAGAGGCAACGTTTTGACAGAATAAAAGAATGAGTATGGAAATTTGCATCAAACGTTTATGTTAATCTGACTAGGGGACAAATTTAAAACGAGTAGGTGGTACCTACTTAATTTGTGTCAATTTCTTTTTTTTTTGTTTCTTCCCAAGCTGATAGATAGCCTGGAGAGGCTATTTCAGCGTAACCTTAACTAGTAGGTGAGCTCACGGGGCTCAAACCGTCAAGAGCAGTGCTTCGCAGAATCTAGCTCCGGATCGGAAACGCGACCCACTGAGAAGATCCGGCGAGAAACTCAGTGGGCTGTGTCTATGAGTTAATTCACTCGTCGAGCTCTTCGTCGCAAGCGACGGGTTCGACGAGAACGGTGACCGGTGCTTGTGGTACCTAAAAGCACCGTTAATGGATCGGGAGGATCCGTAATGATTTGTGTCAAGCAATTCACAGCGCGCCTTCAATTTTATTTAACATCACATTATTATTGGCTAAAAAGTGTCATCTGCGAAAACCCCGGAATACGTTGTGAGTCACTTCTGAATCTATTTGATCTTTTTCTGTTTGCTCGTGGGTCAGTCGCACTAAACTATTTTTGTTTTTTTTTATTGTATAAGCATTGCACCCGGTGTTAAGTGGTTACTGGAGCCCATAGACATCTACAACGTAAATGCGCCACCCACCTTGAGATATAAGTTCTAAGGACTCAGTATAGTTACAACAGCTGCCCCACCCTTCAAACCGAAACGCATTACTGCTTCACGGCAGAAATAGGCGGGGCGGTGGTACCTATCCGTGTGGACTCCCAAGAGGTCCTACCACCAGTGATTACGCAAATTATAATTTTGCGAGTTTGATTTTTATGATACGATGTTATTCCTTCACCGTGGAAGTCAATCGTGAACTGAACGTCAATTATGTACGTATTTCATTAGAAAAATTGGTTCCCGCCTGCGGGATTCGAACACCGTCGCCTCGCTCGATACGAATGCACCGGACGTCTTATCGCTTAAAATGACTTCGACTACTAATCTCTACTAAACTAATCCTCATGCGATTTATATTCACCACTATGTATCAGTTTTATGACTATATTACACACACTATACGAACATTACTACGGTCATACTGCAATAGTATGATACCTTTAACCAAGTCCTTGATTTCCTGTTCGGTGACGCGATGTCTCTCTTTAAGCACGACACAAGCGCACGGCAGCTCCTCGCGCTGGACGTCCGTGACGCTGGTGACTATAACGTCCAACACACCCGGATGCTGGCGAATGACCTTCTCTATTTCAAGCGGTGATATCTAATAAGCAGTTGATAAGTTTTTTATTACAACGAAAATCACCGGTTACTTAAGGCTGGCTGTAAGTGAATGTCATACAAATATATAATTAAAATGGCTACATTTCTGAGATACGAGTGCTTCGTAGTTGTGTTGAGAATATAAAGCTATGATCCATTCCCGCAAAGCTAGTGTTTGTATGGTGCATGAAGTGTTTGTAAGTTTTAAGTATGAATTGAATCGGAATGATGATTCACGAGTCTAGCTATGATTACCGGGTGGCACGATTGCTTTGTAGCAAATATAGGTGGGATAGTGGTACCCCTATGCGTTTACTGTAGTAATAACAATGTAAGAATACAAAAACTAAATATTCAATTAATACAACTCAATTTTGAAATCGGTTTGTGTCTGTGCAGTTATATATATATAATTATTTTTTAGAATTACTGATGGCTCGCAAGCCTTTCCAGTTTCACCAGGACAGGCGGGCAAGTGCATTGTCTTATCTATACTAATATCTATACTAATATTATAAAGAGGAAAGATTTGTTTGTTTGTTTGTTTGTTTCGAATAGGCTCCGAAACTACTGGACCGATTTGAAAAATTCTTTTTCCATTAGAAGCCGACATTGTCCCTGATGAACATAGGATACTTTTTTCTTTTTTTTTTTTTTTGGTTTCATGTGTGTTTTAATGTTTCCGAAGCGAATCGAGGGCGGGTCGCTAGTTACCTATAAAGAGGAAAGATTTGTTTGTTTGTTTGTATTGAATAGGCTCCGAAACTACTGACCCATTTGAAAAATTTTTTCACTGTTTGGAAGCTACACTATTCCCGAGTGACAAAGGCTATAATCTTTTTTGAAAAAAAAATAGGGATCTTTACTAAAACTCCAATAATGTAACCCAAGGTGTAAAAAAATTACCTAAACTATTCTTTGCATCGCGTGTCCTGCCAAAACTATTGATGATAGAATAAAATAATGTACTACGACTTTGTAGAACACATTATTATTCACAAAACGTGTCGCGACAGCATATGTCTAACTATTATAGTTATGCCGCAATAAGTGTCCTTTTGTTTAAAAAAATAAAACAACGTCAAATATCGTTGAAATTTTTGTTAAAGACCCGAGAGGGGCCGGTGCGGGCCGCTAGTGTTCTATAAAATCCCACGACTACTTTTTTCGAAGTACTGAAGAATCTGCAAAACAATAACTGAATTTCTTACCTTATGATTCTTGTAATGAATCAACAACTTTAGTCGATCTACAAAGTAAAAATTAAAGCGCTCATCCCGGTACATAATATCGCCAGTTTTAAACCAGCCATCTTCTGAAAATGCTTCCTTTGTGCTCTCAGGGTCGTGGCAATATTCCTGTAATTTTTTTTAAAGGAACAGGATAAAAAGCAAGTTTGCAACATCTTATTTCTCAAATCATAGTTAATCTGACTATCTTTATCTATTAAAATAAAAAATTAATGTCTTTTGTGTTCGGCGTACTCGTGTTATTACCCCATAGACACAATCCACTGAGTTTCTCGCCGGATTTTCTCAGTGGGTCGCGATTCCGATCCTGTAGTATACTCAGTGTAGCACTGCTCTTGCTAGGGCTAGTGTTAGCAATTCTCTCAGGTTGAGCCCGTGAGCTCACCTACTGGTCCGGTTGAAGTTGGCTACCCACAATTAGGTAGAGAAAAAAGTACTCGTATCAAGCGATGCGACTGTCGGTGTTCAAATCTCGCAGCCAGTTATTAATTATTGTAAGAAACTAAGTTTTTAATGCACGTTCACGAAAGATCGCTGCGATTTGAGTAATTACGTTACTACCCTACCACCAGGGGGTTTTGTGGGCCCGCATGGATAGTCTTCACTACCCTGCCTATTTCTGCCGCGAATGAATGCGTATTGCTGTGCAGGGTGGGGCAGCCGCTGTACTGTAAAATTGAGACTTAGAACTCATATCCGAACGTGGGTGGTGGCACTTATCTTGTTGATGACTTTGGGCTCAGGTGACCACAGAACAACAGGCTGTGAGCTCAGTTACCCAACCAAGCAATAAAAAATAAAATAAAACTCCACGGATTTTTCTGTCTTCTTAGAGAAAACTAATTCTACTATTGCCAGGTTTGACTTTTATCTTTTAAGATGCTGGACATTCTTACATTACCTTAAATATGGCGGGTCCCTTCAACCATAATTCACCCTGTACGTTGGGCTCTAATATGTCTTTTTGCGTTTCGATGTCAATCAACTGGGAAGTACAAAAATTGCAGTATTAAAATATGAATAATTTAGGAAATGTTAAATACCTCACAGTCATTGTCCAAAATAGATATTAGAACGGGAGTAAGTCAATAACCACCAATGTCCAAAAGAGATATGAGGATGTATGACATTTTTCGCCATGTTTCAGTTGTTTTACTATATAATTATTAAGACTTCGATCTGTGTGCTTAGTGTGTTGTGAGTTTTTGAACGTTCTCGATATCGTAAAAGTTAACTCAAATTTGTATGCATTTGGAACAGTGCCGAAGTTTAACGCCATTTAGAACGTTAAAAACTCACACTGAGCACACTGATGTCTCGGAGTGAATGGGAGAATTCACGTTGTCTAGTGGACTCCAGTTAAATAAATAAAAAAAAAAGTAGCTACCAGCACTCTACCGCGCTGCCGAGGAGTAAATAGATCGACCGGTTGGCGGTATGTCGCGTCCCGACCCGGCAGGCTGGTTCTGGTCCAGCGGGGTATTATTCCGGGACACCAGCAGCACCGTCTGGGCGGCCTGACGGGCTGCCGTACCGAAACGGCCGACGTTTCAGAGCCTTCGATTCGCCTCGAAGGCTCCGTCGGCTGGGCGTCCTTGGGGTGAGCCGCGCCGTCTGGTTGTAGTGTTGACCGCGGTAACCCCCCTACCTCATCCGGGTTCTGGCCTCGGAGGGGATCGGACGTCGGGTGTAAGAGTGCAGGGGAGTCGTTTAGTGGGTGGGCCCTAAAATCCTTGGGCCCGCGGTCTGCTCATAACACCATGCAGATCGTTGAGTCTCACATACCCCGCGCGCCCCTTATGCACGGGGACCTAGTAGGAGATTCGGCCCTCGGCCCGAAAAAAAAAAAAAGGTTTGTAGCAAATGGATAGCCACAATAAATGCTTACCTAGTAGTTTTTCGTCATCCTACCTTCTACAGAGATACAACTTATTATGTCTCCTCCTCCTTGCGTCGTATTCCTCATTTCTGAGGGTCGTGACCACCCTTTTGTATCACCTTCGCACGCACGATCTTTCTCCATCCATTCTTGTCTCTGTATCAAGAGCGGTGCAGATCTGGTCGGACCAACGTATTGGGCTGCGCCCCCGAGGTCTTTTCCCATCTACCTTACCAGTCACGATGAGCCTCTCGAGATTGCTACCATCCTTCCGTGCAATGTGACCAAAGTATTCAAGGACTCTGCGAAGACACTCGGATGACAGCCGCGAGGAGATTTTGAGTTCTTGTAAGATTGATACGTTGGTCCGAAATGCTGTCCACGGAATACGCAGCACCTTTCTCCAGCACCACATCTCAAAGGCGTCAATGCGTCTGCGGTCTGCAGATTTCAGTGGCCAGGTCTTCAGCGCCATACGAAAAAATCGAGAAGACTAGAGTTTGTACCAGTTTGGTTTTGGTTTTTACGGATATGTTGCGATCTCTCCAGATTTTTCCGAGCTGAGTCATGGCACTCTTAGCCATACCAATTCTCCGGCGCACTTCCTTCTCGCACGAGCCATTGTTACTGATGTTGGAACCCAGGTAGTTAAAATTGTCCACTATTTCTAGGTCTAATGCGCCAGTGAGTTCCCATTTTCCAGACCTATCCACCACCATAACTTTGGTTTTGGACTTGTTTATGGAAAGTTAAAGGAAAGTTATTATGTCTACAGTGTTAATAAAAGCCTAAATCTTTTATTACCAGCATTAGACGTTTATTGAGGTTTCCGAACGTTTTTATTATTTTTATTATGACATTGATAGATTTCATTTAATATAATAACGCATCACTAAGTTTCTGATGGACCTGAAATTTCATTACAAAGTTTAAAGTTATACGCTAGGAACTTACGCGATAGTTAAATGTTCCAACGGGTTGTCCAATAGATCCAAGAGGATGCGAACGATTCATAAAGACACGGCCTCCTCCAGCCTCACTCAGTCCGTAACCAATCGATATTTCTGCGTGTGGCAAGGATTTCTGTGAGTGAAAATTAAAACATAAATAGGTGAAAATTTTATGTAGATTGCTCTAAGCGAAAATCTTCGACACGGTATTTCTCAGGGTGATCTCAGTCTTCTCGAGTTTCACCAATGTTCGATATATTTCTGTAGCGAAAGATTCACCTGTGACAGTTTTTAGACCGATATATTTATTCTACTATAATGAGATTCGTTTGGATCTGTTGTCCGTATGAACACAGTACTGAGCAGATCGTTGGCCATTGCCTAGTAATGGAGACTTGTCCATTGGACACAACCCATTGAGTTTCTCGCCTGATCTTCTCAGTTTCTGGATCTTTCTCAGGATCTTCACTGATTCGGTGGTATGTTCAGCAAAGCCTTGATCTTGATAAGGTCAGTGTTAGCAATTCTTTCAGGTTGAGCTGTGAGCTCACCTACCGTTCCTTGAGTAGCTAGAATTACTGGTGGTAGGACCTCTTCTGAGTCCGCACGGGTAGGTACCATCGCCTCGTCTATTTCTGCCGTGAAGCAGTAATGCGTTTCGGTTTGAAGGGTGGGGCAGCCGTTGTATTTATACTGAGATCTTAGAACTTATATCTCAAGGTGTGTGGCGCATTTACGTTGTATATGTCTATGGGCTCCAGTAATCACTTAACACCAGGTGGGCTGCGAGCTCGTCCACACAACTAAGCAATAAAAAATAAATAAAAAAATAGCTTGGTTCGGCATTCTACCCGAAAAAAAAAAGGCTCCCCAATGATCTGGATTCGACGAGCAACGCGCCGCCCTCGTCGTGGTCATAGGAGAGGACCTCTCGCTGCCGCACGTCGTGGCTACGATGCTCGGCAGCGACGCGTCCTGGAAGGCGATGCTCGACTTCTGCGAGTCCACCATTTCGCAGAAGGAGGCGGCCGAGCGAGAGAGGGAGAGCTCTTCCCTTTCCGCACCGATCCGTCGCCGTCGAGCCGGGGGCCGGAGGCGGGAATACGCCCGTACGTCCCGGCCCCTGTAGGTAGTGGCCTCCCCCGGTGAAGGTCAAGGGGCGATGTGGGGGGCTGAGGCCGCGCGGCGCGCTACCAGCACTAAGTGCTCGTGTAACTTTCAAACGTTAAACGGACCAAGAAACCGTATCTAGAAATATCTACTACCAGGCGTTAAGGAGTCATTTTATGTTAAAGTTTTAACAAAAATATGTACTTTACTTACCATTAAATACTCTAAAATGTTTGTTGTTATGGCACAACCACCGAGACGGATATGTTTAAAGCTGTTGAAGTCACATCTGTCTTTGTTTTCCAAAAGCATTAACATGAAGGGTGGCGTTGTGCTTAAAGACGATGGCTGTAAATGTGAAAATATAAATATCGACCAAAGAACTCCTGTTTTTAGGGAGCGGCTTAACTGTGCCTCTGGTATCGCTGATGTCCATGAACAACTGTGACCACTGGTAGTAGGACCCCTCGTGAGTCCGCACGGGTGGGTACCACCTTGCCTATTTCTGCCGTGAAGCAGTAATGCATTTCGGTTTGAAGGGTGGGGCAGCCGTTGTAACTATACTTGAGACCTTAGAACTTATGTCTCAAGATGGGTGGCGCATTTACGTTGTGGATGTCTAAGGGCTCCAGTAACCACTTAACACCAGGTGGGCTGTGAGCTCGTCTACCCATCTAAGCAATATTTTTTTTTTATCGATTTTTATTTCTTAATTTCATTAATAATCAAATGTAAATGCTTATCTACAAATAATAAAATTCCGTTATCAGGTCTGGCAATTAACTGTATTTAAAATATGTTCAAAGCTAATAATAATAAAAAAAAGTGGAGGTGACTTATAGACTAAGTACCTTATATTTATTAATAAGTTCACAAATGTGTTCTATAGTTGTTGGTTTTGATGATTGAATTCTTTTGTATCTCAGTATCGATGAGGACAAAACATATAAGGTAGTTGAAATCCAATTCAGCGGTGTTATTATTAACAACGACTTTATAGGCGCGGAGAACCTTCCAAAGTTTGTCCTGGAATAGTATGTTAATTTACAAAATGCAATCTATGAAACTTCCGGATGACTTAGGAGCTTATTGTGCTCTTTTTCTGGTCCGTAGACGAACTCTAGATTCCCCCGGCATGAACTCCGTAGACATTAAAACGTAATTGCGGTTATAAATGCTAAAATACGAAGTCGCAATTTCAATGAACAATAATAACAGGAGACAAGTAAGTCACACAGGGGCCCCTTATTTGGATTCCCTGTAGTATAACAACGAGAGACTTCCTTATAAGGGGAAAAAAAAATTTCATCAGCTCGGTAGAAAATATTTTTATATTTGAATCATGGTTTGCTCCGTAACAGAAATAGGCAGAACGATAGTGCGGACTTGTCTGGAATCGCAGCATTCCTTTACTAGTCATGAGTCAGTTTTTTTTTTTTTTTTATAATTGTCATTTCCGATTTTAAGGGTGGGGTAATCGTTACCTGTACAACAATTGTACGAATAAATAATAAGTCTTTTTTCGTAGATAAAAGTCGATAAAATGACACCATTTATTTTATAAATATCTATGAGTTCCTACAAATAGTTAACAATAGGTGAGGCGTGAACGCTTCTGCCTTACTAGGAAAAAAAATGCGGTCCGGGAACCCCTCTAAAGAACGATTAGACAATAGGCCGAACATAATTCTGGTCTGCTCGAATCTCTATGTTAGGACAAACACACTCTCACACTTTGGCAAACAATAGAAAGAGGCATATATAAACATTTTAGATACAATTTTTAAATACTTGAACGGTCAAATCATACTTACCGATTAAAAGTAATTGATATGACTAAATTTTTTTGCGTAAGAGCAACGCGCTTTGGCGCTCCAGTAGTTCCACTTGTTTCAATTATCAAAGCAATTGTTTCTTCGGGATCAAAATCTGTTGGCCTAAAAATCATGCCCAAATTAGGAAAAATCTGTGAGTTAGGCAGGCACGTATTCTGAGTCTTACAAGTTTGAGTGTGTGGTTAGACAGGAAACCTTAACATCACTCCTCCTCTTTAATCTTCGGATGGATTCTTTGCATGATTGATGAACTCAGCAAAACTAAGATAAGGTTTTCAATAGATGTATCCTGCATTAATAATTTCCACTAATAAATAAATAAATAAACAAATACTCATATCCATAAATAGACTGTTACCAAACAGCAGATATTTTTGGTAATTTTTTTTGGGTAGGAGGCTGAACCTCATCCATGAGGTTTCCGCTTAGGGGGCATGCGTGGTACGTGGGTGTTGACGGTCCGCAAATGTCGGAAGCGGACCGCCAACCCGGTTCAAGGAAGCTTTTAAGGCTTCTCTTACACTCTCACCTAACGTCCGATCTCCGCCCGGGGTTAGAGCCCCGGCAGTAAGGGGAACCAGCCGTCAACATTACGTCCAGAGTCTCGACGCCATCCCAAGGATGCTCGACCGACGGGTTGTCAACGCGATCGTCTACTATCAACGACGCCGATCTCCGTGGTATGGCGGTCTGTAGGGTCGCTCGGTTTATTTAAATTGGTTTAATTGTTCTTTGAATTGTTCTTTGAATCGCGTGGCGTTTATTTTCGTCTCCCAATTACTTTTGGACAGTAAATAATTAGAACAAATAGAGCAGAAAAGGTCCCTTTATCATTACTATGACTGAAATTGAAGTGGCCCGAGTCTTATGGTCGCAAAAGGCCAGGAATAGAAACATAAAATCTACTCACTTGAAGCTTCCAATCGATGCATCGCTACCAAAACCAGTCATCAATTCAGAAAAAGTCAAAACGTCCTTATGATCATTATCATCGAAGGTAAGTAATTTTATATCGTGCTCATAAAACTCCAGTGCATTTTTTACGTTAACAAGATTCCTGTTCTGACAAAATATAGCTTTTGGTTGGAACGAAGCGAACATTTGTGCAAGTGCATCTGGAGATAAAAAAAAAACACTTTATTTGAACTTGCTTACATTCAACTTATTCATTCCGCTTGGTGCGGGCACTGGTGTTTCTCATATGCCACTACGGGGCGGAGGCATGGTGCATGAAAAGCCGCTATAGCAAAAAGATCGATGCCTTTGAAATGTGGGTGTGGCGGAGATTGCTACGAATACCGTGGACTGCCATGAGAACTAACGAGTCCATTCTTAGGGAGCTAAACATCCGGAAAAGCGCACCGTGGGGAGAACACAAACCAGATGGTCGGATCTAAAATTCAACTTTAGCTTCAACTCAAGCTGTTTCTGCAGCTTTGAAGCACAAAAATCACTATTTTTTAAGTTGGTTACTTGTGTTCACGTTTGGTAATCTTTGAGCGTTGCAATGACATTGAGATATTGCTATGTGAAAAAGTTGCTTTTCGTTGCAAATGGTTTTTAAACTACACTCATGTTTATGTCATATATTCAAAACAGATCTTCACAACACTTTTTTAACTGGTGGTAGAACCTCTTGTGAGTCTGCACGGGTAGGCGCCACCGCTCTGCCTATTTTTGCCGTGAAGCAGTGATGCGTTTCGGTTTGAAGGATGGTGCAGCCGTTGTAACTATACTGAGACCCTGAAACTTATATCTCAAGGTTGGTGGCGCATTTGTGTTGTAGATGTCTATGGGCTCCAGCAACCACTTAACACCAAGTGGGCTGTGGGCTCGTCCAACCATCTAAGCAATAAATAAATAAAACTTATATAATATTTTCCTAGTTTATTTATTCTTCGTTAATGCGACCCATTTAGTCGTTCTCTGAAGGATATACCGAAGCAGAAGGAAGGATGTATTAATTATGTAGAAAGTTGCTTTTCGTTGCAAATGCACTCATGTTTATGTATATTCAAAACAGATCTTCACAATTCTAATAAAACATTTTCCTAATTTATTTATTTTTCGTTATGGCGACCCATTTAGTTGTTCTCTGAAGGATATACCGAAGCAGAAGGAAGGATGTATTCTTTCTTAATATTTGTAATGGTCAGAATAGTTCATCACCCTTCCAACAGTAAACGTATATCAGTTTCTCATAGATGCACAGAATTGATCCAATTGATCCTTTTCAAACCGGAACTAGTTGCTTGCTTGGCTGCGGAATGCAGGATCGTGGAACCCAAACGAGCAGGTGCTTGACGTAAGTCGAAATGTAATTGACTATTTATAAATAAAAACTAATACAAAATCGTGCGCTTTAGTCAAAATGTATGTACGTGTACGAAAAATACGTTTATAGTAGGTACTTACTGACTGTCATCTTCATACTGACATTATAAATTATAATTCCTAAGTACAAGGCAGCGTATAGTGGTATTGTCAAGTCCAAATGATTGTATCCCATAAGGACGATGACGTCACCTTTCTTTAGTCCCAGCTCGGTCAAGGAAACGGCACACTGTATTGACCTTTCCAACACTGACTTCTTTGTTTCCGATTGATCTGTCGCTCCGTCGATCTGAAAATGATTTCATTTTTTTGAATCAAGCAGCAAAATCACATTCTTATAAAACGCTTTTGTTAACCTGGCTTGTGTCTGTAACTTAACCTTTGTTACGGAACCTGGCTTGTGTCTGTAACCTTTGTTACGGAACGGGTTTAACTTCATTTCTAACCAACTTCAAGACGTCCGATTAACTTGAGTATTTGTACTCGCATGACAAAACAATCATATTATAAATTTGGCTTATAGTTCTATTCAGTCATTTTAGGCTAAATTAGGTGAATTCCACTCTCAAATAATCACTGAACCGGACAGTTTTCTCCTTCAAATGCTGCAGAAAGATTGAATTTAAAGTAATAGTTAATAAAAAACGATAATTGTATATTGAGCAAAAAATAAACTTAATATTACGAGTTTTTGATAGGGACTACCGGTTGACCTCAGATAATTCTTTAACCGCGCGCTCTCCGCCCTCTATCTCGAAAACAGTTCAAGGCAGAGAGAATATCTATACTAATATTATAAAGAGGAAAGATTTGTTTGTTTGTTTGTTTCGAATAAGCTCCGAAACTACTGGACCGATTTGAAAAATTCTTTTTCCATTAGAAGCCGACATTGTCCCTGATGAACATAGGCTACTTTTTTTTTATTTTATTTTTTTGGTTTCATGTGTGTTTTAATGTTTCCGAAGCGAAGCGAGGGCGGGTCGCTAGTTAAATATAAGAGTTGTAGAGAATTTAATTATCTACACTATTGACACTAAATACAAATAACGTAAAACTCATAGAAAACGAGATATTCGCAAAAAAAATTAAATCGATTTTGTGACTTTTGACTCCTGACTTTAAAACTTGTGAAATTCCAATTATACGTGAATTTTGAGAATAGTTTTAGGATGCCAAAATACAAGTTATTATGTGGTATTTATTATACCGGGTATGTCAATTTTCCGAGGTCAAGCCCCTATTGACTGAACTATTAGCACCCGAAACAAGTGTCGCCAGGATAAAAAAATACTTTTTAATTCGGCCTTTTTTATTGCTTAGATGAGTGTAAGCTTGTTAGATAGACATCAGCAACGTAAATGCCATCTTGAGACATGAGTTCTAAATCTCAGTTCTATAATACAACTGCCACCCCATCCTTCAAACCGGAACGCATTACTGCTACGCGGCAGAAATAGGCTGGGCGATAATAACCACCCGGGCGAGTTCACAAGATGCCCGGTATTTATACAAATTATAATATTTTCGGGTTTATTACACAATGTTATGTTGTCGCAGTCCCGTCATTCGATATGAGTAGATTATTTTCCCGTGGACTTTCCGCAGAAAGCTTAGAAGATTTCATTCAAATCACAACACCTAAATGCTACAAGGTCTAAAGTGGTCGTCGTGGCCTAACGGATAAGACGTCCGGTGCATTCGTGTTGAAGCGATGCACCGGTGTTCGAATCCCGCAGGCGGGTACCAATTTTTCTAATGAAATACGTACTCAACAAATGTTCACGATTGACTTCCACGGTGAAGGAATAACATCGTGTAATAAAAATGAAACCCGCAAAATTATAATTTGCGTAATTACTGGTGGTAGGACCTCTTGTGAGTCCGCACGGGTAGGTACCACCGCCCCGCCTATTTCTGCCGTGAAGCAGTAATGCGTTTCGGTTTGAAGGGTGGGGCAGCCGTTGTGACTATACTGAGACCTTAGAACTATATCTCAAGGTGTGTGGCGCATTTACGTTGTAGATGTCTATGGGCTCCAGTAACCACTAACATCAGGTGGGCTGTGAGCTCGTCCACACAGGTAAGCAATAAAAAAAAAAAAAAAAAAAAAGACCAATCGAGCAAGATTTACGAATACAACCCAAAAACAAATTAGTCAAGCTGCTTTTGCTCTCATCATTCCAACTATTCATGAGAAAAATAATACCATAGTAATTTTTTTTATTGCTTAGATTTATGGACGACCTCACAGCCCACCTGGTGTTAAGTGGTTAATGGAGCCCATAGACATCTACAACGTAAATGCGCCACCCACCTTGAGATATAAGCAGGGTGGTGGTACCTACCCGTGCGGACTTACAAGAGGTCCTACCACCAGTAATAATTAAACAAAAATGTGTAGTTTAATTCGATGTTGTACTTTCTGCTCAATGTGTAATAATACATATTTACGTTAACTTTTGTTAAGAATGGACACGACTATTTCAAACTAATTAAGATAAACAAACTACCATAATAACGAAACAAACAGACAACATTTCGAATGATAATGCCACTATAAATGATAACACGCGTTCAAGAGCAAGATGTTTCCTAATAATTGTCCCCTAAATAAGTATAAGGTCTAACTATTGCGTACATACTTTTTATTATCTTATCTTTTAAATGCTTAGTTTGCGCCTATTGATATAATGCCGTGTCTCGGGTCGTTAGTCCGACGGTCGCCCAATCTTCACAAATCATGGGTTTGCATATCACTCCATCCTTTCATATTAAATAGTGTAAGAGCTTAAAGATTTTTTAATGAGCTCTGTTAATGTGATTAGTGCGAGGTTTTTAACTATCTCGATAGCGGTAAAGTTAGTCAAGCTTAGTATGCAGTTGGAACAGCGCCTCTAGCGGCAAACGTAGGCAATTTTTTTTTTTTTCCCTACCTAAGCTGAGACCCTGGAGAGGCTATTTCAGCGTAACCCTAACGTTTGTAGGTGAGCTCACGGGGCTCAAACCTGATGACGTTGCTAACACGAACCCTAGCAAGAGTCGTGCTTCGCAGAATCTACCACCGGATCGGAAACGCGACCCACTGAGAAGATCCGGCGAGAAACTCAGTGGGCTGTGTCTGAGAGTTAATTTACTCGTCGAGCCCTTGCTTGAAGTACCTAAAAGCACCGTTAGTGGATCGGGAGGATCCGAGATGACGTGTTTTGGGCGACGTCGACTGGTGTTCGAATCTCGCTGGCGGGTACCAATTTTTCTAATGAAATACGTACTCAACAAATGTTCACGATTGACTTCCACGGTGAAGGAATAACATCGTGCAATAAAAATCAAACCCGCAAAATTATAATTTGCGTTAAATTATAATTACTGGTGGTAGGACCTCTTGAGTCCGCATGGGTAGGTACCACTGCCTCGCCTATTTCTGCCGTGAAGCAGTAATGCGTTTCGGTTTGAAGGGTGGGGCAGCCGTTGTGACTATACTGAGACCTTAGAACTATATCTCAAGGTGTGTGGCGCATTTACGTTGTAGATGTCTATGGGCTCCAGTAACCACTTAACACCAGGTGGGCTGTGAGCTCGTCCACACATCTAAGCAATAAAAATAAAATAAAAAGAAATACCTGCAAAACGAAATCCGGGTCATCTTTTAAGCCCTGCAATATCAATTTGCCGAGGTGATATCGATCAGTCGGGATACCGGTCTGAGCGACGATTCGTGAGGACAGATCATCAGCAAACCCATTGACGTTGTCCATAGAATGTATGTACGGAATAAACGCCATTTCCTGAAAGTTTTCTAAGAAACGATACCTTACATAGTCGGCATGAAAGCACAGGGGATATTTATAATTTTGACAAATAGAATCGAGTAATTTCAAATACAATTAGTTCTTATATATCGTAATCTATTTAAGCAATTTTAAGATACAATTCTCTTATTGCATCAATAAATTATTGATAATGATGATGAAAACACTAATAGGCATAAAGCCGTGCACAGCACATTTCTGCTACAGCTATAATGCTAAGTTTAACAATTACTCAATAAACATATTCTACAAAACGTATCAAACTTAAAAATGAATTTAAAAATAATCCAATTAAAATAAAATAGTTCACAGATAACCTACTTCTCTATCACTGCCGTGTTAATATTGTCACGCTCAAATCACTTCTACAAAGTGGTTTCAAATTTGTTATTCTAATATCATTCATGTGTTAAGCGTGCGTAAGATAAAAAGTAACGTTTTATCAGCGTCGTAGTTGCAAAGCAAGCAAAAAACAAATAATTTTTTACAGCAGGAAAATTGGTCACAAGTGTTACGTAAAGTCGATAATATCAATTCTTTTCTTTGCGAGGATGTGGGATTGAGGTGTTCGCTTCGAGCAACGTTAGGACATCGTTAGACATCAACCCAGTGAAAAGCACAGCGGTGCTATTTCAATGGGGAATACCACGAATTTACCTCCCGCGTTAGGAGGAAAATCTCACACCCCCGATCACCATCACTGTATGAGCGTCTGCTCTACAAACGCCTCAGAGACTTCGACTCATCCAAGGGCATTCTCATCGATGAACAATTCGGATTCCATACAAATCACTCATGCGTCACTTGTGTCTGAAGTGGAGAACTCTCTGGGGCGAGTCTCCAAATGGGGTGAATTGAACTTGGTTCAATTCAACCCGTTAAAGACACAAGTTTGCGCGTTCACTGCGAAGAAGGACCCCTTTGTCATGGCGCCGCAATTTCAAGGAGTATCCCTGCAACCTTCCGAGAGTATCGGGATACTTGGGGTCGACATTTCGAGCGATGTCCAGTTTCGGAGTCATTTGGAAGGCAAAGCCAAGTTGGCGTCCAAAATTCTGGGAGTCCTCAACAGAGCGAAGCGGTACTTCACGCCTGGACAAAGGCTTCTGCTTTATAAAGCACAAGTCCGGCCTCGCGTGGAGTACTGCTCCCATCTCTAGGCCGGGGCTCCCAAATACCAGCTTCTTCCTTTTGACTCCATACAGAAGAGGGCCGTTCGGATTGTCGATAATCCCATTCTCACGGATCGTTTGGATCCTCTGGGTCTGCGGAGGGACTTCGGTTCCCTCTGTATTTTGTACCGTATGTTCCATGGGGAGTGCTCTGAGGAATTGTTCGAGATGATACCGGCATCTCGTTTTTACCATCGCACCGCCCACCACCGGAGTAGAGTTCATCCATAATACCTGGAGCCACTGCGGTCATCCACAGTGCGTTTCCAGAGGTCATTTTTTCCACGTACCATCCGGCTATGGAATGAGCTCCCCTCCACGGTGTTTTCCGAGCGCTATGACATGTCCTTCTTCAAACGAGGCTTGTGGAGAGTACTAAACGGTAGGCAGCGGCTTGGCTCTGCCCCTGGCATTGCTGAAGTCCATGGGCGACGGTAACCACTCACCATCAGGTGGGCCGTATGCTCGTCTGCCTAAAAGGGCAATAAAAAAAAATGCGTTTAACAGGTGCACCGCCTCACGGAGCACATTCTTGTGGGGCTAAATTGACCAAAACCATTATACACGGGAGCTCTATTCTTCGAGGTCGCAAAAGCGTTCGACAAAGTCAGGCACAACGGTTTGATTTTCAAACTATTCAACATAGGCGTGCCGGATAGTCTCGTGCTCATCATACGGGACTTCTTGTCGAACCACTCTTTTCGATATCGAGTCGAGGGAACCCGCTCCTCCCCGCGACCTCTCACGGCTGGAGTCCCGCAAGGCTCTGTCCTCTCGCCCCTCCTATTTAGCTTATTCGTCAACGATATTCCCCGGTCGCCGCCGACCCAGTTAGCTTTATTCGCCGACGACACGACTGTTTACTATTCGAGTAGAAACAAGTCCCTAATCGCAAAGAAGCTTCAGAACGCAGCCGTAGCCCTAGGACAGTGGTTCCGAAAATGGCGCATAGACATCAACCCAGCGAAAAGTACAGCGGTGCTATTTCAAAACGGAATACCACGAATTTACCTCCCGTGTTAGGAGGAGAAATCTCACACCCCCGATCACCATCTTTGGCCCACTTATTCCCTGGGCTAGGAAGCTCAAGTATCTGGGAGTTACCCTGGATGCATCCACGACATTCCGCATATTAAAACAGTTCGCGAGCGTGCCGCGTTTATTCTCTTTACCCCATGATATGTAAGCGGAGTAAAATGTCATTTCGGAACAAGGTGTGCATAAGACCCGTCATGATTTACGCGAGTGTGGTGTTCGCTTACGCGGCCCACACACACATTGACACCCTCCAACCCTACAGTCCCGCTTTTGTAGGTTAGCCGTCGGGGCTCCGTGGTTCGTAAGGGACGTCGATCTGCACGACGACCTGGGCCTCGAATCGATCCGCAAACACATGAAGTCAGCGTCGGAACGTTACTTCGATAAGGCTATGTGTCATGATAGTCACCTTGTCGCTGCCGCCGCTAACTACTCGTCGGATCCTGATCACGCAGGAGCCAGTCACCGTAGTCGCCCTAGATACGTCCTTACGAATCCATCAGATCCAATAACTCTTGCATTAGATGCCTTCAGCTCTAACACTAGGAGCAGGCTTAGGGCCAGGGGCCCCGGTAGCCGTATTCGTCGAACTCGTTAAAGAGCTCGACTTGCAACCTAACCCATGCATCAGCCCGCTGAGTTTCTCACCAGATCTTCTCAGTGGGTCGCCATTCCGATCCGGTAGTAGATTTATTCTCGAAGCAGCTGCTCCTGAGTTGTTAGGTCTCCTTCGAAGGCGCTCGGGCAGCTGTTAGCAAATCTCACCTCTCCTGGCTAAGCCTTTGCTCGCCCATCCGTCCTGGTGAAACTGGAAAGGCCTCCGGGCCACCAGTAATGCTTCAATGGCCTAACTTGCAAACTTGCAAAATTATAATTTGCGTAATTATCGACTGGTACGTCTGGACGTCTCGGATTCCGCATGGGTAGATACTACCACGCTGCCTATTTCTGCCGTGAAGTAGTTAAGGAATATGATTCCGTTAACTGAGTTTCCGCCTTCACCCACATGATCGCGTGGGCGTAGACTCATGCTCAGCAGTGAGATGAAAGGTAGCCGTAATAAATAAACATTTTTTTTTATCATTTAACTTCTAACAATTGACGTTTAAATATTTAAATGACGATAACATAGCTTCTGTTCCAAATTAATCCCATTTTACTAGTTTCGAAAAAATGAGCGAAAATAGGGATTTTTCGATCTAAGTGCTTTTTATCGATATTCTGGATCACAATAGGTCGATTCAAGTATCGATCCTATTGATTCCGATTTTTTGGACCGAACCATTATCGTATCAAGAATTTTTTTAAATAAAATTGTTATATTTTATTGTATCAACCCAGTTTTGTTTTTTAGTACAGTTACAAAAAGTTTTTTTACATTAACCAATGTTTGTATGATAATGTTCAGGGTACACAGAAAATGACTCTTAAAACCCCTGGCTTACGTTATATTATTACTCTTCTTTAGATATCCCCTTTTTATCTTTATTACTGTCCTTTGACATACACCGGATATAAAATGTATTGATTGAAATGTCATTGTAATAGCCACATAAGTTCATTCATACCGCCCCGTATCAGTAACGCGGCCGGGTCACATTGTGATTGTGATTCGATTGATGTATTGGAATAAAGTTCAATACACAAGATCTGGACAATTCATGCTCTTAGATTTAATCGAAACGCTTAGCTCGAGTTATAAGAAATAAATCAGGTAATGGCTGCCCTTTGCTAATGAAATAGGTCATTGCTTCGCGGCAGATATAGGTAAGTTGTTAGTATGTACCCTGTGGGTGTGCAGTGAGTCCTCATCATCATTCTCCTGCCCTTCTCCCAGTCACCTGGGGTCGGTGTAACATGTTTTCTCCTTCCGTACTCCTCTATCCATGAAATCCAACATCAATTTATCAGTTGATGAACCCTTAGTGCGTCTAAACAGCGAGAACAATAAACTATGATTAGAATGTTATAGTATTTACTGGTGGTAGGACCTTTTGTGAGTCCGCACGGGTAGGTACCACCACCGTGCCTATTTCTGCCGTGAAGCGGTAATGCGTTTCGGTGTGAAGGGTGACCTTAGAACTTAAGGTGGTTAGTGCATTTACGTTGTAGATGTGTATGGATTCCAGTAACCACTTGACACCAGGTGGGCTGTGACCTCGTCCACCCCTCTAGGCAATAAAAAAATTAAAATAAATAAATATATAGTTTAAAAACTAAAATAACACGCTTACTCGTAGCATACGGAGCTAGCTATTAATTTTCTTTTCTTTTTGATTCTGTTGATACTGGTCAGCATTATTAGAGCGAAATTATAAAATCATTGTACTGTAGTCGATTGTTGAAGCACCTGAAAATTTCAAGTAAATCGGATGAATTGATGTTGGTAAAAATGACGTTCAAAGATTCCGTTTCATCCAAGCGTACATGGTGTGAGCTAAGTAAAGCGTGATAATAAATAAAACATAAACGCTTTGGGTATTTTTTATTAAACTCAACAACTTAAGTTATCTCTATAGATACTACGAGTATACATTATATATATATACCACTACTGTAATTTGAAACATGATTAAATCCAAATGAATGTCGATAATGATGAATGAAAACTCAAAAAGCGATACTATAAAGTTACAAGAGAGTCAGTAAGATTACTTGTTTTTTTTTTTTGCACAAATGTTTTATTTTTAATGAAATTAAATTTTATTTAAAGCAAGTTTTTTTTTCGTTGAGTAAACTTTGCAAAAGTTAAAATTTTGCAAAACTTAATATTTCATTAAAAAAAAAAGGACTAAAGCTACTTCTACTAAACACAACTATTAATTGGGGATAGCGCCCACAGACCTTCTATTGTACTGTATCAAGACAAGTCCCCGTCGGATGAATTCTGTCGGAGCTCATCAACGGACACATTTTTATAAATATGAAAGTTATTTATAAACCGAAAAAAACACTTTAATATTGACATTATAATTTTAGATGTTTTATAAATGCAAAAAAATAAAAAACAATGGGATAAATCAATAAAACACTAGGAATCCGCTCCGACTTCAAAATAAAAATGATTAAAGGTAAAATATGTGATTTTTTTATGCTTCCCTCACAGTGTTAATCACAAATTCCTTTATTTTCCTTCTGTCAATTTTAAGTTGAGGAGTCGTCGGCATTTCTTTTAGGAAAATAACTCCGCCTCTCAATTGTTTTGGAACCGAAAGCGAATCTGCAAATTTATAAAAGGACACACGTTGTACATGACAATCTACGATCAAAAGCATTTTAGGCAAAGCGGCAACGTTTTAACAGAATAAAAGAATGAGCATGTATGGAAATTGGCATCAAACATTTATGTTAATCCGCGTAGGGGGAACATTTAAAACGACTAGATACCTACTTAATTTGTGTCAAGTAATTCACGGCGCGCTTTCAATTTTAATTAACATCACATTAGAACATGGCTAGAAAGTGTCATCTGCGAAGACTCCGGAATACGTTGTGAGTCGCTTCTGACCTTTTTCTGTTTGCTCGTGGGTCAGTCGCACTAAACTTTTTTTTATTGGTTAAGTGGGTGGACGAGCCACAGCCCACCTGGTGTTAAGTGGTTACTGGAGCCCATAGACCTCTACAACGTAAATGCGCCACCCACCTTGAGATATAAGTTCTAAGGTATAATATATATATATATAAGGTATAATATATAAGTATAGTTACAACGGCTACCCTACCCTTCAAACCGAAACGCATTATTGCTTCACGGCTGAAATAGGCAGGATGGTGGTACCAACCCGTGCGGACTCAAGAGGTCCTACCACCAGTAATTATAATTTAACGCAAATTATAATTTTGCGGTTTTGATTTTTATTACACGATGTTATTCCTTCACCGTGGAAGTCAATCGTCAACATTTGTTAGGCAAGTATTTCATTAGAAAAATTGATACCCGCCTGCGGGATTCGAACACCGTCGCCTCGCTCGATACGAATGCACCGGACGTCTTATCGCTTAAAATGACTTCGACTACTAATCTCTACTAAACTAATCCTCATGCGATTTATATTCACCACTATGTATCAGTTTTATGACTATATTACACAAACTATACGAACATTACTACGGTCATACTGCAATAGTATGATACCTTTAACCAAGTCCTTGATTTCCTGTTCGGTGACGCGATGTCCCTCTTTAAGCACGACACAAGCGCACGGCAGCTCCTCGCGCTGGACGTCCGTGACGCTGGTGACTATAACGTCCAACACACCCGGATGCTGGCGAATGACCTTCTCTATTTCAAGCGGTGATATCTAAAATTTGGAATAAATCCTGGCTTAAACTAGCTTATTAACTAGACTATAAGTAAGATTGTTTAGTCTTGGCTGTTGTAGATGCAAATAAACTGCTAAACGCGTCTCGTAGTTCTTAACCCCGGAACCTTAGCTTTGTAAGTTTTTTTTAGGTCATGTCGAAAATCGAACGGTTGGTAAAACTAACAATAAACAACAAATTGTTATGTTTCCATATTAAAAAAAGATGTGTGGTGTCGTGGGACACCGGATAGGAACGAAGTTCCTTATTATAAAAATATTAATTTTAACTTCTATTCGTGGTATAAAGAAAATAAAACTGAAGGTTTCACAACAACCCACGGTCATTCGGTAACGTGCGAACTTATTGTGGTACACTTAATTTGCGGTTGTTTGCATAAGAGTTAGTGTATTGCGCAAACGAACGCTCTGAGATCGTGGTCAATGAATGATAAAAAAATATGTTATTTTTTGTACGTTATTACAAAGTTAAGTCGTACACTGTGTGCATTACTAATAAAAATCTTACGTTAAGGACGTTTTTTCTCGGTTAGGGTACCCCTCCCCTATAAGAATGCTGCGATATTATATAAATTACACCTATTTTTTTTTTGTTTTTAGGTATTTGGATTTGAAATTTTATGCTATAAATTACCTGATAATTCTTATAGTGAATTAACAATTTAACTCGATCAACAAAGTAGAAATTATAATTTTCATCTCTGTACATAATATCGCCGGTTTTAAACCAGCCATCTTCTGAAAATGCTGCTTTTGTATTTTCGGGGTCATTGTAATATTCCTGTAAATGTTTTAAATAAACTGTTAAATACACTGTTTTTTTTTATTTGCTCAAGTCGTATCTTTTCGTTTTGTAGAAATTGCCAAATATTATTTTCAAATCTAACAAATAATATGCGAAAATAACATTTGGATGGGAAAATAAATTAAGTGTAATAGTCAAATGGACTAAAACTGCTTCTAGCTTTGTTATTGGGCTTGTCTGTGGCGACAAGCAAACTGAAATCGTTCTTGAGTAAAAGGCTCCAAGATTATATATATTTTAACTTAGTAGATCCTGAAGTCATTCTGGCTCACTCTTAAAAAGTAATAGGGGTTAAAGTATGAAATTGCCATTTTATTGTAATAGGTATTTCAAATGACATAGCACCTTCATGGTCTGAGATTTTTGGGTGAAACTTTTTTCAAATTGAAATCATTTAACAGAGCGACATGATCAACAATTGATAGAGCCCTTTTCGATTTAAAAAGCTGTAGTGTGAAGATAGATTTAAATAGTTTTTTTTTTATGATTGAATGATTACTGGTGGCCCGGAGGCCTTTCCAGTTTCACCAGGACAGGAGGGCGAGCAAAGGCTCAGCCAGAAGGGGTGGGATTTGCTAACAGCGCCTCCGAAGGAGACCTAACAGCTCAAGAGCAGCTGCTTCGCGAATGAATCTACTACCGGATCGGAATCGCGACCCGCTGAGAAGATCCGGCGAGAAACTCAGCGAGCTGATTCATGGGTTAGGTTGCACGGCGAACTCTTTGTCGAGTTCGACGAGTACGGTTACCGGGGTCCCTAAGCCTGCTCCTAGTGTTAGAGCTGAAGGCGTCTAATGCAAAGGTTATTGGATCTGATGGATCCGTAAGGATGTGAGATTTAAATAGTGCACATTAGCGCGTCGGTGTGCAAAATTGTATGTAATTTTTGAATTATATTTTGACGCATAACGTATATTCTATTCATTTGGGTATTTAACCATACCAATATCAATCAATTTATGTATATGATATAGCGCAATAGCGAGAAATAATAAATAAGTTAATTGGAGCGATTGAATTTAAATACTCTTTTACCTTAAAGATCGTGGGTCCCTTCAACCATAATTCGCCCTGTATATTGGGTTCTGTTATGTCTTTTTGCGTTGCAATATCAATCAACTGGAAAAATATTTTTAAAAAACGTTAACATTCTCATTTGTTTATAGTAATCTTAATTTTAATTTTATTCCATAAAAATGTAAAGAAAAATCTCTTTAGTTTTAAAAACATTTTTCTTGGACGGGCTCACTCAACTGTTATTCAGTAAAGAGAGTGTGTTACAGCCTTGCAAAGTTATTAATGTTGTTTAAAATATTGATTTAAATTACTTTAAATGTTGTTTTCCTATTTATATTATAGGCAAGTGAATATATTGTAAGATATATTTATTATAGTTTAATTTTTTTTACTGTCAATAAAATCTAATTTATATTACAGAAAAAGCAATTAAGTCTTTCATTATATTAATTTACTAGCGACCCGCCCTCGCTTCGCTTCGGAAACATTAAAACACACATGAAACCAAAAAAATAAAATAATTTTTTTTTTTTAAAAGTAGCCTGTGTTCATCAGGGACAATGTCGGCTTCTAATGGAAAAAAAATTTTTCAAATCGGTTCAGTAGTTTCGGAGCTTATTCGAAACAAACAAACAAACAAATCTTTCCTCTTTATAATATTAGTATAGATTCTGAAGTATTTGAAACAATTACCTATATAAATTAAACGTGAAGACATCAAGAAATAATATAGCCGTTTGAGAAAGGGCTACTCGGAATTACAAAACAATGTTCGTACCTATATCAAAGGCTAGTCTTTGGACATTACTGGGAAAAATATCATGAAAAATGTCCCAAAAAAAAATTTGTCCGTTTTATTGCTTAGATGGGTAGACGAGCTCACAGCCTACCTGATGTTAAGTGATTACTGGAGCCCATAGACATCTACAACGTAAATGTGTCACCCACCTTGAGATATAAGTTCTAAGGTCTCAGTTTAGTTACAACGGCTGCCCCACCCTTCAAACCGAAAAGCATTACTGCTTCACGGCAGAAATAGGCAGGGTTATGTACCCTACGCGCCCGGATTCTCAAGAGGTTTTACCACCAATATTGAAATAGAAATAACACAAGTTAAGAAATAATGCAAGATTTAAAGGGCACGGGCAGTGTATGTACCTAACTTAAGTTCAGAATGAAAGCCAATACTAGCGTAGCACCTCTAGTACGTCAACATCAAGTACATCCGGCTGTAGGAGTAGGAGTTGTCTGTCTAATTTGTTAACACTGGCCCTTGGATAAGCATTGAACAGTCTAATAAATCAGCCCACAGATGTCCACTGCTGGACATAGGCCTTTTTTTTTTTTTTTTTTTTTTTCTCTGGCCGGGGGCCGAACCTCCTACGAGGTCCTCGCGCCTAGGGGGCGCGCGGGGTATGTGAGACTCAACGATCTGCAGGTGTTGAGAGCAGATTGCGGGCCCAAGGATTTTAGGGCCCACCCACTAAACGACTCCCCTGCACTCTTACACCCGACGTCCGACCTCCGTCCGGGGTCAGAACCCGTTCAGAGTAGGGGGGTTCCCGCGGTCAACACTACAACCAGACACGCGGCGCCACCCCGAGGACGCCCGACCGACGGGTCGTCGAGGCGATAGTCGACGACCAACGACGTCAGTCTCCGCGGTACGGCGGCCCTACCAGGCCGCCCGGGCGGTGCCGCTGGTGTTCCGGGATACCCCGCTGGGCCAGAACCAGCCTGCCGGGTCGGAACGCGATACACCGCCGACCGGGTTGCTCTTCAACAGTATGTTCGGCGACGACAGCGACGACGCCGACGCGCCGTCCCGTCCTCCTGGTGCCAGCGCGCTAGAGTGACGGTAGCGTGCGGCGCAGCCTCAACCCCCTTAGGTCGCCCCGTGACCATCACCGGGAGGAGACTGCCTCCTCATAGGGGCTGGAGCTGGACAAACGCCCTCCTCCGAACCCCGGCTCGACGGCGGCGGCACGGCGCCGAGAGGGAAGAAGAGCTCTCTCTCTCCCGTTCCGCCACCTCCTTCTGCGAGATGGTGGACTCGCAGAAGTCGAGCATCGCCTGCCAGGACTCGTCGCTGCCGAGCATCGTAGCCACGACGGTCGGAAGCGACAAGTCCGGTCCTATTTTTGCAACGAGGACGCGGCGCTGCTCCGCGAAAGCGGGGCAGTACGCGAGCGTGTGCTCCGCCGTGTCCTCTATGCAGCCACTGCAGTGGTGGCACTTCGGCGTCGGCTCCCTCCGGGCGACGAGGTGCAGGTAGCGACCGAAACAGCCGTGTCCCGTGAGCACCTGCGTCGCCCGGAAGGTGAGACGTCCTCGGTCGCGATTCACCCAGTCCGAGAGGACCGGGCGGATCGCCTCGACGGTCCGTCGCCCGTAGGCGGGGTCCGCCAGGCGGCGAGACCACGCCTCGAGCACGGCACGCCGAGATTGAAGCTTCCGCGCTCGAACTTCCGACATAGGCCTCCCCCAAGCCTCGCCACAAAGACCGGTCCTGCGCTGCCTCGCGAACCTCGTCGGTCCATCTTGTGGGAGGCCTACCCACGCTATGTCTTCCGGTACGCGGTCGCAGTTCGAGCATAGCCCTCTCCATTGCTTTATGGGTGACCTTGAGCCTTCTCATAAGGCCCATTGTGAGCAGTACTTTGCAGAATTTACCACCGGATCGGAATCGCAATCCACTGAGAAGATCAAGCCAGAAACTCAGTGGGCTGAGAGAATAACTGAGAAACCCCCGGTCCAAAGGTGTGCGGGGATTGAAAAGTGGGGACCGCTCACCCCCCGGGGGCACTATCATACTACTCTGGTTGGACCATTGGCAATTTCCAACCATCAGGTGATCTTGCGTGCAAGGAAGCTATGTTTTGAAGGTGCTCGTGGGGTCCACATCAGCCCGCTCGTACATAACATGAGCTCTCCTCCTCCCTGCATCGATAATCTTCAATGCTGAGGGTCGTGGTCTCCTCTAACAACTTTCTCCTGTATTATCCTGCGCCATTCCTGCCTATCCTCGGCTGTGTGGATAGCGACGTTGACTGAAGTATTGAGAGTGGAGCGTATCTGGTCCGACCATGGCATTGGACTTCTGTCTCTGGGCCTTCTTCCGCATACCTAGCATGAACTAGTCTCCGGGTGGACCCCTCGAGCGATGCGAAGATTAAAAAAAAATCTATGCCTTTGTGAACTTACGCGATAGTTGAAGTTTGCGATTGGCTGTCCTAAAGATCCCAGTGGAGGTGATCGACTGTAAAATGCAACACTAGCCGCCTCGCTCAGACCGTACCCAACAGTCACGTACACGTTTGGTAGTGTTTTCTGTGGACATATAAAATTGCTAAATGATAAATGGACATAAAAGGGAACCAACAAATAAATATGTTAAACACCGTTGTACTGGGGTATAACTAGCTGTACCCGTCCGCTTCGCTGGGCATTTAAAATTAACATTATTATTTCTCCCCCCACAAAGATTCTCATCATTAACGCCCCCGCAACTGGTGTAAGGAGTCCAACACTCATATAAATATCCATTAAATACATGTATTATCTACATGGATACCAAGTTTCAAGTCTATCGGATGCATGGTTCAATAGTTATAACAAAACATCCGTAAAAACCACTGTAGATTTATATATTAGTATAGATAATTAGTTATTGAAAATAGGTAAACAAAAACCAAGCATGTAAAAGTTTATTTGTCCTTCTTTCACGGCGAAACGAAGCAACGGGCTAACATAGTCAGGAGAACGCAATAGATAAATAAGGTTGGAATGGAAAGGCCTTTGCTCTAATTTTGTATTAGAACCAGTGTCGCCGCTTCATCCCCACTATTTTAATTTCTACACATACACATACTGTGATTACAAGTATTTCGCACACAACAAAAACACCCACACATAAAGAAATCTCAGGACAGAAAGATATTCGTTCGCAAACTAGCACAAAACACCCGTAGGCATACACACTCACACACGCAAAAAGGCAATAAAAATGTTCATACACGCTAGTGCTTGATAAAATCGATATTCATTATCGATAAATTATCTGATGAATGAATGGAGAAAATGAAACATGAAATAAATATTGAAAAAAAAAAACTATTTTACTTTTATTAATTACAAATAGTCACTGTCCCTGGAATAAAACGTATTTGTTAAGCAGTTGGCGCTTGCTATTAATTGCGAATGAATTTTTCAAAACCAAGTGTATTCTGATTTTTTTTATGGTAAAATCATTTTCAGTAAAATGCTTAGAGCAAATAGTACTCGTCTTTGTCTCCAGTTTCCTCTACCTGTCACGTCAATCCATTGTTCCCTGGCGTTAGGTACTTTAGGAAACCTAAAATTTTTAATTTACTGCATAAGTCAAATAGCATTTTACTTAGATTTTAATACGTCTTAGACAATATAGTAAATACCCGTAAATGAGAGGTCTACATGTCCCTTTATATTATACCTTCACATTAATTCAATGATAATAATTCAATAATAATCATACATATTTATTTTACTCAAAATACGTCTCACTAAGAATATACTAGGTATCGTTAATTAAATATAAAATAATGCAAAAATTATCCATCTCAAATGTAAATATAGTCGATATTTTTTTTTTTTCCCTACCTAAGCTGATAGCCCTAGTGGCTATTTCAGCGTAACCTTAACTTTAGTAGGTGAGCTCACGGGGCTCAACCTGATGACGTTGCTAACACGAACCCTAGCAAGAGCCGTGCTTCGCAGAATCTACCACCGGATCGGAAACGCGACCCACTGAGAAGATCCGGCGAGAAACTCAGTGGGCTGTGTCTGAGAGTTAATATAGTCGAGAATTCTGTCGATGATTTTATTTCACCACATGGTCACCTCACTATCGACAAACTGCACCACGGCCAATCAGAGCAAAGGCCGAAATTTCAAAGATTGAAGTGTAGAGAACGCAATGCATGTAGTACATTGGAAGCTGACTTGGTCATTGCGTTCATTGGGCGAGTACACATCGCGCAATGTATGCTATTTATAACTTGCTGCAATAATATTGTTAATGTTTGGAATTTCATAATGCTCAGTATATTTTTATGTTTTAGACAAATAATATTGCTGTCTGATAAAACACGTCGGAAGATAGAGACTGTCGCTGAGCTCCGTCTGTTGATAAATCAGTACCCTGTGGCACCAGCGCCTGGTGATGAGTCTGCTGAAGCCGTGAAAACCACAAAGTTGCAGGTCAAGAATACGTCGGACAAGAGGATCCGTAAACCGCCTAAATAATAATGTTTCACTTTATTTATTTTATGGAAAGTATAGCATAATATTTATTTTTAATTATTTTACTTCGTTATAATTCTTTGATGTATTCCATACTCATTTTTATGTCTATCTTTCTGTTTTACTTGTTTGGCGTTTGTTAATTTTGATATATAAATTAATTTAGTTTGTGTTTGTTGGTTAGACTTAGATAAGTATAATCATGTATTTCAACATACATTGCTAAGACTTTGACAAGTTTGACACAATGACATGTTTTGGTATGCTACCTACCTCCTTTACAATAGAACTTTGGCTCTGTGGCTTTTGGCCATCAATTTTAGTTGTAGGTATACCAAATCACTGATGATTTAAAATAATTGTTTTTAATTTGTTGTTCTTGGAGGTTAGTTTGATAATATTATATTTTGTATTTTTAGAAGTTATTAAGGATATTAGGTGTAATTTTAATTTTTTTGTTTTCGTTAGTCTTTGTTTATTATTTTATTGGTATTATTGTTTTTTATTACTTATTTAAAGCATTTCATGTACAGTGACACTGATGATAATTTTTTGTCATGTTCTTCTTCTGTTTCTTCTGATAGAAGCTTTGCTAGTGCGTTTGATAATGATGATTCCACTCATCTACGCGATCAACTTGCTTATTCCCTTTCGTCTTCTTCTAAATGTTTCAACGTCGTTCACATCAATGCTCAAAGTGTTCACGCACATTTTCCTGATCTGTTATCTTCCTTTGACTCAGACCATGTTCACGCTGTGCTTATCTCTGAGACTTTTCTTAAGCCTTCACTCCCATCCTCGCAATATGCACTCCCCGGATACAAACTTTTGCGAAATGACAGGACGGGTCGCGGATGTGGTGGTGTTGCAATCTACCTCCGTGCTGATCTGAAGCATGCAGTCATTGATCAGTCACCAAGCGAATATACTCAATCTGCTGAGCACCTCTTTATAGAGGTAGCTATCCAGCACACCAAGATACTTCTCGGTGTTTTTTATAGTCCTTCAAGTCACATTGATTATTTCTCATCTTTTGAAAGTATGTTAGAAAATGTATGTTCTATATATGACCATGTCTTGATCCTTGGAGACTTCAACACTTGCCTGATCAGGGATGACGCACGGTCTCAGCGATTCCTCTCTCTAGTCTCTTCTGTAAACATGCACCCTCTTCCCTTGGGGGCGACTCATCGTGCTCCTCACTCTACTCCTTCTCTTTTAGATCTCATTATTGTCTCTGACCCTTCCAAAGTTTCAACGCATGGACAGTTATCAGCTTCGTTCTCTTATCACGACCTTATTTACCTTTCTTACAAAGTTCGTTGTCCTCGACGCAAATCTAAATTTCTCCTTCTCCGCAGTTTCAAAGATATTGCTCTCGAGCGTTTGAGGATTGATGCTGGTAATCTGGACTGGTCGTCTGTTTACAATTGCAATGACATCGACAGTAAAGTTGCTGCCTTTAACAACCTACTATTAGATCTCTACAACAACCATGCACCTCTCAAGAGAATCAGGGTTAGGCACTTGCCTGCACCATGGCTCTCTGATGAAATTAAGTTGTTTATGAGTAGGCGCAATAAAGCAAAAATGAGGTATAGGAAGAACTCGTCTGAGGAAAACTGGGCAGTCTACAAAAAACTTCGCAACCGTTGCAGTCGCCTGTGTAGGGATGCAAAGAGACGCCACATTCACAATTCCGTAACTAATCTCGATACTACACAAGTATGGCGATTTCTCAAGTCTCTTGGTATCGGTAAGGCTGTTGAGGAGAATACCGTGATGGCGAATATTGACGCACTCAATGCGCATTTTGCCAAGCCTCCAGTCACGCTCGATGCCACCATCAAATCTTCTACTCTTAACCATCTCTCAAATCTTTCTAAGCCATTAAATACTTCTTTTTCCTTTACACCAATTGCTAAGCGGGATATTAAAAAATCCTTTCAATCCATTTCCACCAAGGCAGTAGGATGTGATAATCTGCAGCTTCAAATGTTCACACTTATCATGGAGGAAATTGCTCCTGTCCTTTGCCACATAATAAATTTTTCTCTTGAGTCCAGTTCCTTTCCGTCACTTTGGAAAAAGGCTCATGTCCTACCCTTGCCTAAAATTGCAAAACCTGCTTCTTTGTCCCATTACCGTCCCATCTCTATTCTTCCGATCTTTTCCAAAGTCCTCGAGAGTATTGTTCAGAAACAACTGTCTTTTTACCTCTCTTCGAATAACCTACTGAGTCCATATCAATCTGGATTCCGTCCAGGTCACAGCACTGTCACCGCGTTGGTGAAAATCACCGATGATATTCGCTTGGCCATGGAGCGGAAATCAATTACTATTTTGGTTTTACTGGACTTTAGCAATGCTTTTAATTCAGTTGATTTTGACATTCTTCTCGGTATCCTATCCTCTCTTAATGTCTCGTCTTCGGTAATTCAGTGGTTTAATTCTTACCTCCGTGGACGCTCGCAGTCGGTTCGCTATGAAGAGTCTTTCTCTGAGTGGTGTGACCTCACTGCGGGTGTTCCACAGGGTGGCGTACTTTCTCCTCTCCTCTTCTCTGTGTTTATAAACACAATTTCTCAATCTTTATCTTCACACTTCCATCTCTATGCAGACGACTTGCAGCTATATCGTCATACGAGGGTTGCTGACGTTGGGGCTGCCATTTCGGCAATCAACGTGGATCTCTCTGCGATTTACAACTGGGCCAAGTCCTTTGGTCTTTTGGTGAATCCTTCGAAATCGCAAGCTCTCATTGTTGGTGGTAGGCATATGTGCGGCCTTCTCGATTACAGCTCGTTAGCGCCCATCCTCTACGACAACGTTCCGATAGCGTATTCGAAATGTGTCAAAAATCTAGGTTTATACATCGACAGTCACCTCTCGTGGATTAATCACGTTTCCGAAGTAAGCAGAAAAACAGTTTACTCCTTTCAGTCTCTGAAACGCCTTCAAAAATTCTTGCCTCTTCGCACTAAAATTTATCTTGCCCAAACGCTTTTAATTCCTCTTCTCGATTATGCTGATATCTGTTTTCTAGATGCTTCTGAATTGCTTTTAGATAAACTCGAACGTCTGCAGAATTTGTGCATCCGCTTCATTTTTGGTCTCCGGAAGTATGACCATGTCTCTGATTTCCGGGCTGAGCTGGGGTGGCTGCCGATTAGGCGACGTCGAGATTGCCACATCCTCTCTTTTCTCTATTCTATTCTTCACAATCCTGATGCCCCTATCTATCTCCGTGAACGCTTTGAATATCTGATTCCTGACGGCAAAGTTAGTCGACAAGCTACTTCTCTTCTTTTAAAAACTCCCATACACAGCTCTAGTCGCTATAGTGGCTCTTTCACAATACAAGCAGTGCGATTATGGAATTCTCTCCCTCAACCTATTCGTGCTAGTTCCTCTCTAGAAGTTTTTAAGAGTCAAATGAAGAAACATTTCCTGTCACTTTAATCGTATTTAAGTTATTGTTTTATGTATTTTTATTTATATATATTTTTCATTTAATATTAGATAATTTTTTTTAATGCTTAGTTTAAAAATCATGCTTTAATAGCTCTTATATTGTACACTATTCCCCTCTTATACATCGTATTTCTCTCTGATAATGGTTTGCTGGAAGAAAACTCATGAATGAGTTAAGCTCGCCTTTGTACATAGTATTTAGACATTCTTTAAATCTGTTTTTATTGTATTTTCTTTTTGTGTACAATAAGTATAAATATTGTAATTAAATGGTAATTTCGACTTACCGATCGAAAGATATACCTCCTCGCTCTATACTTAAGGTCTGGTTTTTTGTTTTACAAGTTATAATTGCACAACACGGCACTATAAAGCGGAGATCTGTTGGCCAAAGTAGTCCGAAGCGCACTAAACGCGGTGAATGAAAGAATCGGTCGAGTTATGATTGTAGAATCATAACTGTGGCACGCTTGCCCCGCCTACATTACCATTCCAACCTTATTTATCTATTACGTGGTCAGGAGAGAGTAACATAGGTGCGGTGTATTCCGGAAAAATTACATTCCCACGTAAAGCTTTTTTTTATGATTGAAGGATTACTGGTGGCCCGGAGGCCTTTCCAGTTTCACCAGGACAGGTGGGCGAGCAAAGGCTCAGCCAGGAGGGGTGGGATTTGCTAACAGCTACCCGAGCGCCTCCGAAGGAGACCTAACAGCTCAAAAGCAGCTGCTTCGCGATTGAATCTACTACCGGATCGGAATCGTGACCCGCTGAGAAGATCCGGCGAGAAACTCAGCGAGCTGATTCATGGGTTAGATTACACGGCGAACTCTTTGCCGAGTTCGACGAGTACGGTTACCGGGGTCCCTAAGCCTGCTCCTAGTGTTAGAGCTGAAGGCGTCTAATGCAAAGGTTATTGGATCTGATGGATCCGTAAGGACGTGTCTAGGGCGTCGACGGTGACTGGCTCCTGCGTGATCAGGATTCGGGGAGTAGTCAGCGGCGGCAACGATAAGGCGATTATCATGACGCATAGCCTTATCGAAGTACCGTTCCGACGCTGACTTCATGTATTTCTGGATAGATTCGAGGCCCAGGTCGTCGTGTAGGTCGACGTTCCTCACGAACCACGGAGCTCCGACGGCTAACCTGCTAAAGTGGGATTGTAGAGATTGGAGGGTGTCTATGTGTGTGCGGGCCGCGTGAGCGAACACCACACTCGCGTAAGTCATGACGGGCCTTATGCAAGTTTTGTAAAGTGTCACCTTGTTCCGAAGGGACATTTTACTCCGCTTACAGATCATGGGGTAAAGTCTACCGAGCATAAACGCGGCACGGTCATGGACTGATTTTATATGCGGGCGGAATGTCATCGATGCATCCAGGGTAACGCCCAGGTAATTGACCTTCCTGGCCCAGGGTATGGGTTGTCTAAAGAGAGTAATCGGGGGTGTGAGATTCCTCCTCCTAATCCGGGAGGAAATCCGTGTCGAGCTTCCCCTCTGAAATAGCATCGCAGTACTTTTCGCTGGGTTGATGTCTATGCGCCATTTTCGGAACCACTGTCCTAGGGCTAGGGCTGCGCTCTGAAGCTTCTTCGCGATTAGGGGCTTGTTTCTACTTCAATAGTAAACAGTTGTGTCGTCGGCGAATAAAGCTAAATGGGTCGGCGGCGACCGGGGAATATCGTTAACGAATAAGCTAAATAGGAGGGGTGAGAGAACAGAGCCTTGCGGGACTCTAGCTGTGAGAGGTCGGAGGAGCGGGTTCCCTCGACTCGATATCGAAAAGAGCGGTTCGACAAGAAGTCCCGTATGATGAGCACGAGACTATCCGGCACGCCCATGTTGAATAGTTTGAAAATCAAACCGTTGTGCCAGACTTTGTCGAACGCTTTTGCGACGTCGAAGAAGAGAGCTCCCGTGTATAACGGTTTTGGTCGATTAAGCCCCACAAGAATGTGCTCCGTGAGGCGGTGCACCTGTTGAACGCATGAGTGATTAGTACGGAATCCGAATTGTTCATCGATGAGAATGCCCTTGGATGAGACAAAGTCTCTGAGGCGTTTGTAGAGCAGACGCTCATACAGTTTGCCTAGAGACATGAGGAGGCTAATCGGGCGGTACGTAAAGCTACACACATACATATATATACTGCAGTTGACATTTGTCCTGTACCGGACTGGACCGCAGATGAAACCGCAGCCGACAGCTAGTTAGAACATATAAATGACTAGCTTTTGCCCGCAACCTCGTCCGCGTGGAAATAGTTCACAAATAATGGTTTATTTTAGAACAAATTTGGTTAGCATAAAAAACGTTATAGTTTTTTTATTTTTTTTCGGGGGGAAATCCTCATGGACTAGCTCCACCTGGGGAAAGGCGGAGGGGCGTGCCGGACTCCTACCGGCTAAAACCACCCCGGCGTTCACCTACTCCGTGTATCGCCTCAGAGGCACGCGCCGACACCCGCACGCGCCTCCGTCTCAGGTCCATCGAATAAGGGGGCGAGGGCTTTCCCAAGTCCCTCGCCCCTGGACCCGTTCATGGGGGGCGGAAAAGGGCGTTGTCCGCCCTTCTCCTGCGCCCGGTGCGCCTTCTGCGGCCGGGGAAGGGAGTCGAGATCTCCCTTTCCCGTTCCGCATTTTCCTTCTGCGACATGACGTCCTCGCAAAAACCCAACATCACGTAGCGTTAGTATACTTACTTAAGTAGATAGTATTATCTCTCTGGTTCCTAATGAGAAATTTGCTCCTGCACGTTCACTGGCACATTTGATAAACTTATACCTTACGTGTTTTATCATCCCAATACTAAACACGCTAGTTCACTATATTTAAATACTCACGTTTAAATAATCTGATACGTCTTTTGTTAGGGGACAACCGCCGACATGAATGAATTCAAAACTGTCGAAGTCGCATTGACCTCGGTTTTCCAAAAGCGCAAGAATATAGGGCGTAGTGGTTATCAAGTGTGTTGGCTGTAAATTTAGACCATTTTCTTTTAAAAATCAATGAAATAAGGGTAAACAAATAGTTTTGAATTACGGTGTAGAATCTGTAGTACTTTCTTTATACCTTAAATGAGTGTAGGGGCTATAAGATTAACAATTACGATACCCTGCGGGTATAAGATCGAAGTAATATTGAGTCACGAATGACCTGCCTATCAATTTTTCTTCTTTTCCTTTCCATACTGATCTAGGCTATTTCAGCGTTACGTAAGCAGTAGCTTAGGTGAGTTCTCGGGGCTCAAACCGGAGGTGTTGCTAACACTGACCCTAGCAAGAGCAGAGCTTCGCAGAATCTACCACCGGGTCGGAAACGCTTCTCATGAACCCACACCATTGAAAATGCTTCGGGAATGATTATTATTATTTTTTTTTTTTATTGCTTAGATGGGTGGACGAGCTCATAGCCCACCTGGTGTTAAGTGGTTACTGGGGCCGATAGACATCTACAACATAAATGCGCCACCCACCTTGAAATATAAGTTCTAAGATCTCAGTATAGTTACAATGGCTACCCCACCCTTCAAACCGAAACGCATTACTACTTCACAGCAGAAATAGGCGGGGTGGTGGTACCTACCTGTGCGGACTCACAAGAGGTCCTGCCACCAGTGATTACGCATATTATAATTTTGCGGGTTTAATTTTGATTACACGATGTTATTCTTTCACCGTGGAAGTCAATCGTGAACATTTGTTGAGTACGTATTTCATTAGAAATAATTGGTACCCGCCAGCGGGATTCGAACACCGGTGCATCGCTACATACGAATGCACCGGACGTCTTATCTTTTAGGCCACGACGATTTCAAAATTTATTATATCTTAGATTATACCTTATATGTATTAATTAGATGATAAACGTGTTCTCTAGTCGTTGGCTTTGATGACTGAGTCCTCGTGTATCTCAATATCGGCGAGAACAAGAAATGCAATCCAGCCGAGATCCAATGAATCGGTGTTAGTATTAACGGTGACCTTGTAGGTGTCGGAAATTTATCAAATCGTAGCCTGAAAACGAAAATAGGCTTTAAAGAATTATGTATAGTGAGAGAAATCATATCGAGTGTTTGGTTTAACCGACAATTCGCATCATACGCGACATTTCGTCTTCTCGCATTAAAACTGCACTAGAGGTCCCGCAGTAGTCGAAATTCGACTAGGTATAATTAATTGTAATTGTAAGTTTTTACACTATTATGATTATATTTTATACTTCTATAATCACAAATTTCGCCAAGACTATAAAAAATATTAACAAAGACAAACAATATTTTATCTATTCTCAATTTGACTACAGACGTCAAGAACAAAAGTTTGACAATAAATAGTATGCATGCGTGTGTGCGTCAAATGCATGGTATGTAGTGTGTGTAATGTTTTCTTTATTGATATAATGTATCTTTTCATGCATTTTTTAAAAAAATATTACCATTGTGCCCTTATTCTCTATATTCTCTATAAGTGTAGAAAATTTCATACTCGTCCGTTCGCGCAATTTTCGTAAAACGTTATTGCTTCACATATTAATATATAGGTAATGTCAAAACGTACTAATTTTACAGGAGAGTGTTTTAAAGGCTTAACATGTGATATTTTTAATATTAATCACCTTTGCAACGTTTTTTTTTCTTTTTTACCTGTTACATTATCTGTCTTTTAAAGTAAGATAAAATTATGTATTAATTTGGTTAATTATTAGTAGTCAAAACATAGGTTAACTAAAAAAAAATTAAAACTAAGTTACGCTCTTTGGCAGTATTTATTAGAAAAATACTGGTGATTGATTGATCACTGATTAAAATACTGGTAATACCAAATGATTCCGCATATTAACTCAATTTCGAATATTATTGGAAATTGTACAATTTTAATGCAAAAAGACGATTTATCCTTGTAATTAAAGCTCCGTTTTATTTGTTATCGGTATAAACAATTCGATATTTTTAATTGAACTTCAATTATGTTTTCCCTATTCAAATAGTTGAAGAAGCTTTTTAGTATATTATTTTTTCCAATTTTAAACTTTAAATGGCTCTCTTGTAAAGTTGCAAAAAATAACTCTAACTGTCACTGTAAAGTTGTCACTAAAACTAAATAGCCCTCGATATGAGTATACATAAATAAACAAAACACGTACCATTTTTTGCTCTTTTTTTTAACAACCAATTTTATTTTTCTTGTTGTATTAATCAGAGAGAGAGAGAGAGAGAGAGAGAATAAATACACTTTATTGCACACCAAAACACAATTTACATTCAAAAAAACAATCAAAAAAACAGATACATTTGTACAATAGGCGGTCTTATCGCTAAAAGCGATCTCTTCCAGACAACCGTTTAATTTATAGAAATTCTGGAAAATATAAAAAAATATAGCAGGTATGTTGCGGTGTACTATAGATAATACATTATAGAAAATATATACATACAATAAACAAAATATATACCGTTTACATATAATATGAAATATATACCTATATTTATATACCAATATACATACTTACATACAATACATACTAATACACTTACATACACATAATACATCAACAGTATGGAAATAATAAATGATGATGCAAGCAAACAGCACTAAGAAGATAAGTAGTGTTCCTTCACCATTCTTTTAAAACAGTTTAAAGTTTGAGCACTTCTCACTGCATCCGGCAGAGCATTCCACAATCGAACCGCCTGGACGGTGAATGAATGATCAAAGAATGATGATGAATGCGCCGACATTTTCAGTCTCAGGCTATCCGATGATCTCAGGGAAAAATTACGCGTATCACGTAGGAACTCGAAACGTTCTTTGAGATATATGGGGGCATGGGGGTTAAAGAGAGTACAGTATATAGAAAAAAGATATTCAAAGAATAATAATATAAGATTATTATCAACAAATTGTGCATAGTTACGAATTGTAAGTATGGTCACAATTATTTTCAAGTTCATTATATCTACGGTAGGTAAGATGTGTGTTATAATGTTATTAACTCACCAATTAGACTTAATTGCCATTTGTAAATTCTTGTGCGTAAGAGCAGCCCCTTTCGGAGCACCGGTGGTACCACTTGTTTCAGTGATGAAAGCGATTGTTTCCGCCGGGTCAAGATCTGCTGGCCTTGAAAATCAATTTGATATTAATTTGTTTTTTATGTTTATTGCACTAAAATATCTTATTCATCTAATTGAACTAAGACGTGAAGGTCAGAGGTTGACACCTCAATCGTAATTAGGCATAAGTGCATCGCGGTAAAGAAAGTAAGAAGAATAGTAAAGTCCTTATTTCCACATCTCCTTATTTCCTTGTTCAAATAAATACCATTAATTGTGCAATTAAATGTACCTTTTTTATTGCTTTTATGGGTGGACCAGCTCACAGCCCACCTGGTGTTAAGTGGTTACTGAAGCTCATAGACATGTGCTACTAGCCTCCTCCCATTCATCGCCCTCCTCATCCTCCCCCCTCACAATGTCAACGTTATTGCCGTGCGTGGGGGCCGATACTGGTGCCGGCTCCGGTACCGGCGGCGACGACATAGGCGAGGACAGCACTAACTCAGAGCTAGGCTGCGATACTGATTGCACTGTTGTGGGTCGATCCGGGACTGAAATATCAGCGCCTTCGGTGGAAACAACATCGCTCACAATTGTTTTTGACCTAGCATCCGTGTACTTCCTAATCTGATCCAAATGTCTGACACACGTTGAATCACAGTTTTCAAAATTGATCTGAAACATTCTATTGCCTAAGATATTCGTTATTTTTCCTTTCATCCAGCTAGCCTTTCGAGCAATAAAAAATCTTGCCCAGACTATTTCACCTATTTGGAATTGTCTAGATTTACTTAGTTCTTTATTAGGAACAACTGCATTATCTTCCACTTTTTTAGTGGGTAATATTAAATCTAATCTTGTTCTTAAATTACGTCCAAACATCATACTTGCAGGTGATGCGCCTGTTGTGCAATGTATACTATTACGATAATCGAACAAAAATCCAATTATTTTTTCTTGAATAAGCCGTGGATTGAAATTAGTATTATATTTATTTTGTTCGATTATACATTTTAACATTTTTCGGCAAGTTTTCACCGAGTTCTCGGCTTGGCCGTTACTTGCTGGATGATTGATCGGTGAATTTAAGTAATTTATACCGTTATTTTTACAAAATTGTTGAAATTCCACGAAACATATCTTAATGTCGTTATCTGATACAATTTCGTTAGGGATACCGAAAACTGAGAATAATTCTTTCAGTTTCAATATTAACGCACTAGTGGAGGTGCCGCAATTCATATGAATGCATTCGAGCCATTTACTAAATGCATCGATAACAATTAAATAGTGTACCGTTTGCCCTATAGACATATAATCTATGTGAATACGGTGCCATGGGGCAGGCGGGCGCAGCCAGGGCGCGGGGGGCGCACGGGCCGGCGCGCTGCGCTGAGCGGCGCATACGTCACAGCTGCCAACTAAACGCTCAATATCGCTGTCAATACCTGGCCACCACATGCGACTTCGTGCCATATTCTTCGTCTTAACGATACCGAAATGAGCACAATGTAGTTCTTCTAACATACGATCTCGAAATACCGCCGGAATGACTATTTTATGTCCACGAAACAAACAACTATTGATAACTTCTATATCAGTTTTACACATAAAATAGGGTAATATTAATTTGCAACTAATCTTACGCGGCCAACCCTGCTGCATATAATTAATGACTGTTTTAATAGTTTTGTCATTGGCGGTGGCATGCTGTATTCGTTCGAAAGAGACTGGTTCTTGTGTTGCATCCATAAACGAGATAGCACTATGTTCCTCGCTTTGTTTCCTATCAGCTGACCCGTTCGGTTCGTAAGCTAACGGCGCTCGGGAAAAGTAATCTGCCACAATATTGTTTTTGTTACTTAGGTATATATTGCACAACGTAGTTATAAGCAGATAACATAATAGAATATCTTTGTAAGCGTAGCGCGGCGGTCACTGATATGCCGTTTTTTTTACCAAAAATAGATAGGAGCGGTCTGTGGTCTGTTCTTAATATGAATGGTTCCTGACACCCATACAAATACTGATGAAAGCGCTTAACGCCAAACTATAGCCGTCGCCTCTTTATGAATCTGACTATAATTCTTTTCGCTTGGCGATAAGGAACGCGAACCGAACGCGATCGGCCGTTCTGTACCGTCGCTGTAGCATTGCGCGAGTACCGCGCCGAGACCAGACGGGCCCGCATCCACTGTCAATGATAGCTGCGCCCTTGGATCGAAATGTGATAGTACGCGGTCCGAGGCGAGTTCTTTTCGCACGGAATCAAACGCAAGCTGGTGTCGCTTATCCCAGTGCCATTTTATGTCGTCTTTTAATAATTCGTTCAGCGGACTTAATAATGAGGATGCGTTAGGAATAAAATTCCTGTAGTAATTAATTACTCCGAGAAATATTTTTAATTCTAGGACATTTGTGGGGATTGGGGCTTTTAGAATTGCATCTACTTTACTGGGACATGTTTTAAGACCATTTTTATCTATTTTAAAACCTAAATATGTTACACTGTCCTGGAAAAAAGAACACTTTTCTTTTTGAAGCCTTAACTCAGCATTTTGTAATCTACCTAGCAATAAACGAAGTCTCTGCAAATGTACGGTTCTACTTGGGGCTGTTAAACAAATATCATCATACCAACACGACACTCCTTCAATACCTACTACTATAGATTCTATTGTGCGCTGGAAAATAGCTGGGGCATTCGCGAGACCGTACACTAAGCGTGTATATTTGAAAAGTCCTTTAGGTGTATTTATAGTTGTGAGGTCTTGAGAGGCTTGAGACAAACGAATGACGCGATGAATGAGTGCGTGTCACACTGGTCTATCATGACGCGCCTTCAGATGTGCTCTTTACTGTGTGGTCTACGTATGTAGTATATATGGCAGGTCGTCAGATCTGCGGGTTGTGTAGGAGAAATCGACTCGTGAGCGCGGCAATGTCTGGTACGAAAAAATCGACCCTCACATATTTTTAGCACGACGTCGTTTAATGAATGGCCATAGGATAGGAGATTAATAAACAACTATAATAATATCATCAAGTCATATTGTTAGTTGTCTTAACATTTATTTACGTTAATTCGTCATTTACCACATAATCCAGAGTTCAAAATAAAGTCCCCCATTATGGATATGCGCGTTGTCTGGTCGCGAGTCGTCGAGGCGAGTCACGTCAGTAGCGCGGCCAGTCTAGAGGCCGAGCGACGTCGCTGGACGCCGCCGGCCGTCACACCGGGCCCACGCGACCTCAGCCACATGTTGGGGCGGTCAAGGTCAAGGTCATTTGCTCACGATGTTTGCCGGTTACTATACCCGCAGTGTTTGTTATGTACTTCGTATGTCGCGACCCGCTCCGCTCACAGTAGTAATAAACCAGCTGTTATTACGTACGGTCGTTTCATTGCCCCTAAGTTCCGATATAACAACTGGCGACGAATTACCCACAAGTGCATATTATATATAAAAAAAAATATGGCTCAACTTATAGGAAACATATCTGAGTTTGATTATAAAACCCAAGAATGGCAGACCTTTTACAAGAAATTAGAAAATTTCCTAAAGCTGAACAAAGTTTTAGCTGAAGATTGGTGCTCCGTGCTTATTGCACATCTTTCAGATGATTCGTATCGGCTTGTGAGGAACCTCGTACATCCTAAGGAGGTAGAAACACTACAATGGACTGAGCTGGTTAGAGTACTCAACGGACATTTTCAACCGAAAAGATCGACTTTTGCCGACAGGGCAAAATTTTATGGTGCGATCAGAATGGACGGTGAGAAAGTCGAAGATTGGGCGGCACGTCTGAGGGGACTCGCCGTGCACTGTAATTTCGGTACAGAATTAGATACGTTGCTACGTGATCGATTTATTCTAGGCCTGAAGGTAGGTCCAGAAAGAGATCGATTGTTCGAACAAGACTCGAACTCCCTAACGCTTTCGAGAGCTATTGAAATAGCCCAGGAGACTGCGTGTGCGCGGGCGGCGAGAGCTGGTGTTGATGGTGGTGAGCAGCTTATCAAACAAGAGATGGTGTATCGTGTCAGCGAGCGTCGGGCGCGGGGCGCCTCGGCGCAGGCGGAGTCGTCGTGGGCATCGGCGGCAGCCGCGCGCTGTGCAGTGTGCGGGTCGAAAGGTCATTCCGTAGAAAAGTGCCGTTTCAAAGACTATAATGCCCGTATCTTTAGACGTTTCGTAAAATAGTCCTCCACTCTTAACTCATCCGATGATGCTCGAGAATTCCCTCCAAACTTACTCGAGTTTGGTATTTTTAGTCGACCATTACAATATTCCTCAACTGTCCTCGAGTGAGGTAATAATGATGAAAATTTGATCAAGCTAGCATCAAACCCATATAGTTCTGTAGTCTATGGTCATTGTTTAATGTCAAAGTCAAGCTGCCGCTGTCTGTTTGACACTAGATGAACTTGTTTGATGTTTTGGTTGCTGAGTTATTCGTAAATATGTGTGTGCGGTAAATCTGAAAGTGTATTATTTATTTTCTAACCTATTATTATTTTAGATTTCCGATCCGGCTTTGTATTTTTATGCGCCGCTTTTGTGTGATTTTGGTTGCATCGTGTTGTTGAAGTGCTTTTCCACAACCACCAGTTTATTATTATATAAATAAAACTTATAATCGCATTGACTTTATTTATCAGGTAGTAAGCAAAATATGTCTCTTATGTAGGTAAATAAAATAAAGAGTTTCAAATGTCTAACCTCGAACTATTTACTTTATTAATAAATATGTAATGAATGATTGAATGTCAATCTGTCATATGACAATTGATAGTTGTTTAAATAATTTTTCGGTGAATGGACGTTGTGAAATGTGTGTTAAAGAATTATTGAAGAAAGGGCATTAAATGTTGTTTCTTGTTGTTTAGAAGAAACGCAATTTCGTCTTTTCTTATTTAAACACCGTAATTACCATTATAAAACAACATTTTTGCTAATATCTTGAGAAAATGGAGAAATGAAGATTTGATTTTACAATGAAATCAATGGCGGATGGAAAAACAAACGTCATATGCATAACTTCCATTGCTACACCAAGTGGACAAGTTTTTGGAATTCCAGTCGAATATCAACCCGTAAATCTTCATAAGGTGATCACAACTACTCCTAACTACACTAGAGTAAAAAACTCTTTAGTAAAAACGCATCAAACGAGGAAAATATGGATAACTGTGACGGAGGAAATTTCAAAAACATATTTGGATGAAGAACAAAATTTGCAATTCAATGATTGTTATTTGGAAGAGATTTCAGAACAACCTGTTAGTTATGAATCGACATCTAGTGATTCTAATCACATGCTTGAAAAACTGTTAGAAAAACTACAAGAACAAAAACAGCAGAAACCAGAAAAACAAAATTTAGGGAAAATTGCCAAGGATTTTATTATAGAAAAATTCAACGGCCGTAATTCAAATGCATTACAGTGGATCAAAGATTTTAATAAAGAATGTGAACGTTTTCAAATAAACGAGGATAAACAAAAAATTGAAATTTTGAAGAACTTCTTAGAAAATGCTAGTGTAGATTGGTACAGTTGTATGCTGATGAAGCTTACAGTACAATCAGAATGGAGCAAATGGGAGAAAATTTTTTGTGAGACATTTGCGAATAAAGGATGGTCCTCCACTAGATATGCTCTTGCCTTTAAATATCAATCGGGATCCTTACTTGAGTATGCTTTAAAGAAGGAGAAATTATTGTTGGAAGTCAGGAAGACAGTGGATACCGGAACAATTATTGATCTCATAGCATTTGGTTTACCCAATTATGTGGCGGACAAGATTGACAAAGAAACATTACAAAGAACGGAAGACCTTTACAATGAGATAAGAAAATTGGAACATCTGGTGATGAAAAATAAATATGAAAAAAGGAACAGCTCATATAATTTAGATAATAAAGGGAAAAATATTGACGAAAAGAAACCATGCCCAATCTGTTTAAATGAGAAAAAAGGGAAACGGTTCCACCCAGAAGACAGCTGTTGGTTCAAAGAAAAAAATAAAAAAGCTGTGGTAAAAACAGTAAATAATTCAGAATTGGAAATAGAACTGAATGAGAAAAATCCAAAAAACTAGAAATACCACCATTAATAAAAATAAGTTTACAAATAAATGACACTTTGAAGGTTTCTGGAATCTATGACTCTGGATCTAATGTTTCTTTAATTAATGCAAGATTATTGAAAATACAAGAGAAACATAAGACAAATGATATGCAAGTTGTAAACTTAAAAACTATTAATGGTGAGAAAAAAACGAAAGGTATGGTAACGCTAAAAATAAAAATCTACAATATTGAAAGAAATATGGATATTTTTGTGGTGGATAATGAAAATTTTAACTATGACTTCTTAATTGGTTTGGATTGTATAAAAAAATTCAAATTAATACAAAATGAAGAACTTAACATCATACAATATCCCGAAAAGAAAAGCATAATCTCAAATGAACATTGTTTTAATGAGAATAATGTAACAAATGTCGGAATTCCTGATGTACTAGGTGACAAAAATAAAGAACAAACATTTAAAGAGAGAATAGAAGAGAAAGAGAAGATAGAGATGGAACTATACTCTGAGATAGTAAAAAAGGGTACTACTATAAATACCAACAAATTGTGTGAAATTAATTTCAATGAACATGTAAACATTGATGAATTTCAAATGTCTGTAAATCATCTAGATTTATATCAGCAATCAAAAATTGAGAAGTTAGTAGATAAATACAAATCTGTTTTTGCTAAGGACAAATATGATGTTGGCTCTGTGCAGGATTATGAAGCCCATATAGACTTGATGGTAGATAAATACTGCTATAAGCGTCCGTACAGATGCACAATTGAAGACAGAACAGAAATTGAAAGTCAAATATCAAAGCTACTACAGAAAAATTTGATAGAGGAATCTTACAGCCCGTTTGCTGCTCCTGTAACTCTAGCATATAAGAAAGAAGATGATAAAAAAACAAGATTATGCATAGATTTCAGAGATTTAAACAAAATAGTAGTTCCACAATCACAACCTTTCCCACTTATAGAGGACTTAATGACCAAAACAGTAAACTGTAAGTATTATTCTACATTAGACATAAACTCAGCATTTTGGTCGATCCCATTGAAAATTCAAGATAGACATAAGACTGCTTTTGTGACACAAGAAGGACATTTTCAATGGACTTGTCTCCCATTTGGGTTAAAGACTGCACCAGCAATTTTCCAAAGAATATTGAGCAATATTATAAGAAAACACAGACTATCTAACTTTGCAGTAAACTTTATTGACGACATCTTAATTTTTTCTAAAACTTTTGAGGAACATATACAACACATATCGAGACTACTGGAAGCAATACAAAAGGAAGGGTTTAGACTGAAGTTTTCAAAATGTACATTTGCAAGTCACCATGCTAAATACTTGGGTCATATAATAGAAGACAATTCAGTTAGACCTCTGAAAGATTATTTAACTGCTGTCAAAAGCTTCCCAATTCCAGAAACAAGGAAAAATATACGGCAGTTTTTGGGAAAAGTAAATTTTCATCATAAGTTTGTACCACATAGTGCAATTATCCTCGATCCATTACATAACTTATTAAGGAAAGATGTGAAATTTGTATGGACGGCAGAATGCCAGGAAGCATTTGATAAAATTAGAGCATTGCTTTGCTCAGAACCAATCCTAAAAATATTTGACCCAGATTCACCGATAAGAATTTACACAGATGCTAGTATCAAAGGAGTTGGAGCAGTGTTGAAACAAGACGATGAAAACAGCGTGAGTAAACCGGTTGCTTATTTTTCGAAGAAATTAACAGAAGCACAGAAAAAGAAGAAGGCAATATACTTAGAATGTCTGGCGATAAAAGAAGCAGTCAAATACTGGCAACATTGGCTTATGGGAAAAGAATTTATGGTATACACAGATCATAAACCCCTGGAAAATATGAACATTAAAGCTCGAACTGATGAGGAACTAGGTGATTTAACATATTATCTATCACAATATAATTTTGAAATTAAATACAACCCAGGAAAATCAAATCAAGAAGCGGACTGCTTAAGCCGAAATCCAGTCTTAGAAGCAAATGATAATAACGACGATTTTTTAAAGGTCGTAAATTTAATCGACCTACAAGAAATAAAGAATGACCAGCTAACAAATCCAGACCTACAAAAAGAAAAGAATAAGCACATATTAGAGAATGAAGTTTATTACAAGAAAAATAAAAGAAGAAATAAGATTATACTGTCAGAAAAACTTAGCAAAGCTCTAATAAAAAAAGTCCATGACACATACTGCCACATTGGAAGAACCCAAATGACAAATAAAATAACACCATTCTTTTCAGCCAAAAATATTACAGCAAACATTAATAAAATGTGTGATGCGTGTGAAACCTGCATTAAAAACAAGTCCAGGAGGAAGTCGAAATATGGTTTAATGTCACATTTGGGACCAGCCACACACCCGTTTGAAATTGTATCCATCGATACTATTGGAGGCTTTGGAGGATCCCGATCAACCAAAAGGTATTTGCATCTTCTAGTGGATCATTTCACACGGTATGCCTATATTTGTACATCAAAAACTCAAGGCTCCAATGATTTCATTAAGCTAATGCAAAAGGTAACAAAAAATTATGACGTTAATATGGTATTATCAGACCAATACCCTGGCATAAATTCAAAAGAATTTAAAGAATTTCTAAAGAATAATAATATCAAAATAGTTTTCACAGCTGTTGATGCGCCTTTTTCGAATGGGCTTAACGAAAGATTAAATCAAACACTAACAAATAAGATAAGATGTAAAATAAACGAAAGCGATAAGAAGACATCTTGGACAACAATTGCACAAGAATGCGTAGAAAAATATAATGAAACAGAACACACAGTTACAAAGTTTGCTCCCAGGTACCTTCTAGAGGGTGAAAATGTGAGTATTCTACCACTACATTTGAAAACAAGTTGTACAACAGAAGATTTGAGAAGAGATCGAAAATTAGCCTTAGAAAACACAATAAAATCTCACAATTATAATAAAAATATATTTGACCAGTACAGAGAAGGGTATAAATTGGAAGAAGGAGATAGTGTTTATGTGGAGAATGGAAATAAACTAAACAGGAAAAAAATGGATGAATTGAGAACAGGGCCATACAAAATACTAAAGAAGATTTCAGAATCGATCTATGAAGTTGACACCGGACACAAAAAAGCAGAATCAAACCTCTACCATATAACAAAGTTGTCTCCAGTGTCTATCTGATATGATAAACAATTGTAAAATCATTCACTGCCTCTTACAATTGTCTTTTCAGCGGGGGAGATGTAATGAATGATTGAATGTCAATCTGTCATATGACAATTGATAGTTGTTTAAATAATTTTTCGGTGAATGGACGTTGTGAAATGTGTGTTAAAGAATTATTGAAGAAAGGGCATTAAATGTTGTTTCTTGTTGTTTAGAAGAAACGCAATTTCGTCTTTTCTTATTTAAACACCGTAATTACCATTATAAATATTATCAAACTTAAATTATCAAAATATGCGGGAATCATGCACAGATCCAGGCCATTGCACAATAATATCATATATTTCCATTTGCGGTCCACATACTATTTGGATATTGATAGAAAACCAGCCTTGAGGAACGTTCAAGGTACGTCGCGACGTACCTTGACTTGACAGTTCGCTTACTTCACTCCGGTTAGGAAAATTTTCCAAGGACGTTTGAGTGGAGTTTATTTTTACGACTAATCATACCAAACCGCGCGTTGGAGGTTGAGTCGAGTCGAGTTAAGCTCGTGTAAACGACTAAAGATACGGGTGTAAGTGTATGATTTGTGGTAAAAAGGGTCACCTTAAGAAAGTGTGCAGTGTCAAAAAGGTCGGAAAACTGTCGTTAAATAATATGGATGATAACGAAAGCGATGGACACGAATGTAAAAAATGTGATTTGTATAATTTAAGGCATGTTCGCTACGATCCTATTAAGTTGAATATTTCTATAAATAATAAGTTTTATTCTATGGAATTAGATTGCGGAGCTGCTCGTAGTGTAATTTCAGAAAGATTTTACAGGGATAACTTCCCATTATACAAATTAAGTAAGTCTGATATAGTATTTTGTCTTTATACTAAGCATAAAGTTATGCCCGTAGGTTATTTCGATTGTGAAGTAAGTTACAATGGTATTATGAAGCCTATGTCGTTTTATGTAATTTCAGAAGGTGGTCCACCATTATTAGGGCGGGATTTCATGACGTAATTTAATATGAGTTTAGTTTCTATGTGTAACAACAATAATTTATCAGTTAGAGCGGAATACCAAGAGGTGCAGCAGATCTTGAATGAATTCCCTGACATTTGGAGAGATGAATTGGGCCGTTTTAATAAATATGAAGTGCATTTACACTTGAAAGAAAATACAACACCTAAATTTTTTAAGACACGCCAAATACCGTTTGCTCTAAAGGACAAGGTTGAAGAAGAATTAGATAGGCTTGTCGAAGCAGGTATATTAGTACCAGTACAGTTTTCAGATTATGCTACGCCCATAGTACCAGTTCTGAAGGAGAATGGTAAAGTGAAAATAGCTGGAGATTTTTCCTGTACCCTAAATAAAGTTTTAAAAATTGACAAATATCCATTACCCCACATAGACGAGGTTTTCGCGAAGTTAGGTGGCGGAGAACATTATTCTAAGCTAGATTTAAGTAATGCCTATAATCAAATTTGTTTGTCTCAAGCCTCTCAAGACCTCACAACTATAAATACACCGAAAGGCCTTTTCAAATATACACGCTTAGTGTACGGTCTCGCGAATGCCCCAGCTATTTTCCAGCGCACAATAGAATCTCTAGTAGTAGGTATTGAAGGAGTGTCGTGTTGGTATGATGATATTTGTTTAACAGCCCCAAGTAGAACCGTACATTTGCAGAGACTTCGTTTATTGCTAGGTAGATTACAAAATGCTGGGTTAAGGCTTCAAAAAGAAAAGTGTTCTTTTTTCCAGGGCAGTGTCACATATTTAGGTTTTAAAATAGATAAAAATGGTCTTAAAACATGTCCCAGTAAAGTAGATGCAATTCTAAAAGCCACAATCCCCACAAATGTCCTAGAATTAAAAAGATTTCGCGGAGTAACTAATTACTACAGGAATTTTATTCCTAACGCATCCTCATTATTAAGTCCGCTGAACGAATTATTAAAAGACGACATAAAATGGCACTGGGATAAGCGACAGCAACTTGCGTTTGATTCCGTGCGAAAAGAACTCGCCTCGGACCGCGTACTATCACATTTCGATCCGAGGGCGCAGCTATCATTGACAGTGGATGCGGGCCCGTCTGGTCTCGGCGCGGTACTCGCGCAATGCTACAGCGACGGTACAGAACGGCCGATCGCGTTCGGTTCGCGTTCCTTATCGCCAAGCGAAAAGAATTATAGTCAGATTCATAAAGAGGCGACGGCTATAGTTTGGCGTTAAGCGCTTTCATCAGTATTTGTATTTGTTATCTGCTTATAACTACGTTGTGCAATATATAAGTAACAAAAACAATATTGTGGCAGATTACTTTTCCCGAGCGCCGTTAGCTTACGAACCGAACGGGTCAGCTGATAGGAAACAAAGCGAGGAACATAGTGCTATCTCGTTTATGGATGCAACACAAGAACCAGTCTCTTTCGAACGAATACAGCATGCCACCGCCAATGACAAAACTATTAAAACAGTCATTAATTATATGCAGCAGGGTTGGCCGCGTAACAGCCTGGCCACGGGACATTCGCGGATACGAATATTCGCGCGGTGCGAACGGCGAAGCGTCTAGCGACTAAAACAAGCGCATAGAAATGTACCTAACAAGCCACGCGCACCGGCGACCGGCGAAGCGACCGGCGGAATGTACCGAGCGAATCGCGCGGGCGACTTACGATGCGGCGGGCGAGCAAAACAAATGCATGAATAAGGACGGCGCAAGCCACGGAGTCGAGCGGTAGTCGCGGCGAATAGTGCAGTGATTAAATGAGTTTAGTTGTTTTCGCCCCGAAAAATGAACGCCGAAATTTTTTTATTTTATATTTTTTATTAATTTTTTTTTTAATATTTTTAAACTCGTCGTGGCCGAACGGATAAGACGTCCGGTGTTGAGCGATGCACCGGTAGTCGAATATCAGGCGGGTACCAATTTTTGTAATGAAATACGTACTCAACAAATTTTAATGTTCACGATTGATTTCCACGGTGAAGGAATAACATCGTGTAATAAAAATGAAACCCTCAAAATTATAATTTGCGTAATTACTGGGGGTATGACCTCTTGTGAGTCCGCGCGGGTGGGTACCACCACCCTGCCTGTTTCTGCCGTGAAGTAGTAATGCGTTTCGGTTTGAAGGGTGGGGCAGCCATTGTAACTATACTTGAGACCTTAGAACTTATATCTC